>NC_142048.1:19581020-19938760 GCF_982192425.1 Myodes glareolus | reverse complement strand
TGCTCACACCTAAATGGTATGACTTTTTCACCACCAAACCCCACTCCTCAAGGACCAAGGAGCATTATGGAGACAGAAGTGCTATAAATGCCAGACTGTAAGTCCAGATGATGGGGAGAAGCTGTATGAAATGCAATCCTCTGGACTCCAGAGGCTACAGCACTCAAAAACTCACAGTAGCTGTGTTACCTGCATGAGACTTCCACAAGCTTGATCCATATCCCAGCAGGCTGGGGCAGTGATCTCCAGACTCTATCCCTTGTTGAGGAGCTGCTGTATTCTTCAGAAATTAGGTGGCACACAGTGTGGTCCTTTGCTATTAAGTATTCCAGCAAATAGTTTGTGAAAGTAAAAGAGTATCTTATTAACCAATTAATTATAACTATTAAAATTGGAAATTCAATGATGAGATTGTTACCTAGTCCACAATCACTTTTATTTTTGTCTTTCTCAGTAATTTCAAATAAATTCCTGATCAAATATTTTCAGTTGAATGTTTTTTTTTTGCTATGGTTTGAAATATTTCTCAGTTTGCTGGCATGAGATGAAATGTTTTCTTCCTTTACTATGCCTTTCCACCATAATATACAGATCACAGGGTGAAAAGTCAGCCAAACAAACAAGGAATGAATGCTCTAAAACATTAAGCAAAATAAACTTTCCCCAGTAAAGCTGATATACCTCTGTTTTTTTGTTATAGCTTTGAAACACTGACTGACACAGTTGCCTCCAAATTAAGTTATATTACATTCCTAACTAAGTATATAATAAGAGGACATTTGAAAGTAAGATATAAATATTATTTTATTCATCAGATCTTCATCCACAATTTTAGTATCTCTTAATGACTCTTTTGGAATCAATTGCAGTATAATGACTACCAAAACATCATTATCTAATCCTCAATAGTTCTGTTTTAATCAGAAGTAAGATAGGTTCTATAATTGCTTTTATACTCTTATAGCTTAATTGTTTCCTTAATGGGTTTTGATGTTTCCATTTCTTTCCCAATCATAAAATTTTCTAAACATTGTGATGGTCATTTGGTCAAAAGCTATTTTATAGACTCATTTACATTCCCACATAAAAAAATAATTATTTGTTTTAGTTATTTTAATCATTTTTATTTTTCAAATAAAAATGCTGCAAATCATTTAGAATGTATTTTTAAAATATGAAATGTGGCATTATAAAGACAAATCAATGTTTTCCATTAAATGACTTGGACTAGATTTCCCCAAAAACATTAAATTCACCAAGTCATGCCTATATTTTGACAATATGGTAACCATGGAAAGCAGAGTTCTTAGGTAGATTGATTTAATTACAATGACTTTCATTTGAATTTACTTCTTTCTGAAATGTGTTTCACAATGTGCTTTACAATATAGATAGAAATTTTTTTTATATATTGAATGTGAGTTTACAAAAAGTATGGTTTACTACTGATGGCAAGAGTACTTCATACAACACACACATATATGTACACACACATGCACACATACACACACATATGTTACTATTGTACTGACTACCTGATATTGTATATGTACATTGATCATGTGTATCATCAAGGACTAAGCAAAATAAACATCTTAACAAACTGAAGCGCTTCAAGTGGCTTCCTTGCAGCTTTGGAAAGTTGAATGGCATAGTCACTGTCTTTATGCTAAGCTATAATCTTTTTCTCATTATATTATTGTCGACTTTTGCTGATCTGTGCAGACCTGGGATGTGAGGACTCAAAATATGGAGCACATACACCACAGTCTAATGCTTTGGACAACCTTAATCCAGTTTCAGAGTACTTGTATTCACAAATGTAAGAAGACAGCAATCCAATGGAGGTTGCCTGAGTCCAGAAAAAGATGTTAATAAATACCAGAGAGTGCATACTAAATGTTGACAAAGTAGACATTCTCAGGACAGATCAATCTAAATACAATTGCCTGGCATAGGCAATAGATTAAGTCTGGGAAAACATCAAAGCAGGGCAGAAGGCCATACCCAGATTCAGGGTATACTGACCAGATTTGGTTCTTTAGCTATGTTCTGACATCCAACAGGAATAAATATGCCATATAAATTGAATGTGAATGTGTAACACGGGAGGCATGAAACCACACCCAAGAGCAAACCAGGGAACAAAATGCACCTGCGGTAAAAAGCTCTCTGCCTTTTTTCCTGGAGTCTCTCTCACAGTTCCCCAAGGAATTGTTCATTATATGTCGTTCTTTTGACTGGATTCTGGCATATTGTGAGTAATAATCTGTAACTATGTGGATACATATGTATATATGAATATAATATCAAGAAGCCATAGTGATGGTAGCATTTAAATTTACCAACTTGAACAGACAAACTAAAATGCTAAATATTGCTTGCATTTTAAAGCTTTCTCTATTTATACATATAATAGAAAGATATGATGGGCAGAAAATCTTTACCAATAGGCAAACATTGCTCAAAAGCTATACACATTTGGTCACTGGATATTAAAATATAATCATTGTCAAAGTTTATAGTCTGCAGAGAGGAAGAAATGTTAGAAAATGATACAAATTCTATTTATCCATGATTTTCTTTGGGTCTTTTTTCATTTCCTTCATTCTGTAGGTCCTACTCCTGCTTCTCACATCTGTCTGGCTGGTGGCTGCCTAGTTGGCTGACTCCAGACACCTCGTTCTATTTCTCCCTCACTCATTTCTCTCTTTTGAACCTAGCATCCTCCTCCTACGTAGTCTCTCTGTTTGCCAATCTGACCTATCTTTCTATTGCCTAGCTATTGTCCATTCAACTTTCTTTTAGACAAATCGGGCACCTTAAACCTACAACACAACACATATTTACATCATTAAACAGAAGTTACATAAACAAAGGTAACTCATCTTTGCATGGTTAATGTAATATTCCACAACACTAGTGTCTGAGTTAATTCACATCTACTGAAAGAGGAAGTATCTCTGATGTGGGTTGAACAGGGCACTGATCTATGGGTATAATCATATGTCATTAGAAGTTATTTTCTTGCTGTTTCTTTAGCGGAAAAATAGTAATAGGGTTTTGACTAGGACCGTGACCTATCTAGTTTCAGATTCTCAGACACTGTACTTGTCAGGTATGGGTTCCTTCTCATGGAGAGAGCCTTAACTCTAATCAAAAAGTAGTTGGTTACTCCCTTAACACTTGTGGCAAGATTACACAAGTGTATCTTGCAGGCAAATTGCTTTTGTAGGTCTCAGGGTTTGTACCTGGGTAAAGATTATTTTTTCTCTCTGGTAGTGTTTTCAGCATTTCTTCCAGTACCATGAACTGCAGTCAATAGTTCTGAAGCTTCTAGTTAGGCAATAGCTCAATTTCTCTGTGTTCAATGACTTCCAGTGTTGTCTTCCAGCCACAGAACCTTACCACCAGGTTGGGAAATAAATATCCAGTGTTTTCATAGAAGTTGTATAATTTACATCCCATTAACTGTGTACAAGGGTTCAATGAGTTCACATCTTCACTGATACTTGTCATTTCTTCTTTATAATTCCTGTATTAATAGATTTGAAGTGCAAGCTCCCTGTAGTTTTGATTGGCATTTTTATAATAGTGATTCTGAACATTTTCATGTGCTTATTGACAATTTGTTTATTATCTCTGAATAAATATCTATTCAAGTCCTTTTCACATTTTGAGTCTAATTGTTTGTTACTGAGATTTCAGAGTTCTCTATTTTCTTAATATTATTCCCTTCTCAAACATGCTTTGTGGAGATTTTCTCCCACCCTGGGCATTGTGTTTGTACTCTGTTCATTAAGAACTAGTTTTATTTTTAGAGATACATGTTTAGAATATATAATTTTTACAGATTGAATATATTTTTAGATCAGAATATGAAGTGTTTATTCTAATCATCAAGAAAAATTTCAATGCAGGCAAAAAATCTTAAGTAAGTTTAAGTGCAAAGATTTAGAATGCCCTAATTTTAAAATAACGTTTTGTGAATTGTAAGCAATTATACTGTTAAGTATGCTATTGGTCTTGACATAAATATGAACTTTTATAAACAACAATGTTGTTATAATTTTATTATGCATTCTTAATAATGTAAGTTTTATAGGACCATAACCAACAACTACATGATGTCTCTTATTTTGATAAAGTGATTTATTGGTACAGCTTGAGTTAGTATTATGTAATTTAAGTATCAATGAGATAAAAGAAAAGTAATGACACTGAGAACTTTACAGCTTGACACCTGTCTTTTGAATTTTTTATTTTCTGTGAGATAAACCATCATTTAATTTATTAGTCTCCCATGGTGAGTTCAGATAATAAAAACTTATTTTATGCATGTTTTCACTCTATGGTTTTAGTGGTATTCTTCTGAAATGATTTTTTTCTTCAAGAGTTCTAATTTATACTTTGTAAGAGTCTAAAATGCTCAGTTGTTTTCTTATCCAGTCCAATTGACACTTGGCAGTGATATACGCTTGACTCATAGCTGAGTACCAATATCACAGGTGGTAGTAAGCCAATTAGGAACCAGAGGTTTTCAAGACTGATGACTTAGCTCCGTTTGTATTTTCCTTTATCTTTGTCTATTAGCAGGAGACTGACTCGGTGCTTCCTTCTCTCAGTAAGGTATTCTTGCAGCAAATAAGAAACACATTATCTTCTGGTGTAAAGCCAAGTGCCTTAAAACTTGATTGCTTGCAAGAACAATGATTTATGCTTCTTATAACTCACAGCTGAGTGGTTCTCTCCTTGTGGAGGTGGTGGGGTACTTCACATGACTTCACTCAGTCCATAACTTACTTGAACTTAGGGGCTTTAGTGCTGAGGCAACTCATTTTCCATGTGGTGTTTAATTCTGTACAGCTCCTTTGGAAAACCGTTATATTCTGGACATTTTATCTAGTGGCTCAAGAATCTAGTGAAACACAGTGTCTGTCTCCTTCTGGCTCTGGTAGAATGTAACCTCCAATGCATTCTTTTGAGTGAACAGGTTAGAAATTCAGCCTGATTGAAAGGTAGGAAAAACCAATCTCATTTACATGAATGTTATATGTACGTAGAAAGGAGCAACATTTTGTTAAGATACTTTTCTAACTGTAAAAAAGCAGACTTTTATGTTAGCAAAGTCTCTTTCTTACATTTGGCAGCAATTATTTTGTTTTCCTAGTTTCAGTCCATCTGTTTTTAGTATACCCCCATCATATTTTCTTCTTTATGAGTTTGGGAATTAAAGCATGATCTAAATGAAAGTCATGTGAGTGGATTAAAGTTCATTTTTTCTGGTCTTTTTGAAAAGTGAGATTAAACAAATTCAAGCTATAGCGAGTTTGCTCGATAGAACTAATAAAATAGAAAATCTGTCAGAGAGTGAATTCAATGACAAAAAGTTAGACCAAAACCTGAATGGAGGGATTTTAAACTCACATTTGTAACTTGAACCTGGCACCATCATGCTCAAAGACAGAACTAGCCCATGATTTTCTGCATTTTTACTGATTCCTTTGTGTACATATATGAGATTAAGATGGATTGTATTCACTTAGATTAGATTAGAAGAGTTTTAACAAATTAAAAATAATGAATTCAGTTAGGTCACAAGTCAATTCCTGTCTTTTATGGCCCAAAGTTCTTGGAGACACAGAAATAAAGAGAAAGAACGGTTCTGTGAAAAGTGAGTGTTTATCCAAGTCTGAAGGTCATGATTGTCACCAAATCCATATTGGGAAATGAAAACAAAGATGCTGACAAAACCAAATACAGGATATCAGAGATTATTTGGTGAGGGGGATAATGGTATTTCCTTGAAAGAACAGAATAGTGAAAACCCTGCATGGAGGGGAAGCTTGTTCAATTGTAGAAACATAATGAAATAAAATTGATCATGAAGGTTGAACATAAATATTAATGAAGGAAATCACAACCAAAAGACGAGACTGCCAGATGGTTACTAGGGTAACCCTATGGGGAAAGGCCCAATAGGCCATTTAAAGTGGTTTCATTTCCTTTTAGTATTCGGTGGATGGTATTGTTAGAATAGTCTACAACTTGATTTACAGTTTTAAGAAGTTGGGTTAAGCTGTAGAACAGACGGTAAATTGATGGTATGCAAGTACAGCTAATTAAGATGTTCCATGTGGGTAAGCAAAGGAGTTCCAACAATCTCTCTTACACTGTATTGCCTGTACTCTACTTCAGCAGCTATATACAAGATCTTTTATCCTGCGCTGCTTCAGATATTCCTCTTATGTCTACATGAGCAAGAATGACTAAAACTTGTTGGTAGTCTCCTAGCTATTTGTTTCTTTCACTAGTCCTCATTTACAAAACATTCATTCAGTAGCATCTTTCTTCCACTAATGTTTTTGGAGGTCAATAAAGAATCTCATTCTTCTCATTTAGTGGAGATAATTTAAGGGATATCAGAGTTGTATCACTATTGAATAATTCCTCTGAATTTGTCTTCATATAAACAAATTACATTGCAATTATAAGCTACTATCATTTCATATCCATTTTAGCTTATTGAGAGGATTATATTATACTTATGTGGTTATAGACAGTTGAAGGCACTACAATAAAAACATATCTCTAATTACATCCAGTCTGACATTTTTATTCCTTTTTTTCATAAAATTTGAGGGAAATAATATAACTCTAACTCCTTGGAATTGAGTACCTGATCAAAGTAGTGTTAATTGTGTATTATATTTACATCTAGGTTTATCAGCACAAGAGGCAGAATCATAACACAGATGCTGTCATAAAAACATACTAAGCATCTCCAAGGGTAGAAACAAATAAAGAAATTTGAAAGTGCTTCCTTTTGTTAACGAAATATATGAGGTAGGACTGACATAACATGGCTTGAAACCAGCCAGGCTCCATAGGAATATACATGGTGTTTTTTTGTTTGTTTGGTTTTGATTTTTGGTTTTTCGAGACAGGGTTTCTCTGTGTATCTTTGGAGCCTGTCCTGGCACTTGCTCAGTATACCAGACTAGTTTCAAACTCACTGAGCTCTGCCTGCCTCTGCCTCCCAAGTGCTGGGATTAAAGGCGTGTGCTACCACCACATGGCGAAATATACATAAATTAACTGCATTATTTTCTGTTTCATGATGGAAGTGTTACTATTGTTCTAGATAAAATATATCTTCATCTTTTATACCAAATGTAAAACGCATTTGAATTCTATTTTAGTGAAAATGTTTTTAAGATATTGAAGTAATTTCTTATAGTATGAATAGCTTTGAATTTATAAAACATTTTTCATTCATTCCAGCATCTGAACCCATGAAATGGTACCACCCCCAATCCAGAATGGTTCTTCACACATCAGTTAAACCCCTTTAGAAATGCCCTAAGTGATACTCTCCAAATTTTATCTTTTGGTGATTCTAAATCTCATGAGTTATCATTGGAGACTGGTCATTCCATCAGGGATATATGCATTTCTAAAACTTGGTTTTCTAAATAGTGATCAATAAGCAAAAGGATACATTTTCCCAGCCCTGATTTATATTTTTTGAGTATTTGCTGTTTAAAATCTATTCATCAGTGTAGCATAGTCAAGTATAAAAGTATGCATTACCCTTTTTGAATTCCAAGTCATAGCTTTGGACTGATAGATGTACCTCCCAGGCCAAGAATTATCATCTGTAGCCTTCTAGAAGACACGTTGACGATAGTCATATAGTATGAATTATGGAATCATACTTCCTGAGTATCTCTGTGACCCTGCATGAGTTTATTTAAATTTCCTTTCACTTTTCTCATTTACAACAACAAAATAATTTGGGGAGAAAAGGAAAGGTAATGAGAAACATGACTAGCAAGTAACATGACACATATTAATACCAAGAGGATACTCCAGTCAGAATGCAGTTTCTGTGGTGCCTTGGAACAGCTCTTCAGCTAGAACCCTGTTAATTGGACTTAATAATTCCGGGTGCTTTGCTAGGGACTAAGTGAATTCTGAGAGATTATGTAACTCTGCAGTTTTACTGCAAGTCTTCTGAGCACTGAGTGGCAGTAGCTTGCTGCGAGTATAAACACAGTTATGACACTCCCACACAACAGTCGGCTGGAGGGAAAGCAAATGAAGTTTGAAAATAAATTAGGTTACATGTGAAAAATTAAAAAAGGACTGGAGTTTATACTGAGGGCCTGTGTTAGCCAGCCTTTCATATAATATATGAAAGCCTTTCGTATAATAAATGGCTGAGGTAAACCAACTTTTCAAAGAAAAAGAATTTATTTTAGTTCAGTGATTGGAAGGTTTGTTGTGTATTCAGTTGGCTGCATTGCTTTTGGGGCTACAGCATATCGTGGTCGGTGTTTATGCGATAGGACAGGGAAAGCCATTCACCTAGTGACTGGAAAAAGGAATCATTCAGGATCCTGCCATTTTCTTTGAAGTCATACCCACTCAATTGAAAACCATCCAGTATGCCTTCCACCTTAATGTTTTCCACTACCTCTCACAGCTAGTAACAATAGCTAAGAATCAGGTCTTTAATATATGGGTCTTTGGAGGACATTTAAGATCTGAACTATAGTGGGGATTATCTATCATGGGATTTTTATTGTTATTGTCATTATCATGTTTCTTTATGTTATACAAATGAGATTAACTCCAGAGAGACTCTCAAATGTTTTTTGTAAAAATGTCTATTGCCTTAAGGTCATGGTAAGAAATACAATATTATTTTAAATATTCAAGAATGCAAAATCCAGCAATGGAATAAAAAGACAGTCTGAGATTGATACTTTTAAGGCCCTAAAACTATAATCAGTTGCAAATACGAAAGTGGTGTGGTTACAGAATAATTATGGATGCATGTCAGATGCCAAAGAAGCACACTTTTGGCAGCAAAAGCAGGAAACTGATGTGATAGTGAGAATAGGCACAGAAGAGGAACAAAGTCACCAGATTAGGCTCAGCATTGCTCAGGGGAAGGAGTTCTTACTCTGAAATCCAGTGGTTGCATATGATGGGAAGAACACAGCATGTTTAACCCCAGTTTTTCCATCTGTTATATGAATAATGTCAATATTATTATTTTTTAGGAAAGGTGGGTTTTGGTGTATGTGTATTTGGACTTGTATATGCCGATGTAGAAGCATATATATGTCAAAAGTGGAAGCAACCACAGTGTCTTTGAGTAGGAAAAATATAGGTAAACCATCATATATGTAGACAGAAATATTAAGGAAAGAGAAGTCACATGCAAAATCTCGGCCTTCTGTCAGTGTTCTGCGAATCTAAAACCATCGTAAAAATGTATTAAATATGAACAAAAAATGAAGAAAGGACAGAAGGATGTCAGGCAGGTACAAAAAGAAATTTTCTACCTTATAATGTGTGCTACATATAATGTATTGTCACTAAAACTGTATTATGCCCAGGGATCTAAAGACAGAAAACATACAAAGCTAATATGTTAACTGTCTTCTCATCAATCAGCAATCTTCTATTTTCAATTAGCAATCTCTTTTCTGCTTCTCCAGGCTTCTCCCTGTGCCAAAAGTGTAATCAACACTGGTGGATATGTGGTGCCTCGGAGTCCTTCCCTGGGCATTGTAACTGGTTCCTGGTGGTCAACACACAACATTTCCTTTGACTCTTTTTCTTCCGTTTGTTTGTTTTGTCCTATTATGGCGTATTTGTTTTTATTTGATCTAATCTGTTATCATAAAATATTTAGTTGCCTGTTTGTATCCTGTGGGAGAGAGAAAGAAAGGGTGTGGATTTTGGATGCATGAGGAAGTGGGGAGGATCTAGGAAGAATTGAGGGAGGGGAAGTCATAATCAGAATATATTGTATTTTTTTAAAACCTATTTTCAAAAAAAAAATAAAAACAAACCATCATTGAAGTCATGCATGGGTGGGGGCAGAGGGGATGGATTTGTGTTGTTCATTGAATAGTTATAGTCACATTCGATTTCCTGGCCCAAGAAGGAGCAGGAATCATGATAGGAAGGTAGAATCAGTACCAGGATCCCTGCTAAAACCCTGTTCTGCTAGAGATAAAGAGCATTCCTACAAAGCCTTTTACCCTTGCCCAGTTTACTCCCCTCCACCCCAACACCAGCTCATGTTAGAGTCACATCAGAATCGCTGTCCTGAACAGCGATTGTATCCTACAAGTGAAGTCTCCAGTCTTCCCAATTTGAGTAGGGGAAGAACCAATTCTGCCTGAACGAATGACCTCAGCCTTGCCGCCAAGAACCAATCCTTACACAGGGTTAGGGGCCTCTGTAAGACAGTTTTCACCTTGACCTACATGAATCTGCATTTTAAGTTAAAAGAGAGAGAAGGACACTAGAATGAAGCTGAAAGTCATATGAAACAATCAAACAACAAGTAAGGCAACAAAAGTAGATATCTGTGATAAAATCATCTAAGAATATCCACTATGCCCCATTACTTGAAGCACGAGGCTCCTGAGAGCCATGGGGCCCAATGTAATGGTGTGGAAGATCGGGCCAAGACTACACACAAACAACTGCCAGAGGAAGCTCAATGAGAAGCACAAGGTGCCCTGCCTGCAGAAGCCAGTGGACAATGAGCACTTTATACTTTGGAGAATGAAGTCATCCACACTATCTTGAATGTATTTTCTCTACAAGATTCAAATTAAGATGATATCCACACTTCTAATATCTTTAGAAGCAAGTCTAGGACAAGTAGACTTCTAGACAAGCAAGTCTAGAAGCAGTAGAGGACAAGTGAAGTCACTTCAGGGCTTTTAAAGGAAACACAGAGACCCTAGCCCCTTCCCTTTTCTCTTCTCCTTTGTGCAGTCATGATGTGGGAGCTTCTTGCTGCTTCATTTTTCCTGCCATTAGGTGCTGTCCTCCCACAGGGTGAAAGGTCAAAGAAATGACTTGACACCTCCAAAACCTTGAGTCAAAACAAACATTTCCTTGCCAGGCATGGTGGCATACACCTTTAATCCCATCACTCCAAAAGCAGAGGTAAACAGATCTCTATGCGTTCAAGGTCAGCCTGGTCTGCAGGGTGAGTTCCAGAACATCCAGGGCAACAACACAAAGAAACCCTGTCTTAAAAAAGCAAACCAAGAAAAACTTATCCTATAAATTGATTATCCCAGGAATTTTTGTCAAGCATCAGAAAATTGAATTTATGCAAGCACTCCAATAAGTGCTTATTTAGTCCAATAAGACTAAAACAAATGAACAAAAGTGAGAAGTAAAACACAACAAAATGCCGTCTTGGGTCATTGGCTCAATGAAGAACATTTATTCTTACTGAGGAACAGGGTTCACCTCCCAGCACATATGTGGAGGTTCAAAACCACCCATAACTCCAGTTACAAGAGATCTGGTATCTTCTTTTGACCTCTGTAGTCACCAAGCATACAGGTGCTGGTCCATACTTACATAGAGGCAAAACCCTCACAAAATACAATAAATAAATCTAAAACAAGCATGTCTTATGAGTCAACTTTCACTTCTTGTAAAGTCAGATTAATCTGTCTCTCTACATATTGCTCAAGAATCTATAATTTTTTGATTTTTACATATAAATTATGACCATTTTTATGATCATCCACAGTTCATGTTAAATTTCAGTCATTATCTCCAGCAATATTCATAATTGCAATTAAAATAGCATAACTTTATATTTTCAGTATTTCAAATGAATTTTACTACTTAATTTTACTTGAGTGTTCTCCTTTCCAACTTCTATTATTCCTAGGATATAATTTACTACACCAATAACATTCCTAATATCTATCTACAAAGTCTCTTCTCATTATAGTGATGATTATGTCCACCAAGCTTTATAAATGAACTCCACTGGTAATTCCAAGGTTTACATCCTCTATAACCCTGAATTTTTATGCAATAACAGCAGATCATCAACTTCATACCTCACTATCATTCATGTTTCATTTCCACTGAATTTGCTTGAAAGTTTCATTTATGCACTAAGGAACTTGACTTAACATTTATTCCAGTATATTGATATTGTTCTGAGGTCCTCTTTCTTCTTAACTCAGCTCAGACTAAAAAAGAATTATTTAACAGGCACTCAATCAAACACTGACACATACACATAGACACACATTACATATATGCAGATAATACACACATGTGTGCACATGCATATTTTGTTTGTTTTATAGAATGAGTCTAATTATATAGTTCAATCTGGCTTTGACCTCAATTAGAAGCCCAGGCTGAGTTAAAATATCTGACAGTTTTGCCTTAACTTCACCATGGCTGAGACTGAATAACAACTTTTTCCACCACCACAAACATGAACAGCACAACCACCACCACCATCTCCACCACCACCACCACCAACAACACTTCCTCCTCCTCTCCCTTTTTCTTGCTTATTTTTTTTGTATTATGTTTTCATAACTTTTTTCCTCTCATATCTCTTTTAAAAGATGAACAAAATTTCTCAGTGTTATATTAATACACCTACTCACTTTATCTCTTTATCACTTTTTATTATAAAGTGTTGAAATAATCACAAAACAATAGCCTGTCCCCTCATAAATTTCTTTCAGTCTGTGCTGGGGTCCCAACGTTGACTGGTATTTCTTTTATACACCATGCACCCCCTCCCCTCCCACTCACTGTGGCAGTTTTGGTGAGCTTCCTTACTTTCTGCCAATTGAGCTACAATAGCAATCGTTTCTCCCAGTGCCCAAACAATGCTCAGATGACGAAGACTAAGTTGCTCTACTCTACCTCAATTTAAAGTTTTACTTATTTAAAATCTTCTTTTTACCAATCATTTGCTTTCTCAAAATTCTTATCAGACTTTTAAACTCTCCTCCCCATCTCTAGGTTATTATCTATGCTTTGTTTTAGATCAGAAGTAGATTTTTAAGTGCTTCATTTCTATATTCTCTATTTAACTAAACATTGCAGCAATTACTTTAGCTTCCATAAAATGAACATTTCCTGACCCTATATGCCTTACAAGTTTCCTACCCACTTTTCTGCAAACCTCTATACTAATGCAATTCTTATATATGCCCATTTCATCTAAAACTTGGTTATGAGAGCCTTAGTGACACAACTGAACATGCCCCAAAGCTTTCCTGTCCAGCATTTCAACTTTCTGTTTTGTGCCTGGTGAATTTAGTCACCTATCATCCTTCCTTGCTAAACTACAACCTCAAACTGAGCACATTCAGGGAAACACTACTTAACTGAGCATCTCAAGATTTGAAAGTTCTATTATGTGAATATTCATAGACTCCCTTAATAAAGTCTGTATGTTTCTTTCTACAAGGAGGCTATTACATTGGGAATAATTACCATGCTTTCCCTATCTACTACAGGCAACCAACTTTTCTGTTCTCTTCAGGTTTTGCCCCGTTTTGCTTGATCATGCTTATTTGTTTTCTCACTTATCTGTAGCATGAATTCAAGTTGGTTTTAATAATAAAAACCAAGAATCAGAAATAGGGGTTAATGCTGAAGATCAGAGAAGCAGAGAGGCCAGCTACTAGAGAGTTCTCTTACCACTGCGAAAGCTCAGATGGAAGGGGCGATTCTGTCCTTAGCATACATCTCCAGAGTCCAACTGTCTCCACCAAACCTCAAGCTGCATGCACTTGTCTTCCCCTCGCCTTATATTCATCTCTCTGCCCAGATCACTCCTGTCTCCTAACCCAAATCCCAAAGTGCTGGGACCAAAGGTTTGGAATCCCAAGTGCTGGGATCACTTTTGTGAGAAGTCTGTTTCTCTTTTAGACAGATGCAGTCTTGTGTAGCCCAGGGAAGCCTTGAACTAACAGAGATCCCTCTGCCTCAGTCTCCTGAGTCTTGGAGGTAAAGGTGTGTGCCTTCACTCCCTGGCTTCTAGTGGTTTAATTCTGTACTCCTAATCTTCAGATAAGCTTTAGTTGTTAAAACATAAGCAAAATATCACTACATTTCCCCCTTTTATCTAAAATGTAAAAAGGCTATAATTAATATAAGAAAAGCTATTTTCAATAAGAACAATAAGTACATAATATATACAGACAATGCATGCATCAACAATGTCTATTCCTTTTGTATTTGACAAATTCAGAGAAAATAGTCCATTATCTTTCCTATCTTGGTGAGTCCAAAGTGTTGTACATAATTTACTTTCTACTCTAACTTGCATTACCAACTCAACATTATCTTTTTATGTCTCTCAAAACCTTATATACTTTACATTTCTTTAGAGGATGTCATTTTTGAGTCTGATAGGCAAGAAAAACTATAATTATAACTATGTATTCTTTAACTCCCTCAGAGACCCAAGAAAAAAAATATTAACTGAGTAAGCCAGAAGTACAAGCAAGTGACTTCTAAAAAAATATGAGAAATGACAAAAACAACTGTCTGCCTGGAAAGTCACCCAAGGTTCCTCTGCAACATTGAGGTATCCATCTTAGGTCTACAGGCTTAGAATATTCAATAGACTTTTCTACGTAGCAGGACTTTTGAAGGACTGTCCTGCCTGGCCTTGACAAGGTTTTGTAGTCATCTAGTCACTTTATTTTTTGCCCTACTTGTCCAACTTGGACAGCATACTGCCAACAACTGAGGCAAGAGCACTTTCTTTTCCCAGTGTCTTACTTTTGCCACAAAGAAAGTAAACTTCAAGTACCTAATCTGAGTACAAGTTTGAATACAATAGGTGACTAACTACTAATCTGCATTTTCCCAATATCCTAAATAGTTTGTAATAGTAACTTTCAAGGGCTAAAAATTTGCATTACATTCTTAATTAAGCTGTATATGCACATTACCTTAAACAAGAGTAGAAATGTATATATAGTATGTTCTAACAAAATTAATGTCAAATTTGTATCAATATACAAAATTTATATGCAACATACAAAAGTCCAATTCAGTGCAAAATATTTGAAACAAGTAGTTGCTTTTTAAAAGTAGATTCAGTAATCTACCTTTTTATTTTATCATTTCTGTATACTCCCCTTTTTATTTTGAGAGTGGATTCAATAATCTACCTTTTTATCCTATTGTATCTATATCCTTTTTTATCTTTTCAAAACAAGAACCCTGAGACTAATCTT
This sequence comes from Myodes glareolus, assembly GCF_982192425.1. NCBI lineage: Eukaryota > Metazoa > Chordata > Mammalia > Rodentia > Cricetidae > Myodes > Myodes glareolus. Next base: position 19,923,692 of record NC_142048.1, on the reverse strand, counting down.
CTCTGTTAAACCTTTTCCCCCACCATTAGCAATAACAACTTGCAACCAATCCACCTAAACAATGAAAATTATCTATAACTAATTGAATGACCAAAAACTACCTACCCCACCTATTGGGAAAGTGGGTGTCATATTTCTAAATTTTCTTTATACTGTTGGAGGTGGAGACATCTTTAGGGGTTCCTGAAAATAAAAATTTGGGTTAAATGTCAAGTCCTGAGAGAAGTGGTTGTATCATTTGTTGTCCAGTCTGTACATAGTGGGAAAGTGCAAAACTTGTCTCAGTTCCTGGCTAGAGTAGTCTGTGAGGCTGCATCATCTCAGCTAGCTACCTTGAAATCGTTATGAGCAGTTTGTAGTCCAAAGATAATCTTAAGGTGGTGTTTTTCAGCTTTGTGGTGTTATCATAGTTCTGGTGGAATTGTCATTATGGCACCCCATCCTCCTTTTGGAAACTTCATTGCTAGGCATGGTTATGATTCACTGCAGAAAACTGATAGGGACTCAAACTTAAAATTATGTACAGGAGGATAGATAAAACCTTTTATCTAGAATTAGTTCTAACCATATATGACTATTAATAGTGTGACAAAATTTAAATACATATATATATATAAAAATGTAAATCTTATAAATTTGAGATAATATTTAAACCTTAAGAAAAGCTGTTAAAAAGTCAAAATAAAACCAAAAGATTGCGAGATTAGGGGAGACATAATAGTCCTTAAATTTTTGATTTTCTTCTGTTCCGAATCAGGTGGTGCTTCTGACATGAGGCAGAGAATTTGGATTTTACTTTAACAAGCATGCTTGGGTTTAGAGAAGGAGAGAGCTACACTCCAATTCCAAAGTCAGCTTTAGTCTTTAATTGAACTGGAACTATAAAAAAATCTTTTGCATTATATGTCTGTAGAGAAGAGCAGAAACAAACATTTGGGAGATTCGTGAAATTTTATCCTATTGGAAATGTGATATACCAACCTGCCAATTTGCTTTTCTACTTAGGACTTTTTTTTTTCCTGGATGATTTGGTTTTTTTTTCTTCAGATGTCTCATTTGTCAACTGATCTTCAGATTTTTTAGCTGAATGCCTTTATTTCCCTGAAAAAACAAACAAACAAACAAACAAACAAAAACAAATGCAAAACTCTAATTTGGGGAGGTTCCCTTTGGGAAAGTTATTCCTGATTAAATGAAAAGCGTTTGTTTGTTTCATAGCTTACTTTAGACTAAAAGGCCATGCTGTTTGATGAACTAGCATCTCTTCTAATTAAGAAATCTCTCTTGTTCAATTTGAATCTATATCAATTTTAGTAGTATCCATAGCTTTTCTTCTCTTGTGGAAACAAAAGCAAATCCCTTCCTTAACATAATACAAGTCCTGGTTCCTATTCTGAGGTCAACACGTCTTTAAAATATACCAGATGATTTTATTCCAGTTTTTTCTATTATCCAGTGTCTCTTGGCTGCTGTTGTTCCATTCTTATTAGCATTTAGAAAAATCAAAGTTAATAATTTATGATGCAATGTATTTCTGGAGGATTTTATCATCCCTTTCTGTTTATTTAACATATTCTTTAGAGTTTGATTAGATATTTCTATAACTCCCTGCCCCGTAGGATTGTGTGGTATACTAGTAATATGCTTTGTATTATAATAAGTAAGTCATTGTTTTGTTTTCTCAGGGACACATGCTGAAGCATTGTCTCTCTCTATTTGTACAAGTATACCCATGGTGACCATAACTTCTAGCAAATGTGTGATTACTGAGTCAGCTTTTTCCAAACTCAAAGCAGCTGTCCATTGAAAACTGGAATAGGTATAAATAGTGGGGAGTACATATTTTAGTTTTCCAAATTCTACAAAATGGAATACAATCATCTGCAGATTTCATTTCTTGGAGTACCCTTGTGGTTACTTCCTGCAGGAAGTTGTGTTTGTTTGTATAAAGAACAAGTAGGACATTCCTTATAATTTCCTTGGATTGTTGCCACGTGATGAAAGTCTTTTTTTTAAAACCTTTGCTATTGACATGATACTTTTAATGAAATTCTGAGGACTCCAGTACATATTCAATCAATATTTGATCAATTTCTGCTTTAACTTGTGCTAGAGGACCTGTCAGACCTGTGTGGGATTGAATATGTGTTATTTAAATGAGATGATTCTTATTCCTGATTATTTCCTGTGACTGAATAAATGATAAAGTCAATTCTGTATCATCTGGTATAAATTCAACATTTTGAATATACAAAACAACTATTTCTGTATGTTGCAAATATGTAATGGTATTCAGAGGTTCTATAAAAATGCATTAGTACCATGAGAACAACAGGAGTTTTAGACGGGATCACAGGGCTTAGATCTCCTTTATTTAAACTTTCTGATTTATAATCTGCCTTCCCTGATTTATTTGCAACATTATAGAATGTAGGGCCTTCAGATATTGGTGTTTCCTGTACAATGTGAAAAAGGATCCAGCTAGTTCTCTTTATAAGTTGTTTCTCTTGCTTTTGGGATATTTCTTGCTAATCTCTCCTCCAAAAATTACTGCAAGTTCTTTGCCAGGGTTCACTTTCTGCCCATAATTTGTCAATTTCATATTTAGTGAATGGTGTTACAATTTCTGCTAGGTTTATTCTTGCTAATTAACAAAATTTCAATTTTCCCTTAACACAGAAAAGTTTTCCACGTAAGTTTTCATTTTTTTCTTTGTTTATGTGGTTAGAAGATCTGTTCTAAGATAATATCTTCCTGCTGTATTAAAATTTCTGTAGGGGAATGCTTTTAGGGTAATATGACAAGAATGTTGTTAAGCTTTGGATCCACACGATTCATAGGTGCAATTTGTAATTTCCCTTCCACCAAAACCAATTTTCTTTCAGCTTCGGCTGATAACTTCCTGGGACTAGTTAAGAACTTGTCACCTTCTAAGGTTTTGACCAAATTACTCAGCTCTTCAGGTTTTATCCCAATAGTGAATAATAGATAGAAAATGTCTTCTAGTAATCTTTGAAAATCATTAAGAGTCTTCAGACGATCTCTCCCTATTTGCCCCCTTTTGTGGTCTAATTATTTTAAAAATGACTTTATAGCCTCAGTAATTAATATAATATCCTCTTTTCATTTTTTTCAGGAGCAATAAGGTAAACTTTTCTTACTTCTTCAAAAATTCTTTCTAAAGTATTTACATTTGAACTAGATAGTAAAATGTCTTTCATGTAGTAGTAAACTACAGGTTTTAGGTAATTGCTTATGTATCATTTCCAATGGCTGCCACACAAAATATTGGCACAGGATAGGGCTTTGCTGTGGGAGAATCTTTCATGGCTATCTCTTAGCAGGCTGAGAATTATTATAACTAGGCACCGTGAAGGCAAATCTTTCTGTCTTCTTATTGTAAAAGGATAGTGAATAAATAATCTTTTAAAACAATAATTTTAAGAGGTTATCATTAGGTGATAAAGAAAACAAAGGAATGGCGGACTATAGATAGCTCATTGGCCAAATCACCTTAGTAACAGCTCTTAGGTCTGTTTTCATTCTCCATTTTCCAGATTTCTTTTTAATGACAAGTACTGAAGAATTCCAAGGGCTGACTGATTCTTTAATAGCTTAGCATCTAGTTGCTCCTGTCCCAGCTGTTCTAAGGCCTCAGTTTCTCTGTTGTTAAAGGCCATTTCTTACATCAATGTTTGTCTGTTAACCATTTTAAAGGTAGAGCTCTTAGTGTCTTTGGAAAGATCAGCAGCTGTTGTACTCTGTTCTTGTATAGCCTGAATGGTAGGTGACTGTTCTTTATAATACCTTGTAATAGTCTTCTAAGAAACATATGAAAATTTATGACCCGAGAAACATATGATAATTTATGGCTTGTTCTTAAGATTGGAGAAATGAAGTCGGAGGTAGTGGTGCACACCTTTAATACCAGCACTGAGGAGGAAGAGGCAGGAGGATCTCTGTGAGTTCGAGACCAGCCTAGTCTACAAGAGCTAGTTCCAGGACAGGCACCAAAGCTACAGAGAAACCTATTCTATTGGGTACATAGCAAATCATGTCCCCACAAATTCATTGCTATGTTAGCCACATAAGGCTTTAATTTTCTTTTCTGTCCTTATAGCCCTATACATTTGACCCATCTTTTATTCTGTTTTACCTGAGATAAAGTCCAGTTCCTAAAAGCTGAACATTTACCTTCTGAAGAGGATAATTTGGATTGCAGAGATTCTGGTGCAATTACTGTTGCATCTATACCCATATCTACCAGACCTTCAATGATGGCATCATCTATTTGTGTTCTTAATTTTGGTGTTTGTTTATTTGTAAAATTTTCCAGAATACTTGCTTTATGTTTTTTTCTGAACTTCTTGTTCTCTCTTCTGTAACTGTTCCATTATTCAGAGCAGTATGGTTTCTTATAGCAGGCATTAGGTTCTTTAATCACTCTAAGAAGGAGTTTTGTCCATATGACAGGAAATGAATGAACCAGATTTGGCATAGAGGCCTGCAAAAGACTCCTAAAGAACTTTCCTGATGTTAAAGGGTTACCCTGAATGTCCCTTGTTGATCTACATTTATTATACCAATGCCTGCTTTTGCCACACCTTCTGCATAATCAAGAGGGAGAGGTGTTCTGTTTGGACTATGCTTAGAAAAAACATTGTTTCTAGGAATGCCCTGTTAACAGTCCTTTTAAGTTGACGTTGTTTGCCACAATTGAAACACTTGACATTTAGTGTTTTCCTCAACCCCCTGGAGATCACCTCTCCTATCAAAGCATCATCATGGTCATGAGATTCAATATTATCGTACCTCCAAAGGCATTGATCTTGCCCTTAAAGACCCAGTTAACCTTTTGCATTGAGAGCTTGTATTTTCAAAAGCCAGAGATTCAATTATTATTTATCTAACTTCTTAATTTGGTAGCATTTTATTTATTGCTGATGTCAATCTTTGTGAAAAATTTATCAAAGTTTATTTTGGACCCTGTATGACTTTAGTAAACAGTTCAAACTTTAGTAAATAGTTCTTCAATTCTGTCCCAAGCCTTTAAAGATGCTGCACGCATACAACCAGGGTGTGGTCATCATGTAAGGACTGCCTTTCTATAGTAGTATAATCTCCTTCTCCTAGATGGTGATCTTGGGGGATTTCCATACCTCTACCTCTACTCAATTGTGAAATGGTTTTAGTCTCTTCTTTGAACCAGGTCCTCTATTGTAATTGTAGAACAGGCTTCAAGACTGCTGTAACCAAGTCTATCCAGTCTTTGGGGATAATTCTATTACAATCTGACCATGAGTTTAACATATACTTCACCAATGGAGAATGCATGCCATATGAGACTATCATTTCCTTGAATCTCCTTAAATCTAACATTTTCACAGGAGTTCATTCAGCTCTTATAGAGCTTAATCATTTGGCAATTCCTGTTATGCTACTGTATACATTGAGGTTGGTTGTTTGAAAATCTTAGGTTGTTCCTCTCTAACCTTATAATGCAATGCTGAAATTAATTCCCCATTAAATTCCTTTGTTTGTGTTTGAATATCTATACAATCTGTTTTATAAAGTTTTTCTAAGACCTGTATCTTGGCATTCATACCAAACAGCTTTTCAAGAGATAAACCAAGAATTACCAAAATGACAACAAGGATTATCAAAATTATAGTAAATAGTATGTCAATCCCATTTGATTATCCCTTCATTTAATTATTACACTTCAAATCTTGCATTATGTAATCAAAAAGAGAAACAACTTTCTCTATCATAACTGTGCTTCCTGTGTTCTTTCCATAGAAAGATGAAGAATAATTAATTTCAAACGTGAAAAATAAGAAATTCATCCAGGGAATAGAGTGTGGTGTACATCTACTGGGATAGAGCTTCTCTTGAGCAGGTACTCCTGACTGCCCCTACTGAGTCTTATTTGTTGTGCAGCCATTTTAAACACATCACTGACTCTCACGTTGTGTACTGGCAAGAGTCATATCCAAAGTCACAGGCTCCATGACAAGAGTAATAGTTTTCTCAGAGCGGCATCTTTTCTCTCAGTGGAGTGCAGACATATCTCAGAGTTAGCTAAGCAGGCACATAATTCATCAGAGTGTAAAAAAGGTGAAGAAAAAAGTAATGTCTGCAGAGGAGAGTCTTCAAGTAAAAGGCCGATAATCCCAAAGTTGGCTATCAAAGCAGGTAGTCTGGGTGTGGAGGTGATTTTGCTTCTAGAAGACATTCTCTCTATGACCTCAGTGTCTGGGCACTGTGGAGCATGTCTTCATCCTCAAGGCCAGTGGGACTTCAGATGCAGGTGGTTTCATTTTTCGACGTATATGGAACAGAGGGTTGAACTGAGCCAGAATTGCAACAGGCCATAAGAGATAGCAGCAAACTGAACAGTCACCAACAAGGTGATAATTACTCCCTGGTTAGGACCCTTAGGGATGAACCTGGGCTTGAGAAGGCCCAGAAAACGCTCAACATGATCAGAGGTACAGTGAGACTGGTATACCATGCCTATATCTCAGCAGATGAACCAGTTCACTACCTCATTCTCATCTCACCTCAAAGTGTCAACCTCTTTCTCATTTTTTTTTAACATGGGAAAAGACTCTCTCTTTTAACTAAATCCTCCTTTCAATAATTCTCAATTTTTTTCACCATATCTGCCGATGATGCCAACGATGAATATGGGAGTCTGATTGCTGCTGTGTAGAACAGTAAAAGGCCCGACTAGATTTTAAGGCAGCTACCTGGTTTGTCAGCAGCCCAAAAAGGGACTCCAAAGCCTACCAGTAGAGAAGAACGGAAAACCTAACCAGTAGAGTGGTGAGTCTGACCACGTGTAAGCTCCAGCCTATACCAGTGACTGCAAAAACAGGCATTTTTTTGGTGTGTGTGTGTGTGTATGTGTGTGTGTGTGTGTGAATTTGTACCCCAAAGATGGGTGCCTGATGTAGCATGAATTTTAATTGATCTTAATAATAAAAATCTAGAGTCAGATACAAGGGTCAATGTTGAAGATCAGAGAAGCAGAGACCAGCTACTAGAGAGTTCTTTTACCTCTACCAATGCTCATTCTGAAAAGGAGACCCTGTCCTTAGGCTGCATCTCCAGACTCCATCTGTCTTTACCAAACCTCAGACTGCAGATGTCTCCACCAAACCTCAGACTGCACTGCTCTCCTGTCTCCTCCTGCCTTATATTCCTCTCTCTGTCCAGGCATGCCACTCCTGTCTCCAGCTCCCTAGTGTTGGGATTAAAGGTGTGGGATCCCAAGTGATGGAACCACTTTTGTGTGAGGTCTGTTTCTCTTTTATACAGATGCAATCTTATTTGGTTCAGGATGGCCATGAACTAACAGAGATCCCATTGTCTTTGTCTTCTGAGTTTTGGAATTAAAAGTGTCTGCCTTCACTACCTGGCCTTTAGTGGCTTAGTTCTGCACTCTGATCTTCAGGCAAGTTTCATTTGTTAAAACATAAACAGAATATCATTACACTTACAAAAATGCCTAGTGTTTGGTCACAGACACTCCAGCTAATGTTTCTATCAGTGACCTGATTACCAGTTCAAATCAAATATTTTATTTCTCATCTTAAACTTTTCTCTCTATGACAGATATTTCAACTGACCATTTTGTCTTAGTCAGGGTCATTATTGTTGTGATGAAACACCATGACCAAAAGAAAGTTGGGCAGGAAAGGGTTTATTTGCTTACACTTCCAGATGATAGTTCATTATTAAAGGAAGTCAGGATAGGAACTCAGGCAGGACAGAAACTTGGAGGCAGAAACTGATGCGTTGGCCATTAAGGACTATTGCTTACTTGCTTGTTCATGATGGTTTGTTCAGGCTACTTTCTTATAGAACCCAACATCACTGTCTCAGAGGTGGCCTTTCCCCATATATCACCAATTTAAAAAATCCTCCATGGGCCAGCATACAACCACATTTTATGAAGGCATTTCTCAACTGGGGTTCCCTCTTCTCAGATGGCCCTAGCTTCTGTCATGTTGATGTTCACCTAGTCAAAATACACTTCTTTCTTCTTGTTTTCTTTTCTTTTTTTTCTGGTTTATTTCTGACTTTTTATACGTTCTCTTTTCTCACCCATCATGTTTCCTCAATGAATTTAAAACACTGATAATGTCAAACTGTTATTTGACTGGGACAAAAAAATCTTCAGTTTATGACCTGTGGCTATTCTATTAAGTCCCTTTAGTCTGAGTAGGCTGTGTAAAGAAAAATTTTTAATCATCTCAGAATTATAAAGGTCCACCAAAAGCCTCAATTGTTATTCAAAAAGATGTTAATAACTTACCTATTTTAAAATGGAATTCTAGTCATATCTCCTGAGGCCTGGTTACAAAGGTTGCCTAGAGATGATACAAAGTTATAGCGATGACTACCTGGGACTTAATGACAGTTGGGGTATGTAGCAGTCAGAACTTATAGAACTTATGGAACAGAACTTATAGAATGAATCTAACCTACATACAGATAGAGAAAAGGGATTTATTAGAATGGCTTGCAATCTGTGGTTCAGCTAGCCCAACAATGACGTTTACCTACAGAAGGTACAAGAATCCAGTAGTTGTTCAGTTCACACAGCTGGATGTCCCAACTGGTCTTCAGTATACCTCAGAATCCCACATATGTTGGCTCTAATGCCAATGGAGGAATGGACTTGCCAACAAGAGCAAGCGGGCAAAAAAGAGCAAGCTTTTGTCTTCCATGTCCTTTATACAGGCTGCCAGCAGTAGATGTGGCCCCGACAAAAGGTGGATCTTCCCACCTCAGAAAGATCAGAATTAAAACTGAGTCTTCCCACTTCAAATGATTTAGTTAAGAAAAATGTACCTCACAGGTGTACCGGGCCTCTTGGGTTTTAGTTAATTCCTTTTGTAGTCAAGCTGACAACCAAAAATAGCCATCACAGGAAATAAGAATGAAAAGGTAAAAGTTGGGGATGGGGAAATGACTTGTGATCTGAGATTCCCCTCTGTATGCTATGAATGTTTTTGGTTATTAAAAAAGCTGTTTCGGTCAACGGCTTAGTAGAGTAAAGCCAGGTGGGAAATCTGCACAGAGATAAAAAGAAGGCAGAGTCAGGGAGATGCTATGTAGCTGCCGAAGGAAACAGATGATGGACACTTACCAGTAAGTCACAGCCTCATGCTGATACATAGATGAATAGAAATGGGTTGGTTCAAGATGTAAGCCCTAGTTAGAAATATGCCTGAGTTATTGGCTGAGCAGTGTTACAATTAATATAGTTTGTTCGTGATTTTTTTTCAGGTCTGAGCAGTTGGAAAATGAACAAGTAGCCTCTGTCTACAGGCTTGATTGGTAAAGTATTTTCCATGATTTCTAGCACCCAGGTTATAAGTGGGACATGGTAGATCTGGCAGTAATCTCAGTACTGGAAGGTGAGGGCAGGAGGTTTCTTAAAGCTCACTGTTGAATGGCTCTTGTTGACCCAGTGATCTCCAGGTTAAGTCAGATACCCTGCTCTGCACAAGGGACCCAATGTCAATCTCTGGTTTACATACACACATATGTCAGAAACATATACACACTCTAATAAACAATTTTAAAATATTTTTATTTTTTTCTTCCATTTTTGAAAGTAGATTGTTTTTATACAATATATTCTGGTTACAACTTTCCCTCCCCCAACTCTTTCAAGTACCTCCCATCTGGATCCATACACTTTCTGTGTCTCCTTAAAAATGAATAGGCATCTAAGGAATAATAATAAAATAAGAAAAAAACCCAGCAAGTTGAAATAGAGCAAAATCAACAGGACAAAATGAGCCAAAGTTAACACAGAGGAAACACATGGATGCAAAAACACATGTTTCCACCCATAGGATTCCCATAAAAACACAAAACCAAAAGCCATAATGTGTATGGAAAAGACCTGTAGAGCAACATAATAGCACCAAAAATTCCCAGACACAACTCTATATGACAAAAGGACCTCCAAAGATGCTGCTGAATTTGTTTCATGTTGGCCATCCACTGCGAGATGTGTAGCCTACCCAGAAGAGTAGTTTGTTTCCCAAGCAAGAGTCCCTTAAAGAAAACTAAATTTTCATTTACAAGTGGTTATCAACTGTGGATTGCTTTTGGGTTAGGGATAAAGGCACGTGTTCACTTCTCTCAGCTCTAGGACTCTCATTTGATGCAGACAGGTGCAGGTCCTGTGCATGCTATCTCAGTCTCTGTGAGTTCTTATGTGTGACAGTCCTACTGTGTAAAAAGGTCTTGTTTCCTTGGTGTTCTCCATTCCCTTTTCCTCTCACACTCTTACTGCTTCCTCTTTTATGGGATTTCCTGAGCCATGAAGGAAGAGCTTTGATGGAGGCATATCATTTTGGGATGAGTGTTCCAAGGTCTCTCACTCTTTGCACAATGTCTGACTGTGTGTTTCTGTTTTCCTATCTGCTGCAGGAAGCTTTTCTGAAGATAATTTTTTAAATTATAAATAAAAGGAAGTACAAGAGAGTTGATATTACAAATAGCAAGCATTTATTGAGGTAATGAATTAATCTATGTGTTTCTATTGAATCTACATATAAAATTTTGAATTTTTAAATTTCTCAAATAATATAATGACATTCCACTTTAATGGTCATTTAAAAATAGATAATTAAAACATCATATATATTGTATAATAGACCAAAAGATAAATAAAAAATTATTTTGATACTGTATGTTGGTGTTTGATAGTCTATATCTTTATTATTATTGTTTAGTCTTTGAAAATTTTATACATATTTCAATGAAATATTGGCTACAAATACCTCGATTTTTTTTCATTTCTCTCCATTTTTCATAACACTTCTCTCTTCTACCTGCCTTTATTTTCTCTCCTTTTTGATAGTCAAGTATAATCAGCACTACCCATATGTGTTTGGGTATGGAATCATGCACTGGATCATAGGAAAACTATCAGTGGCCATACCTTCAATGAAAAGATGAGCTTCCCTTTCCCAACAGTTATCAACTGCCAGTTGTTCCTCATTAAGGGTGAGGCCAGGAGACTACCTCACATATCTATGGAGAAATTTTTGGCAGGCTTGATCTTCTACAGGTCTTGTGGAGGTGCAGCTGATGTGCTTTATGAATGCTAAAGACTGTCATGTCCAAAAGACATTTGGCAACATTCCTCCTGATGCTTCAGTCCTTACCTTCTTCTTACCTCTCCTTCCTCCATGATCTTGGAGTCTTGGGAGCAGTGAGAATTGATAAAGGTTTAGGGCTGTGCACTCGTTCTCTTATTTTTGTTAGAATTCTGCATCTCAGTATTGGCTTCAACCCACTGCAGGAAAAGGAGATTCTCTGACTAAGAATTAGAGAAGTCAGGGTCCAGGGATATTCACATAAATATTTAGAAGGCAATTTGACAGCATGACCATTTGGCAAACTAACAGTAGCAGGGTCTACCCTAGGGCCTATGACCTTTCCCCAGTCTTTGGCTTTGGACCAGGATTGCTGTAACTGGAACTGAATTCGCTCCGTGAAACAGGCCTCAAATCCAACCAGAAGTCTGTTGGTTATTCCGCAACAGTCAGGTTATTATTGCTCCAGTGGTCATATCTTGCCTGAAAGGTCCATATTGCGCCGTGTAGATTTTAGTGCTGGGTAAGAGGAGCAACACCTATTTATCCCCTGCAGCACTCATAACACCTTCCAGAATTGTGAAAGCTAGGCACCAGAGAAGCTTTTCCAGTTAACTTGGGATGGATTTTTCTGCCTTTTGGCCAAAGTATTTGTATCTTCAGCAATGGGGATTTGTCATGTAATTATGGTGGGTAATTAAGACACTGGTAACAGCCTATGTTGTTTTGGAAACCTCTGGGACCTTCATCTAGATCATAGGGACTATCCCATGCTTTGTCCTGTGATTTTTTCATATGAATTTAATAACCTATATCTACTGGGAACAATATCATCTATTTATATAGGGTATCATTTTTCTTTTTCCTTTTCCTTTTCTTTTCTTTTCTTTTTTATTTTTTGGTTTTTCAAGATAAGGTTTCTCTGTAGCTTTGGAGCCTGACCTGGAACTCACTCTGTAGACAAGGCTGGCCTTGAACTGACAAAGATTCACCTGTGTCTTTCTCCCAAGTGCTGCAATTAAAGGCATGTGTCATCACCAACTGTCTTGAGCTCAATCTTTAAGGCTTTTATTTTAAAATTACCTTGGTAACAAGGGGTTTTTTAATGCAATCTCAATCTAGGATAGTTCATCTTCCATCTCTTCTGAACTTTGTTTCCTGTCCCATGCCCGGTTAATCCTTTAACCTTCAGTGTTTCCTTCTCCTCTTTCGTATTACGTATGTTTTACTATCCCTTCAGGTATATTTATTAATCAGTATGTGAGACAGTAGGTTTCCACATGACTTTCTGGACACGTTCTCCCATCCCCAAGTTCCCACATACTCCCACAAACTTCCCTGCCTAAGTCTTTCTACCCTCAGGGTTCCATCCCTGTACATTTGTTTTACAAATCATTGACTACCCTCCCTCTTTTAATGCATCACCACCTCCTTCAAAAAAGGCCCCTTTCTAGTTTCTTGACTTCCATTGTGTTCCAAGTTAAAGACACAAAACAAATGATTTGAAGCAAGGACCTGACATCCAAATGAGAGCTAATGTGCAGAGTTTGTCACTGTGGGTCCAAGTTACCATACTCACAATATTTTTTTTTTCAGTTCCATCCATTTCCTTGCCAATTTCATGGTTTTTTTTTCAGTTGAGTTATGCATGTGTACTTTATATTTCTTATCCATTAATGTGTTGATGAACACCTAGGTTATTCCATTCTCATAGCTACTGCTAACAGAGTGGCAGTGAACATGGTAGGAAATATAGCCCCTGCTTTGACGGCATGACCAGGCGTGGTATGACCAGACCATATGGCAGTTCCATCGATAGTTTTGTGATAAACCGCCAGAGTGATTTCCAAAGTGGCTGCACTAATTTCCATCTCCACCGACAGTGTTTGAGTTTCTCCTTTCTGTATCTACGCCAGCATTTGTTGCCATCTATATTCCCCACGATGGCCATTCTGTTGGGGATGAGATGGAACCTTAAAGTAGTTTTAATCTACATTTCCCTGATAGTATTTATGCACTTAAACTGCATCCTAGTCATTAATATTTCATTGCTTATAATTTTCTGTTCAGGCCCACAACCCATGGCTTGAATTGGGTTGCTTCATTCTTCTAATAGTTTTAGGGACATTTAAAGAATTTGTGAATCATGCTCTGCTGAAGACTACCCAGCCCTTTCTCAAGCATCTAACAATCTCCATGGATATACTGATACAGTGTAGTAAACTGATTAAGCTCAGGCGCTGCAGCATCTGTGCTTACCTATGAATTTGTCTTGTCTGATTACTACATAGAGGAATTGGTGCAAGTGCCTGGAAATATTGCCTAGCAGTGATATTCACATCATGATGACATCATTATTTAACATCGCAGAATCATGATGGAATTCCTGTGGAATTCCAAAGAAATTCTAATTTCTTAAAATGATATTGTCTTGGAATGGACCTCAGGTGCTTGTAGATCTGACCTTTTGAACCAGTCTTCAAAATTCATAATTTATTTATGTAGAGCTACTGTCTGACTGGCATGCTTTGCTGTAATCACGCTTTGTTCACATCTATCAGTTTCTAGAACAGTGATGTATTTCTGAATGACATGTTGACCACTATAATAGTTGATAACTATTATTGACTACTTCCTTTCTCCTCCCACAAGAATAAATTTCTATTCACACTGAACTGAAATGCATTAGCAATATCCCTGCCAGGAGTACATCTCTTCCTTTATGGGAGAAAAGGCTGAGCAAATGTTTCTAAACCATGTGAATGATATGTTCTGTATGTGTGCACATGTCCTGCTAAAGATACTATTTATCTTTTATGTAAATACCTTCACCATTGGATGGAAATCTTCTCAAGTTTGGTAACAGAGTTTACTTTATCTTCTCTTGTTCTTGGTATAAATTTGTATACTTTAGGGTGTATAATTCACAAATCAGAAGCTTAAGACACCAGGGATTTACTAAAATAACCTCTCCAGGATAAACCTTGAAAAAATTAGGCCAAATCCCCGTAGAATTATTATTATGTCTTTCGGCTTGCAGGAACGTTAGAGGTAATTTTTTTCCATATCGTTTATTTTACAAATTAGGAAACCAAATCCCAGTGTGTCGCTGGTACAGTAGGGTTCCAACTCCAGCCTCCTTCAGTCCAGAAGTCTGTTTGTCCTCTACTTTCAGATGAATTCTACTCATCATGGTGCATGTTTGCACGTGTGTGTGTGTGTGTGTGTGTGTGTGTGTGTGTGTGTGTGTGTGAATGTGTGTGTATTTAGGATTTTATAGTTATGTTATATTGCAAAATGAAGCATTTTTCTTTCTACTATTTTTTAACATCCTTATTAAGAAAAAATATTGTACTAAGGACAACATTGAATAATTTCATATCACGCTGTCATTTTTTTCTGTAATAATTTTTTCCCCTAAGATTGCCTCTCTTCCCACCATTATTTTGGGTAAGAGTTAATTTCTGGATTCCTGGAGTGCCATGAGAATGTGTATGTTGACAATGTTTTTGGGATGGAGACATTTGCATTTAGCTCTTTAGGGAGTGAAAAGGGTCAGGGTAGGGGCCTCTGGGAGCTAGGCAACTGAGAAACCAGGGAACTAGGTTTCAATCAGAAGAGGCAGGTGGAGAGAGGGAGGGGTCTGCGGGCACAGCGGCTTTCTGCAGGGCCCAGCGGGGTTGTCTCCGCTGGGAGGGGCCAGGTTGTCAGCGGCTGGGGCACTGGGAGCCCGAGCGCAGCTTGGACAAGTGGACTGCACGCAGCGCCTGCCTATTCTTTCACACATCTCTGGGGACCTCAGGAGAAGGAGGAAGACTTTTGGATATGGGTGAGTGCAGCGCCGTCTCCCCCACCCCCACCCCGCCCCTCACCCCTAAAGCATGGCAGGGCAGGAAAAGCTGGTGTTCCAGAAAGGGAAGCTTTGTGAACCACCGATTGCGCCGATCTCCCCCATCCCCTTTTGCGCTGGGTGCTTCTGCGGCTGCCTTAGAGCCTGCCTCTGCACTTACTCTGGGAAGGGGAGAGGGGAGATTGAGTGCCTGACTTTGCTGCACCTTGCTCTGGACATTACCTGAGGGATTTTAAAAGAGAGATTAGAAATAACAATCAGCTTCCAGGAGGAACAGCATGTGACAAGTTTGATGAGAGCTCTGTGGCACAAGTTGAACTGAGTCATAAAGTAACGAAAACTTAGAAAACTTTCAGCTCCTAACAGGTTTGAGTAGAGGAAGACACTGAGGAAGGGCAAGATTTGGGGGTAGTTTCTAGTCCCCTGTGTAAACGAAAGGCCCATTGTCACAGTGTTTGTGAAGTTGAAGCTGAATGCTTCACTTTTCCTTGGAAGAATCTTGGTAAATTAATGATCTAGTTAAAAGGACGCCCCGAGTGGCTCGGGTCACCTCACGGTAGGTAGCTTTTGCGGCAGTCAGCTTCGCTCCAGTTTCTTTGGAGTACGCAGCGGCGCAGATTGGCACACGCCCAGGAATGTTGTGGGGTGCAACGAAGGTGGAGGACTGGGTGTCTGCCCTGGGGACAAAAATCCAGCATCAGAAGGTAGTGGTGTGAGAAAAGTTCTATAACCTGTGAAGAAGTGACCCACTATCTGAGGACTTGGCTATGTTTGTACAGTTTCTGCGAAAAGTGCTCGCGCAATATTGCATTTCCACGGTTACTGATTAGTGATCCACCAGCCGCGGGGGATTTACTATGCAAACGCCAGTGGACTCACTGCTTCCGGTCCAAGTCCATTAGTCGCCCCTCCCCCGCCGCTCCCTTGTCCTTTGTTGTAAGTGATTTCACCAAGAGCAAAGGAGCCCTTTGGGCTGACATGTCCCTGTAGAAATTCCTAAATTCCCACAGGCTCAATGTTAGGGGATGCTTTGACTACTAAGCAGCGGGGTTAATACACACTGGCCAACTTGGAAGAAAAGAAAACAGAAAAGGCGAAGAACATTTTTGCCTATGAATGCTAGCTGTGATGAAGACATTGATAGGCTCTTCTTGCATGACCCTGCAAGAGTCTTAGAAAGACTCATTTTTTTTTAAGTCCTTTGAATAAAAGTGTTGGGAATGATCTCCAGAATGAAGTCTAACTGGAGTATTTACTTTTTTAAACGGAAGTAATATTTGCAGGTTATAAAAGAAAAACAAATCGCTTCCCCATGGATACATAGACTTTTAAAAGTACAGTCGTATTTCTGTGGCACTAGAATAACAGTGGCAAGAGAAAGAGTCTCTCTTGAATAAAAACCAAATTAACTGACAACGTAACCTTGTCACGAGCTCTATTAAAACCGTCAATATGCTAGCGTTTAGAAAGCTTGACATTACTTACCTCGGTCAGCTTATGCTTGAAATGATTGGCTATCAAATGTTAACTTTTTCATTTCAAAGTTAATTATCTCTAGAATTTGTATTTTCAAGTCATAAAGAAAATGATTGACTGGATTTTACTTGGATTCTTGTGGCTAAATCACTCACCAAGTGTAGAAAGTGCTGTGGGATAAGGTTGGGATTAGTGCCTGCGATGCTGGACTTATCTGGAGTTCAACCTTAGTTTGTAAAACTACTGTTCCCTCAGGAAGGGATTACATGTCCCTCTTGTGTTTGAGATTACCTAAAACTCATTTACGTCAGTTACCTACTGGGAGACAGGACTTTAGAGGAACAAGAGAGAAACCACAACTTAGGAAAGAAAAAGACGGAATAAGAAAGGCAAACTATTAGTATACAGTTGAAGAAAGAAAGAGTCTAAAGCCAAGACTCAGAATAGAAATGAAGAGGAACAGTCTGCAGAAAAGTTAGGAGAGGCAATGTGAGAAGGGAGGAAAGAAACATGCCTGGAAACCATATAGAATACACTTCATTACTGAAGTTACAGTTCTCCTCTTCCTTTCAATTTACTTGTTAAAGAACAGAGCTTCATGTCTTAATACCTCTTTATTGACAGGTGAGACGATCTTAGTCAGTGACTCAGAAATGGACTCCAGATCACTCTGGTACAGGAATATGTTGGACTGTCCCAGCAGTCTGTAGTTTTCCTCTTCTGATGTCACGATACTTGAAAATAAATTTGTAACGATAGTGTACTCCTTTGATCCCAGCACTCAGGAGGCAGAGGCAGGCAGATCTCTGAGTTTCAGGCCAGCCTGGTCTAGATAGTGAGCACCAGGAGAACAGCCAGGACTACACAGAGAAAACATCGCTCTCAAAAAAAAAAAAACCAAAACAAACAAACAAAAACCAAAAAACAAAGAAGGAAGGAAAAGAGAAGTCTAGAAAGGAAAATGGTGCTGTAGGGACGAATGTAACAATGATTGATTGTCTGAGACCTCCTTACTCTACCCTTGTGGAAGCATGAGAGCAATGAGTTAAATAATTCATAGTTATCATATCTATAAAGCACATGGCTAATTCTCAAAAAATAAAGCAGAACGAATCAGCATCAACCACAACAATAACAAGTTCCTTGTAAAGGAGGGAAATAGAGTTTGGGGGTCTATTGGGATTTCCATCTTCAGCAACGTTCTTTGCTAGGGTTAAAACAATTTCTTTTACCCCAAACTTCTCTGAAAAATGGTTGAAGAAAAATAGATTGTATTAAAAAATGCAGGGCTAACTGTTTGCTAGGCATATTACCATTTTAGCTCCAAGGTTAACGTTAATTACCATCCATGCTTCCCAACTGTGGGTTTTCAGGGTCCAGTAGAGAGGTAGGTCAAGGATATTTAAAATTTCTTTTCTAAGCATATTAGTCACACTGCTCTCCTTAAATATGTGTGATTGTGTATATATATATATATGTATATATATACATATATAATTTATGCTATGTACTAGAGCAGTATTCATCTTTTTGCTGTTTATAAATGGTGTTATTATTTAGTATTTTGGTATCTTTTAGTAATAAAAGCTGTGGTATTAAATTTGATTTGGAGGAAGGTAAAGGATCTGTAGACGGGAGGATAACCTAAGTAGATAAGGGATGGTTCTAAAGCAGAAAGGGATAAACATCTTGTAGTGAAGGAAAACATGAATCTGGGTCAATAATAGATCTTAACTTTGGAAAGCTAATGCAAAGCAGCAAGAAGTTTGAATTATACTTTAGGAAATGGGAAGTAAAGTCTTTATAATGTTAGTGTTTAAGAAAGATACATTGACCACAACACTTAAAGGGAAAGCTGGAGAAGATGTACTGAATTATCAGAGCAGTCCTGAAATAGTACCTCCAGGCTAGTCCAGTGACACTGGGTACAGAGGGAGAAAGGTAAGTGGAAGACACATCTATAAAATCATGCAACAGAATAACAAGGAAAATGAATATGTTCTCTGGGGAGCTGAAAGCTTTATAATGGGGAAAGTGGTAGGGTTTTTGATGCCATACTGAAGAGATAAACTAGATGATCTATTTTCTGGTTATCCTGGGCAACTGATGAGTTTCATTTTTAAAAGTAAGTAAGAGTTGATGGCTAGATGTTTAAAGGAAAATGTTTAATAAGTTCTAAATGCATACTGAGGAGTTAATAAGAAAAAATGAGAAGGGAATCAATTGTGTAAGTATTCCCAATCTTTAGTGAAAGATACTCTAAAACAAGGAGTTATTTACTTGAAAAGAGAGAGAACAGGCAACACTGCTTCAGGAGCAAAAGATAAAGGAAAAGCTGTCTTTTGGAGAAAACCGAACCAGTTACCAACTATGTACTAAATGTCTTAAGATTAGAAGCTTGTTATGTGATACCATAAAAGTTCAGTGATAGATCAAAAACCCATACACTTTTACAACAAAGAAAAAAAATCTGAAGAAGATATTTTTCTGCCATTCAGTTTCAAATAAAAATGGAGTTGACTAACAATATTTAAAATTGTTTAAAGATTTGTACTAAAACTAATAAGACATAATATTTCTTGAGTTTCTGAACTCAAGAAATTTTATTCCAGGGGAAAAGCAATGCAGTGATGTCACAAACAGACAATGTTTGAAACTGGTCGCTCTTGTAAATCTTTGAAAAATCTTCTATTCTCTGGTATTTGATTACAGGGACTATAAGTTTATGTAGCTCAGGGCTATTATTCAATAATAATTAGAGGGAAAATGTGAATATGACAAGTTCAAACTATCTTCTTTAAAAAATAGAGTATAATTGTATGATCCTATAGTCTAGAATCTAGATTAATAGACAATGGTGCTTATGAATCATTGAACTCCCTAGTACATTATTTTCCCTAGACAATTATAATAATCAAATGGCATTGTGATCCAGATAAAGATAAATAGTGTGATGGTGTTTCTTGCTGTAAATCAGTTATTCTCCAAACGAGTTTATTAAAACAATTCATTGCTGGGGCTGGAGAGGTGACTCAGCGGTTAAGAGCACTGGCCTGGCTGTTCTTCCAGAGGACTCACGTCCAAGTCTCAGCACCTCCATGGCTGCTAACAACTGTGCGAAACTCCAGTTCTAGGTGATCCGGTATCCTCATGTGACAGGCAAAATACCAATGTACATAAAATGAAAATAAGTAAGTTATTTAAAAACACCAGAAAACAACTCATTGCTAACTCTCATGGTTCTATGGGTTGACTGTTAGCTGATCATTTTTTATACACAGTCTTGAGTTGTCACTAGAATGTCAGTTAGGTAATCAGCCATCTGAAGACTTTGTCAGCTTGGTGATCTGCGATGTTCACAAATGGCTGACAGTCGATAGTATCTGCTGATGATGCTCATCTGTGGCCACCTTTGGGCTTTTTTTTTTTTTGAAAAAAAAATGAAGGGTTTCAAGAAATAGCATTCCAAAAAGGAGCATTTTAAGATACCCAGGGGCTGATCTAGCTTCAAGTAAGTGCCTCAGGACATGAGTTCTGTTTCATTTTCTGGAACACAAAAGTTGAAAGCAGGGTGACTCAAGCATAGAGGAGATCAGGCTATCATTTTGATATCAAGTACATGATGGCTAGCGAAAGGAAAGTCGGAACGGATAGAGCCAACTAATCTATTTCATTCTGAAAATAAATGCCTCATAAATGAGCCATATCTTTAATTAGAAATGTAAAACTATCTGATCAGTTACACCAAAGCTTCACAGCAAAACACTGAGTGTGGAAATTGATGCCTGAGTGGAAATATGGTTGTTGAATCCCGAGATTCAACTCTACTCCAAATAGTGGCAATAAAATCAGCTAGTCTTTCTTATTTTCACTTAAATAGGAAATTCTAAGGATATTATAAATTAATGTTTTATTTATAATTTATTTAGAATAGACCTTACATCATAAGTTTAAATGTCGATAAAATAGCAAAGATATTCACTATCCTCTTGTCATAAAAATTAAATTGTCATTGATGATATATTTAGGATTCTATTTTTTAGAGTATTAATTTTTATACATCCATATACTTAATTATATTTCTCCTTGAAAAGATGCACTTAAGTTATCTATGTAAATTTCTACTTTATAAAACTTCATCTAAATCTTTGTGTTGTTCTTAACTGGAAAAGATTAGAGCTCTCACAATGGCTAAAAATAAAAGGTCTTTTTCTTAGACAACTGAAAAACAAAGAAAACCTATTTTAAATTAGTTTTTTTAGATTCAAAGACAAGGTTCATTTCAGCTTAAAAGTGTAGAGATTCAAAAAACATTAGATTCCTACTGTGTCTGAACTTAATTTATTGAGGTCATTTTATTAATAACTCTTTAAAAAGAAATAGGAATTAGAGACAGACTATATAGACTATATATAATTTAATACTGTACATGCTTACTACTCAAAGTAAAGCAAATAAGTATCCTTCCACCTTAAAGAATCAAGACAGTTTTATACACAAACACACACAAATGAGTCAAGTGATAAATAGTTGATGGAAATTATTCTTTAGTTTGTTAAGATATTCATTTACTGATAATTCTAGACTTTCTATTATAGAATCTCTAATTTTATTAGACTAGCAGACAGTCTATTAAATACCTGTGCTTGGGACAGACTCCTGAGACTCATATTGAGAATACCTGGGGTCCAGACCTCAACCTATGGTTTTAAAGCTCAGTTCAATTAATTTTGAGTAAGGAAATGTGGGACTGTATTGAGAAGTAAAATGCCCAGAATGCTTCTCTTCCTCAGCAAACTGTGTTACTCATTACAATTTAAATCATTTTCTTATATCAAGTATATTAATTTATAATTACCACTACTTAAACATTCACTACCAAGACCTAGATTTTGAGATATTCACATTTTCATTTTATCACACTCTCACTGGAATATGGTTATAGTTGAAATTTCCTGTTTCCCATGGAAAACCTAATGTGGCATTTTTCTTCCAGAGTTTGCTGAATCTCTCTCCCTAAAAATTCCTCATAACTTCCAGTCTCAAGGTTTCAGGTGTAACATGAAGGCCGGGCTTGCTTGTTGGGGTTTCTATCCCACTCAGTACCCCACAGCTGACAAGCCCCTAAGAAAATCACACAGAGGAGTCCATGAGATTATAAACTGATTGGCCCATTAGCTCAGGCTACTTATTAGCTCTTGTAGCTTATATTGACCCATTATTCTTATCTATGTTAGCCACATGGCTCGGGACCTTTCTTAGCGGGCAGGTTACATCTTGCTTCTCAGTGCTCTGGGCAGGAATGGGCAGAATGGGTTTCCTCCTTCCTAGCATTCTCCTGTTCTCACCACCCGGCCTCTACTTCCTTTCTGGTTGGCCCACCTATACTTCCTGCCTGGCCAATCAGCATTTATTCAAAATAAACAGATTGAGAGAATACAGACAATTTTCCTGCACCATTCAGGTGTTGTTTCTCGTTATATGAATTTTTGGACTTTATCACTCAACCGTTTGGCTCTACTTCTATCCCTTCAGTCCCTCAACATCAGTATGTTCAAAACTGACATGATCCACCAAGGTCTAGCTCATTCTCTTCATCCACTCATGCCTACTTTCTTCCTCTGGTACCTAATATAAAGAGATACTTATAGTTAAAGGAGAGATGCTGTAAAAGAAATTTGAATGCAGTATTCAATGAATTATTAAATGAATGCCCATTTCTAGAAGAATGTGGTCAAGCTATGAGACTTATGTACAAACACTTGTAACTTAAGTCAACATTATATCAGTTAAAATATATCTTCTGTAAGTGTTGTGGCATAGGCCTTTTATCCCAGTGCTCGGTGTGCAGAGGCAGGTGGATCTTTTTAAGTTTGAGACCAGTCTGGTCTACATAGTTACATGATTACAGGGTTACATGGTGAAATTCTGTTTCAAAACAAACAAAATCCATCTTCTTGTCTAGGAACACCCAATGCCTGATCTCTGCATGTCTTGTTTTTGATAAGGGTTATTTGCTAATATATAGTCTCTCTTCATTACTTGGTGCCATGTTTGGATACTGGGGGCAGGAAGTCCTTTCTGGAAAGATATCGAATTCAGGTATTTTAAGGTGTTTATGTAATGCTGCCTTATACCAACATACAAAGTAACTGAAGTATAAAACTGAGTATTTGGGGAGTGTAACACATTAAGTCTTAATATTAGTAAGGTACAGAGAAGAAGGCAAAACTACTATGTAAGTGTGTCTGTCCAGAACAGGAAGCAATATGACTGGACAATACTAGACAAGGAGCCTTGCCAAGAGATAAACAATAAAGCAAATTTAAAGGTCCTACTGAAAAGAATATTGGAGTTAGAGTAATTCCATTAGTCAAAGAAGAAAATCATTTGCAATAAGTCACCTACAGTGTTCAGTGCAACAAAAAGAGCCCAGTAAAGCCAAATATGGCTCTTTAAGAATTCGTTTGTTTTATTGAAAATAGGTTTTTTTTCTCACATACTATAGCCTGACTATAATTTTCACTCTCTCTACTCCAGTTCATCTTCACTTCCCTTCCCATTTAGATCCACAGCTTTTTTTTTGGTATTTTATTTGAAAATGAGCTTCTAAATGATAATAAAATCTTAATATAACACTATAAAACAAAAATTAACATATTATAATAGGACAAAACAAACAAACAGGAGTAGGACAGCCCCAGAAGAGGCACGAGAAATGGAAATCAACAAAGAGACCCACTTCACACACACAAATCCCATAAAAACACTAAACTAAAAGCCATAATATAGAACCAAGAGTACCTATAGAGTAAAAAAAAGAGGTAAAATTAAGTATATAGAAAAAATAAAATCAAGCATAATACAAAATTTAAAAAAATTGACATAGCAGCGAACCTCTAAAGATGCCATTGAGTTCGTTTTCCGTTGATCATCTACTGGTGAACATGAAGCCTACCCTAAGAGTTTGTTTCTCCAGGAAACCAAATTCTCATTTGCAAGTGGTTACCATTTGGAGATATCTGCAGAGTTAGGGATGGAGGCTTGTATGCATGTTTGCTGCAGCTCTAGGACTCCATCTGGTGCAGACCTGTGCAGGTCCTGCGAATGCTGCCTCAGTCTCTGTGAGTTCATATGTGTATGGATTTCTATTGATTTAGTGGCTCTTGTTTCCTTGGATTCCCTCCATTTCCTCTGGGTTCTCAATCATCTTAGCAGTGTGAGTTATGGATTGCTTCTTGTGGAGTAGGTCTAAAGTTAAATCAGATATTTGTTGATTAATACCACAAGTTTTGTGTCACAATTGCACTGGCATATCTTGCAGTCAGGACACCATGGTAGACCAAAAGGTTTGCTTGTCCATAGTTTGGTGCTTATGTTTCTTCTTTGGTGGCATTCATAGTTCCTTCCTCTTCCATAGATGCTAAGAGCATATGGGTGATGACTCCATGTAGGCACCAGCTCGACTGCTTGACCTAACTCAATGAGTTCTATTAGTGTTGCCTTCAACAACAGGGCCTTGCCATCATTTTGTAGAGAACAATGTACAGTCATGGCAGCAGCCTGAGTTATTTGGTGGTTACCATGGGAACTCTTTGGTCAACAATTACAATAGATGTAACTCATTTCCAGGACTGGAAATTTTGTTGCTTGACAAGTGATATCCACCTGGGAATATCTCTTCTCCATTATTTGGTGATTTTATTTATATAACCTTCATATATATATATATATATATGTGTGTGTGTGTGTGTGTGTGTGTGTGTGTGTGTATATATATATATATATATATATATATATATATATATATATATATGTAAGAGTCTGCACTTCCCAATGGATACCCACACCCGGTTCAGGCTGCGCGCTTTCCCGAACTCGAGCCCACGAGAATGGACGATTGTCCTGAGGGTTGGAAAAGAGACACACACACAAAAGAGACCTTTGCTCATTTACCAGAGTAAATGGCAACTTTATTAAACTCAAGTCGGGTATATATACCAGTGGGCTAGAAGGATCGAAAATGCAAGGCCTCCTCCCATCCAGGAGCAGGAGAAGAAGATTAAAGCTTCCCGGCCCCTCGGCCCCTTGGGCAGGGTCAGCTGGGGGAGGAAGGCTATCTGCTGGCCCACTGCTAAGACCTTGAATACAAGTGGAATCACCATAACAAAGAGAACCAGGTTCTTGCTAGGTAATCCCCTCAAGCCAGAGCTAGTGCAGAGTCTCCAGGGAGCCGGAGGTCACAAGGCCCTGCAAATCGCCAGGAGAAGGGAAAAACCTTGGCAGCTACATATATATATATATGTGTGTGTATGTATGTATGTATATATATGTATATATATTTTATGCATTCCCTCAAGTGGCCCTAAATTTTAGGGCCCTTTCTCCATATTCCTGTCCCCTCTTTCTTCTCCTTCTTCTCTTGATCCTTTGATTCCATCCCTTTCTCAACAATCCATAACCATCCATCAAACCTGTTTCCCTTTTCTGGAGAGATCTATTGGTCAACTGTAGTCCCTTACTCTATACCTAACCTCTGTGTTTCTGTGAGTTATCGCTTGGTTATCATTGATTTAGCAGCCAATATCAATATCTAAGCTACTGCATGCCATGCTTGTCTTTCTGGGGCTGGATTACCTCACTCAGGATGATTATTGTTTACAGTTCCACCCATTTACCTCGAAATTTCATTTTTAACTGATGAATAATAAATATTTCCTTGTGTAAATGTGCTACATTTTCATTATTCCTTCTTCTGTTGAGGGACATCAAGTAGTTTTCCAATATCTGTCTGTTATGAATGCAACAGAGGTGGACATGATTGAGCAAGTGTCTCTGGGTTAAAGCATCTTCTGTGGATTTCTAAAATTTGCACAATCCAAATGAAATTAAAGTCTCTTTAATAAAAGGATATATGGTGAAGTTTTCTCTTACAGACAAGATTTTAAGAATTAAGAGAGAGAGGGAGAGAAGAGAGAGAGAATGAAAAAGGAAGAAAAAGGAAAATGAAGGAGGGGAAAAAAAGGAGATGAATAGTTTATGAAGGGAAAGAGCTAGGGATGAAGAGAAAGAAGAAATGAATATGAAGGGAACCATGGTTAAAGGAAAACAAAACAGATAGGAAAGGCAATTAGAAGATGCTGGATGTGTGGCTCAGTGGGTAGAACACTTTCTTAGTATGAGCAAGGTCCTGGTGTAATCACACCACCACAAATCAAATGAATTGTGAGGATCATAATTGATAATAATAATATCAATAGCAGAAATAACAAAATAACAATAGAGAATGATCTAGAAGAGGAGTACGGGGTGTTAGTGAAACAAGACAACAGAACTCCTAAGCAATTTACTGCAGAATAATATAATAACCTTTCTTTGTATTGTTTACATCTAGACTTGTTTGTTTTTAAGACAATAGTTCACCATGGAATTCTGAGTGTCCTGGAACTCACTGTGTATACTATTAAATTAGCCTCAAATTCACAGAGATCAGCCTCCCTCTGCCTCCCAAGTGCTGATATCAGAGGTGTGTGGCACCATGCTGTGTTCTTTAAGTCTAATTTTGAAAGTAAAAATAAATTACTTATAAATTTCTGTGTGGTTTCCACCCTGGACCTTCAGTGATATGGGATTCCCCTCTGTCTGCTACGAATATATTTTATTGCCATTGGTTAATAAGGAAACTGCTCTCAGCCAAAGGCTTAATGGAATGAGGACTTTTTAAAAACTTAATTATTTTTTTCCTAGGCTAATCTCGGATTCCCGTTCCTCTCTATTCTCCTTCAAGTCCTGTTCTCCTAGCAACACCACCCTCCCTCCACTGCAGCCCAATCCATTACTTCTTTCTTTTCCAGAAATGGCAAGCCTCCCAAGTGTATAAGCCAGCCATGGCATGTTAAATTTTAGTAAGACTAGGCACCTACTCTCCTGTTAAGTAGGGACAAATCAACCCAGTATAAAGAATCGGGTGCATAAAGCAAGTAACAGAGTCAGAGACTGCCCCTGCTCCTTCTGTTAGGAGTGCCACAAGAAGACCAAGTTACAAATGGCAACATATGTGCAGAGAGTCTAGGTCAATATCATGCAAGTTTTGTGGTTGGCAATTGAGTCTCTGTGTGCCCTGTGAAGCCAGTTAGTTGTTTCTATAGGTTTTCTTGTGGTGCCTATGACTCCTGTCTCTCACAATCCTTCCTTTCCTCTTCGAAAGGATTCCCCAAGATTTATCTAATGTTTGACTGTGGGTTTCTGCATCTGTATCCATCAGTTGCTGGGTAAAGTTTCTCTTACCATCTGAGGATTTTTTTAAGTGAGCTAATAACACTCACTTTAATGACTATATTATATTTATTATTATTTCTACACTTTTATTAAGAGGTAACATGCATTGATTATCAAGAATAAATAGAAATTACATAATCTAAAATCATGCTAGTAAGTGCATCAAAAGAGATTAAATGTATCATGGCTAAATCCTTGCCAGGGAAATGTCAGGAGATAATCATTCTTATCTCCTAACTCTGATAATATTGATCTATGTTACTGAACCTCATGGCTGTAAATTCAGGTCTTAGATTAGGAAGCCCATAGATTCCCAATCATCTTTAAATCACTGCAAAATAAAAACTAGGATAGAAGACCCACATCAGAGGAAGCTTCTTTTATAGTACACAAATCTTTGATAGAAATTTCTGTGTGGTTTCCATCCTGGCCCTCTAATGATGTGGGGTTCCCTTTGAATGCTATAAATACGTTTTATTGCAATTGGTTAATAAAGAAACTGCTTTTGGACAATGTCTTAACAGAATATAGATAAACTGGAAGAGATATATATAGAGAGAGAGTAGGCGGAGTCAGAGAAAAGCCACTTAGCCACCACCGCAGGAGACAAAGTCCAGATGCTGGGCGAAACTTTACAGGTAGGTCACAACTATGTAATGATACAAAGATGAATAGAAATGAATTAATTTAAAATATAAGAGCTAGTTAGAAATATAAGTAAGCTAATAAGTCAAGCAGTGTTCTAATTAATACAATTTCTGTTAGTTTATTTTGGGTCTGGGTGGCCGGGAATAAGCAAGCAGTCTCTGTCTACACTCTAAAGGCTAGCAGTCCTAAGACTTCAGAACAAGATTTGTCATTTTTCTTTTATGCTTCCTTATATTTTCTTTAACCATATCAAGTGAGTATTAAATAAAAACAGAACCTGAAAATAGCAAAATACCAAACACACGACATTCCCAGGCATTAGCAGAGGCATCAATAGTTTTATACACTCAGTGCTTAATTTAGTTCACTATTAATTTTGTGTAGTAAGAATATCTTATTTTATAGTGATATGTGACATAGTAAGTTGATATTTTTACTTTTATTTTAAAAATTGTTTTTATTTTCTGTACGTATGTATGATGTTTGTGCCTAGGGTACACATAACAAGGTGTGCATGTGGAGAGTAGAATATGACTTTGTGGTATCAGTCCTCTCCTTTTGTCTCTCTGTGTGGATTCTGGCTATCATCACATTCAAGTTATCAGACTCACGCAGCAGTATCTTTACCTAAGGAGTTATTTTGCTGGCCTGGTTGATATTTTAATGCATAAATTTTATTTATTTTGACACCTTAAGCTTTTGAAAAACATCGCCACATATATATATATATATCCATATATATCCATATATACTTTTAAAATATAAGCATTAATATATCTGCATTCCTCTTTTTGTCCCTGTACTAAATGGTAAGAGAAAGAGCAAATAACTAGGTCCTAGATAAGCAGAGCAGGTGTGACAGGTTATCTGTCACTGCCATCCTCCTAACATTATTCCTTTCCACAGAAAGTCTAAATAGAAGGAAATAATTTTACTTGTTAATTATATGTGAGAAAAAATTCAATGAGGTTTCTAGAGAGAAAATATCAGAGTGGTTTGCACGTAGGTATTTCTTAAGTTATACAAATGACAGAAATCACTGGGAAAAATTAGTCTTACTAGCATTTCTTTTCTAACAGCTTGCTTTATTAATAATCATTTACCCAACACAATAGGTATATCGTAGTAGTTTCTCTACTAAATTTCCCATCCTTCAGAAACGTATGTTTGACCACACCTAGCTAGAACTTTATAAACAAACTAAAATGTGCCCTGGGAGTGAGCCAGGCAAGGGTTTAAGATGAGATGTTAAATAATACACATTGAAAAAGAGTCAAAAAACTTAAAATCTCGATCTCAATTCACATGTCTCATTGTATATTATATGAGGCCACCAACTATTCCTTGGTATTTCTCCTGGCAAAAAGCAGCCCTTTGAATTTATCTTAGTGTTGATTTGACTGAAAAGGAGCAGGTACCTCTAAGCGTGAAGCACCTGCTCACTTTGGTTGGTAAATAGAATGACAGAATGAGAGAGATAGAGTAAGAATAATTTAAATTTCAAAAGCACTGCTATTTATTGAGATTAAAGAAATAACTTGCACACAGGGCACCACGTGATTATTCTGAAGATTAGCTGCAGATACACAGATTAGTGTAATAGCTTTTTAGAACACGGACCAGGAGTGGAAGAGAGCTATAGAGGTTATGGTCATGACGGGTTTTATGAAAGACTACCTTGAAGAGAACGGGGTAGCTTGTGACTTTGTCAGGAAGTCGACCCATAGGGATGTGGGTACAGCCGGGGAAGAACAGCAAACAGCCTTTGGTGTGGAGTGCGCATGCTCCAGGACACATCCGCATTTGCTTTCACTCCAGGTTGTAATCAAAGGGCACTAAATTTTCTCTTCTAAATTTCCCATCCTCTAGAAAGGTATGTGGGACCACACCTAGCTAGGATTTTATAAACAAACTAAAATGCGCCCTGGGAGTGAGCCAGGCAAGGGTTTAACTAAACAACAGTGTCTTATCCTTCCTGTTCTCTCACCCTGTCACTCCAAATCTAGGCCTTCCTTCATCTTCACAGGCACGCTAACAGGCCTACTGTAGCCTGTCCAGTATTTTTATCCTGTACAAGTTATATGATCAACGCACAGCCTTTTAAAATTATCATTAACTTCTAAAGTTAGTATATAAAAAATAATGGATTTCATTATAGCCTGTTGATACACGTGTGTCAATTGCATTTAGTTCTTATTTTTCCTTTTCTCCCTGTCATTCCTTCTCTCTTCATTTGCTTATCTCTTTTCCCTTCAGTTACCTCCCTACAATTGCTTTCGTAATCATGCAATTGTAGCGTTGCTGGGAGATAGCTATCCAATCAGATTTGATTGCAAATATAATAACAAAATAGATATTACAAATAATAACACCACAAACATTCTTTTAGTGACTAGAATAAGACATGAATGGAAAAAAATGGATGAAGTTGGCATTCCAAGGGGAAAGTGGAAGGATCAGCAAGAATAAATACAAACTGAAAATATTCACAATTTTGGTAATTACCAGTTAATTAAGCTCTATATTGCTTCCCTACCATTAAATAGGGGAATGATTCAGAATACTTTTTGTTGGCCCAGTTGTTCAAAGTTGCTGTGTTCATCTATTTATAAGACCTTCCATGACTTCCTGCCATCTTACATGGTCGTTCATGGAGGATGTATCAGATAACGGTCTTTATAGAAAACAGAATCATTTATGAAGACTGTCCGACCAGGTTGAATCCATACATACCTAGAACTTCCAAACATGTTTTCAAGTCTAACTAAATCACTACCGTGATCCAATAAGAAATTTATGACATCTGATCTGCAGATGTGAAATATCTAATTATGAATTAAAGTTTATCTAAAATTTCAATATTTTGGTTATCTATAAATATGGCATAGTTCAGTTTCCATAAGCATAGGCAATCAACAGATTGTTCATTATTGAGCATTTTAAAAATCCTATTCCATCCTGCTTAATCATTCAATGCATGTGTGATTGACTTGGCACAAAGGGAAAAGAGAGAGATTCCCTTCTTTGTTACTTGAAATTAACAGTCTTACCTTTAGGTCTCTAGAATCCTGGAAACCTCTTCCATTCACTTTTCTTTTCTTTTTTTCTATTTTCTCCTTCCTGGGCTTTTTCCTTGGTTTTTCAGAATTCAAACGGTGCACGCTTGAAGAAGGCTATAATCCTTGGGGTTGAAAACCTCATTCAGCGCTTTCTTCTCTTCCATACTAGGGGCTGATTCAAACAGCATCATTAAACCCAAACACGGCACAACATGATTAAAATAATTCTTTCTGAATAGGTAATTAAAAAAAACTAATTGGATATTTGTAACTTTGCCTTTATTTATTTAGTTTTTTGCTTGTCCCTGACACCTTCCTCAGTTAACATGTGGTTAATATGTGCTGCTATGTGCAGATGAAATCCAAATGTGATGTGTACAGTGTTTATCTTGCTACCAGGACACAGGACTTTTCTGTGTGATCTTCCATTTCCTGCAAGGACTACAGAACTGGGGTACAAGCCGCTGTTTGTTTTCCTGAAGTTGAGCCCTTCTGTTTTCTTTGTCACTGGCTTTCATCCTCTGTCCCAGTGGCAGTAGCTCACTATTTATTTATTGGCTGTTTAGTATGGAAAAACATCCAGTCTTTTTAACATTGACAACAAATCAGAGCAAAGAGTCTGCCCATCACGCTACACTGGGTATCATCTTTGCCTGTTAAGCTCTTGGCTGGTCTTTATTGTACTTGACTATCTTCAAAGTTTGAGAAATCTGACTGTGGGCTGTTATTTTCCAATTCTTATTAACACTTGCCAAATCTTTTGTCCTGCATCTTTATACTCACAACAGCTTCTAGGTCAGATTTTAGTTTTGATCATGGAATTTTCAGAAGAAAGCTGAGGCACTGACATAGCCAGCTCCTTTTCAGTGTTGGCAATAGATGCTGATTAGCTGAGTGCTGGTTGTTGAAGTCATAGCAACAAGTTCCACTTACTATCTTTTAGGCATCTCAATGAAGTTTCTTTGGTCTGTGGAAATATAGCTACAAAAAAGTTTCATCTCCTGAAGAAAGTGAGCATGTTTGAGAGAACAACTTCTTGGAGTTAATTAAGAATTCTTTTCTAAGGTTCATTACTGAAGCTTTAACTTATGAATTATTTGGTCTCCTTGATTTTCTTTTTATTTCCAGTTTTTATAATAGGCTTTTGATGGACTTAATCTTTTAATTTTAAACTGACTATCTGCCAAGATTCTGGGTTCCATTGTTGAGGTTACCAAATTAAGTATATGCATCAATCACCAGAGGAAAACACAACAGTTGTCCACAGAGGCAACAAATACCAACTTGTATTTTCAACAGAGATTCAGGATAGTTTTTAGTCAATAAAATTAGTCTGAGCGAATACAGCAAAAGTTAAATTCTAGAGAAACATAAATTTAGGAAAACCTATTTATTTTAAATTGATAAAACTGGATTAAACTAGATTTTTAATTGTTCTAAAAATGACCAATAATGTAGTTTCTGCCTACATGAAAACTGTTTTTATATCATAAAATCATAGAGTTCAGACTTTTCTCTTGGAGAGTAATGGATAAACAAAATTATACTATTGTCATTAAAAGGAATTAAGCAATAATTTATATTGTCTAATTCATTATTTTCTTAACCAATGAAAAATTTAACTTTTCTCAGCAAATGTAGTTCATATTGGTTATACATTTTTGTGAATAAGTGTTGATGCTATGTATGTATAAGAATATATGCATATATATGAATATGTATGGAATGCAGGCACATTCATATCAGCACATGTAAGTGAAGGTTGGAAGTCAACCTCAAGCATCTTTCAACCTTTCATTTCACTTGGAACATTTTTGTTGTTGATTGATTGATACATACATTCAGTTAGCTGGCCTATGACACTCATAGGAATCTCCTGACTCCACCTCTTCTTTCCCTGAATTAGCACTGGAATAGCAGGTATAGGCAACTGTGCCTTGGCTTCAGCAGCCATGGGTATTTGGCTAGGTTTTCAATACCAATATGACTTCTTTCTTGAGGAACATTGGGTCTTAAGTACAAATGAGGAGCTGTTGGTTTCTGTCTGGGTATACATGCCACCATCGCACCCTTCAAGTTATTGTGCTGGCCATTGTTGTGGTTCATAGACATCACAGCTTGGTAGGATTGTTTTGCTGCTTCCCTCCTTTGAAAGCTTGCAAAGTGCCTTCTGGTACTATGGAGGTTTTCCCAAGGAAGAGATGTTTATATCAGTTCTAGCTCAGAGGCATTTGGGCCCTGTGTCTGTAGTGAATAGTGTCCTTATTCAAAATCTTAGAAAAAATATTATAATAGTTTAACTCATAGTCATTTAGAATTGAAAAGCAATCCAAGTGTCCTTAAACCAGTAAATAAATAAACAAATTTTGTGACTGCCATGCAAAGAAATTCTATTCAACAGTAAATCTTGAGACCCGATATACATGTCATTCTTTCCAATGGTCACTTCATTTACTGCTGGCTTAAACATTTTATATGTCATTTTATTAAAATGTGAAAATTCTATCTTGTTTCTGCATCTTACCCATTAATGCAATTACAATTATATTCCATATAACAAATCCAATGCTAATTTACGAACGCCAATATAATTTGAGAGAACATTTATACATTTATGTAAACAGAGGCCGTGCATTCATTTCTTGGCCTTGCAGATCCAAATAATCATATGGAACCTATATCATTTGCAACACTATCCAATGGCTCAGACATATTTCTATCTTAAATTAATCCATTTCTTAATCTGTGTATCACCATGGGGCTGTGGCTTCCCAGTAAGGTTCTGGCAGCTTTCTCCTTCAGCAGCTGCATGCCATCTCTCTGATTCTTCCTTCTTTCCTCCTCTATCTCTGCTTGGATTTTCTGCCTAGCTATATTCTGCCCTGCCATAGGCCAACGCATCTTCTTTATTAGCCAATGGTGGATAAAACATATTCACAGCATACAGAGAGGAATCCCATATCACATTTACTAGATTTTTCCAGTTAGTGGAAATCAATATTACACATATGAAAGATAATAATAGCACCTGTCACAGAAAGCAAAAGAAGTCTCTGTGTTTCTGGGGCTCAGGTACTACTGCAATTTTATTTGTAGTCATCTAAACATACGTAAGTCATCACACCTAGTATACGAGGCATGATAGATGTTCAAAATTGAATGGTGTGAGTTTCATTATCTGTTGAAACAGTACAACTGACTATAGCTAAAGTGGTAAACCACATAGCCACTAAATACAACTGCCAGGAGCAACTCTGCCATTCTGAAGGCAAGACACAGTCATAGTCTTACCACCAACATTATTAATATTAATATTGCATTTAGGGTAGTAGCATTACTACTACTGAGATCCTAATTTTTATTATTTGTGCTTGATTTTGAATTAACAATGCAAATAAAGTAAAACTGTTTGTAGTATATTGGTTGGACTATCAATTGCTTATATTTTCCACAGGATAGAAGAGGTAAAATTCATCCTTTTATCCTTGAATTTCTCTCTGAACTTCTTTGGTAGCTCCAGTTTTATTAGAGTGACATTAATAACTCAGGTCCTGCCGACAAAAGGGTTTAATAAGATTGATATTTGCTTTTGATCTTGATTTGGAATTATACTGCAGAACTCAAGAACAGAATAATTGGCTCCATTGACCTGTACATTCTGTTTATCCCACGACATACAGAAAAGGAGTTTAAAAAACCTTGTATGCAGTGTTTTGATTAAATATTAAGCAGTATAATTTAGTGTTAGCTATAAAACAAATCCTCAATTCTTGATTTTAAAATAGAATTGAGGGAGTATTAAAATAGAAAAGATTCAGAGAGGGAAATCAGAGAAACTTCACCTTCCACAATAGCCAGAAATAGCATAAAATACCTTGGGGTAACTCTAACCAAGGAAGTGAAAGATCTATTTGACAAGAACTTTAAGGTTTTGAAGAAAGAAACTGAAGAGGATACCAGAAAATGGAAGAATCTCCTATGCTCTTGGATTGGGAGGATCAACATAGTAAAAATGACAATTTTACCAAAAGCAATCTATAGATTCAATGCAATCCCCATCAAAATCCCAGCGAAATTATTCACAGACCTTGAGAGAACAATAATCAAGTTTATATGTCAAAACAAAAAATCCAGGATAGCTAAAATAATCCTATACAATAAAAGTACTTCTGGAGGCATTAACATCCCTGACTTCAAACTCTATTACAGAGCTACAGTAATGAAAACTGCTTGGTATTGGCATAAAAAGAGAGATGTTGACCAATGGAATCGAATCGAAGACCCAGATCTTAATCTACAAACCTATGAACAACTGATTTTCAGCAAAGGAGCTAAAACTATACAATGGAAGAAAGAAAGCATCTTTATCAAATGGTGCTGGCATAACTAGATGTCAACTTGTAGAAGAATGAAAATAGATCCTTATCTATCACCATGCACCAAACTCAAGTCCATATGGATTAAAGACCTCAATATTAATCAGACCACATTAAACCTGATAGAAGAGAAAGTGGGAAGTAGTCTACAAGACATAGGCACAGGAGACCACTTCCTAGGTAGAACCCGAGTAGCACAGACAATAAGAGAATCAATGAATAAATGGAACCTCCTGAAACTGAGAAGCTTCTGTAAAGCAAAGGATGTAATATGAGAGGGCCTGTTTTGTTTTTTTTTTTTTTGGCCTTTCTGGCTCCCCAGCTGTTTAGTTCCAGAGAAAAATCACACAAAGGACTCCGTAAGTTATAAAGCTGATTGGCCCTTTAGGTCAGGCTTCTTATTAGCTAACGCTCACATCTTGATTAACCCATTTTTTGATCTATATTAGCCATGTGGCTCAGTACCTTTTTCAGTGGGGCAGCTCACATCCTGCTGCTTCGGTGATCTGGGCAGGAGTGGGAGGAATCAACTTCCTCCTCCCCAGAATTCTCCTGCTCTCCTTGCATCATTTCCAGTTCCTGTCTGGTTTTCCCACCTATACCTCCTGTCTGGCCAATCAACGTTTATTTAAAACATGATTGACAGAATACAGACAATTGTCCCGCACCAAAAGGACACTGTCATTAAGACAAAAAGGCAACCTACTGATTGGGGAGAAGATCTTTACCAACCCCTCATCAGACTTCTTTGCTCATCTTCTCCCTCCTTCTGCTTCTCATTTGGACCGTGGGAGCTCAGTCCAGTGCTCCAATGTGGGTCTCTGTCTCTATCTCCATCCATCACCAGATGAAGGTTCTACGGTGATATGCAAGATATTCATCAGTGTGGCTATGAGACAAGACCAGTTCAGACACCCTCTCCTCTGCTTCCCAAGGAAAAATCCGGGCACCTCTTCTTGGACCTGGGAACCCCTTTAGAGCCCTTAATTAAGATATTTATTTCCCTGCTCCCATATCCACCCTTCCTCCATCCCACCCATCCCATTCCCCCAAGCTCTCCTGAATCCTCCCCTTCTCCCTTCTATCTACCCATCTCCCCTTACATCCACCCCCCACACCCCTGTGCACCCAAGTTTTGCCTGCCAATCTTGCCTACTTCCAATATCCAGGAGGATAACTATATCATTTTCTTTGGGTTCACTTTCTTATTTAGAAAACATTTTTTGTGCTCTTGATATGAATTTCTTCTTTTTTTCCCCCTTTGTCTATTGTTCTTAGATTTGGTCTTTTCATAGGAGTCAAGAGTTCCTGAATCTTTTGTGACTGCCTGTAGTTTCTGGGATTAGGTCTTTGTCTGGTTTATGATATGAGACTCAGAAATTTGGAAAGACTTATGATTCAGTGGAATCCAACATGTGAGGAGAAGATGCAGAGGGGGAGCTGCTGAATGAGAGGGAAAAGTCCGATGTGATGACTAAGTAGAGTGGAAAGAGGCAGACAATTTTGGACTTTACTGAATATAAAGCAGGTTAAATTGACAGGTGAGGAAAGAAGAGTGTGTGTTGGGAGGGATATATGGAGGCTAGCCCCTGGTACATGACTTTGTGTGCTCATATTGAGCAACTTTGAGATCAGAGAGCAGACAAAGCTGTGCTGTTTAATAAATGCTATTTAGTTCAGGAGGTGGTGGCCTACACCTTTAATCCAAATGCTTGGGAGGCAGTGGCTGGTGGATCTCAGTGAGTTCAAGGTCAGCCTGGTCTACAAATTAAGTTCCAGGACAGCTAGGACTGTTACATAGAGAAACCCTGTCTTGAAAAACCAATTAATAATAATAATAATAATAATAATAATAATAATAATAATAAATAAGATAAAAATAAATGCTATTTGGGAAACTAAATATGGGTTATAAAGAAAGAACAGAATGACTAAGCATCTACTTGATATGATGTTTCAATAATACAAATTACAATAAAACTTTTAATGATAAGTAAAAAATTATGAAGCAATAAAATGAGTGAAAACAATCACTGTGAAGTGTCTCATGATGATTTATTAAATTTGGAAAAATAGTCTAGGTGAAGGTGTGAACAGGAGCAAATTTGATTAGGAGACTAGGGATGCTTCATGATCCCGGCCCCTCCTCAGTGAATTCCGTGCAACTAGCACCTCCCTCCAGAGAGTGAACAGAGGACTTGAAACAAACCTCTTTACTGTGGTTTCAGAACAGATGGTCTGAAGAGGAATGAGTCATTTTTTTTTAAACTGCAATTACCATTTGCAGTGTGGTTTGGGATTCATAGAAAATTTCATTTATTCATCCCATCCCAAGATTT
This sequence comes from Myodes glareolus, assembly GCF_982192425.1. NCBI lineage: Eukaryota > Metazoa > Chordata > Mammalia > Rodentia > Cricetidae > Myodes > Myodes glareolus. Next base: position 19,886,537 of record NC_142048.1, on the reverse strand, counting down.
CATTAGTGTGTGTGATTGAGTCAAATTGATTTTAATTATTTAGTTGACCCTTTTAATTACCTCATTTTGCCTCTGATAATTTGTAAGCTTCCTGCAAACTTGAAATTTGACCACATCAAAGGAGCCACATCTTCAGTAAGACAAGCCTGCTGAAAACCACAGTGGTACAATCCGCAGAACTGCATTCTGAAGTCTAAATAATTTCTAGATTAATATTATATTTTTAAGATTAACCTTTCTGTTTTGTATACATACTGTCTTAATGGATTGCTTTAGAAATAGTCCAAACATGGACACGCAACGCTTCAAGGTTTTTTGTTCATTGCTTTCCTATGAAGACAAAAATACACATAGAATTAAGTCTTCTTAATTTTGTCTCATGTAGTTCTTTGATTTCTTCTTTGTGTCTTTCAGTTTTGTGAAATGAGTTTTCTCTCTTACGCATGGCTTTGTTTCTACTAGTGTACCGTGAGAATATTAACAGTCATGGATGACAGTCATGCTATCTTCTATGCATGTCCACTAAGACTCAGTGAGTAACCATGGCAGGCATAACACTGCTCAGTGACTTTTGGACTCAAAGCTGATGACATATAAAGATGGTAAAATGAATTGATATATCTTTTTCCACAGCTGAGAAGAGTCATTTTCCCTTCATAATCAAAAAAGGAAACTTTAGATAAGATTATTTAGAACTGTGTGAAAACAGAAAAATGAAGATACATTAAGTAAAGGTGTAAAATAGGGAAAATAAATATCAAGAAACAAAGATACAAATTGTGTCTTATTGTAGTCTATTTTCTCTCTATTAACAAAGAACATTTTCTCTAAGTTTTAGACCATAGGGTATATCAGAAGTCTCTGAATCCTAGTTCTTTAAGTTATTTTGATTACCTTCATCTAAAGTTTCTTACATTACTGTGTAAATCCTGAGATCCTCCCTTAGATGTGACTTTTGTGGATGACCAAAGGCAGAGTAAGATCTACTTGCTTTCATAGGTACTTCTTACTACACTCCTGGGCATCCACAAGGAACATAGAGCTTTCTTGTTGTTATCTTTCTTTGGTAACTTTCATTTTCTTGTTTATAAAGTTTGAAGAAAAGTTGAAATGTTAGTACAAGCTCCTACAACAGTGATGACATCAGATCCACATTAGACCACATCTCCTTTTTTTTTCTCTGACAGCTTCTCTTTACGAAGCCCAGGCTGGCCTCCACTTCATAATCTTCCTGGCTTAATTTCCTTAGTCCTAAAATGAGATGTGCACACCACCACATCTGGCTTATCTGAAATATTTTTTTCCATTCAGCAAGATCCTTGATCAGAGATATTTGCTAGCCCTGCATTGCATGGTGATGATACCTGAACATAGAAACTCCTGGTGAGTGTCCAGAGAAGTATTTATACACAATACCATGGTTTCATCCGCAGAGTTCCAACCAGAAATTCATTTTAGAACAGCGACATAGCTTTCGATGATTCCTTTTGACTCTACTCTGTTCCAATGTGTACAGAACACAGGGATGACATTGAATATCTAAAAATCAATGACTGCCTTCCTCTAGATATACAAACATACTCCAATTCTCACCTCTTAGGTTACTTAAAATCATTGGGAGACTTAAAATTTCCTTTCATGTAATTTTTAAAACATGTGTCAATCCACAGTTTTCAATCATAAAAATACTAAAGACAATTCAAAATGGTTATAGTTAATGTAAGAAACTTAGCAAGTAAAAAAAGCTTGCATAAAATATTAATTTTTGAAATTTTTGTTTGTAAATTTGCTGTTGTTTTTACGAAACCTATTTATGAGGCTTATAATGCTGGCACGAATTTAATGATCAACAGTGTGTTAACTTTAAACAAATAATATAACTTTTGAGCAAAATATATACAAATGAATATTTTCTCCCAATATATTTACAGCAAAAGAAAAATATAAAACAAAAAGTATAGTGTGTCTTAAAATCTGTATGCAGGACAAATCTGAAAACATTTTGCTATTTATGCAGCTGCCAGAGCTAAGCTACTGATCTTCCCATGCACTGATGAGTGATAAAGCGTACACAAAGCCTCTAAATATGGTGAGAAGGGGAGAGTGAACAGCAACTCAGCCTTGGGAGAACATGGGTCAAATGCTCTGCACATGACTGTCTTCTGACTGGAAATGCTTGTTAAGTAGACAGCAGAGAACAATGTACTTAGCTGCATGCCCCAGCCGAGGGGCAACTGTGTCATGCCAAGGAAATAGCTGTTTCCACCCTCCCAAAGGCGCGATAACCCATAGCTTACATTCGCGAAATTCCTTTTTGTTCCTACTGCTTTCTGTTTATGAAAACCAAAGGCTACAGAATCTGCTGATTACTACTGTCTCATTTGTAACTTCCACTACCACCTCTACCCTACTTGCAGTTTTCTGGAAGAGCACACTAAGCATTTTGTTTCAGAGTCTTCAATATAGATAAAAACTACAGAGAGATTAAAGCGAGTGTTTTCCCTTTGCCTTCTTTTCTCTTCCTCTCTCCTTCCTCTAGTCTTTTTTGATTCTCTGGGAGGCTCGGTCTTTGGTGTCTCCTGCTTTATCTTTTTTCTCTCCTGTGAAAGACATAGACTCAATTTGAAAAGACACATAGAGAGAGAGAGGACAGATGAAGAACGGGAGATACAGGCTATGATTCCTCGGCAATATATTTGGTTCCCATCTGTACATGAGTGAGAAGAAAGAGGCATTTTGCAAAGAAAAAAATGCATCCATACAATGGTTAAGGTCTATTAGACCTCTGCTATATTTGAGTTTTTGTAAACAAACAAGACTCAAAACTGAGTAGAAACGACAGACACCGCAGTTGTCACTGACTGGCACTGCTCAGGGTTGTTTTGCTTTATACAGAAAACAGTAAGCAAACCTGTCTCAATGTGGACTTGAATGACCTGATTCACAGGAGTTAGACGGCAGTGGGAACTGCGCACTAAACAGTTTTAATCCCAGTCATGATGAAATCCGGGTTATAGAAAGTCTGCACAGGCTTATGTTAGAATACACAACGGCATAAAGTGTCAGAGTGGTTGATCCTTCAGAGAAGTAGGCTTTCCCGGGAACTGGACCCTTCCAAGCGCCTGTATTCTTTACATTCCTAACTGAGGCTGTATTGTTTCTGCAAGTTTTACTAAATTCCCACGAGTGTCCTGTGCTGGTCCAAGGCAGGATCTCCAGTCACAGTGACGTGCTTCTTTGTACTGCCGCCTGTGTTCTATTGGAAAAATGGGGCTGTAGGGGCTGAGTGTATCAGGTGATGCTGACATTTGGTGGGCACTGGGGACATGACTGTCAGGAGATTCCTTCTTCCATGAGTTTCCTCATTTCAGTTGGAACAGTGGCACGGGAGTGCTGCTCGGTTTTGCCTTTATTTAAGCACAAGACGTTTCTGTGGCTTTGAAGAACAGGCTTTCTTCAATTGCCTTCCCCCTTTCTTTATTTCACTTGGTATTGTGCTAAAATCTAAAACCCTGTATATGGCTCTATAGGTCTCATTTGGCTAAAGAGAATCATGGGCTTCGGAAGAATTCCTCCAAAAAAGAATTACACTGATTTCTTTGCTGTGTATTCTTTATAGCTCTGTATTTTATAAATATTTGTAAATGAACCTAAATGTATGTGCATGCGTGCATGCGCACACACGCACACGCACACACACACACACTCACTCACACATCCACCCAAAACTATGGCAGACACACACACATCCACTGAGGACTAACACACACAAACACACATGCAGATGCATATAATCTATACTACACTGTTTATTATAATAGTATACTGGAATTTTTTCTTCATGAGACATAAATTCCTCATTGTGCCTCTGAAATGCTGGCGTCTGACTGCCAATTGGTCCATATGCTCCCTGTACAACAGCGTGACCTTCAACCCTCAGTTTCCTTCTCTGCAGTAAAACAAAACTCTGGTTCATATTCACAGATGCCAAAAAAACACAGTTTTCCTGTGAAAACAAACATGTTTATAATGAGGTGAAAAAGTGCATGGTCACTTTATTTTTATTTCCAGAGAAGTTGCCAAATACTTTTTAGCAGGGAAATGTCTCTTTGATGTAAAAGGAAAATAAAAAAGGAAATAGAAAGGAAGGGCATGGTGCAATATTTTAGTATCATTGTGTTTTAAAGAACAATAATATCTAAAGACCCTTGAATTGGCAGTGAAACAAAAGCAATTTAAAACTTTCTTTTCAAGCTCGCTGATTACTCATCTTCAAACTTCATTGCACAATGTTCAATATCATTTAAATAAGTAGGCGTTATTTGTATTCAAAGAGTATTTTTGTTTTTAACTTACAACAAACCTGAACAGAAAATAAGAAAGCTCCTGTTGGGATCCTTCCTCTCCACACTCTGATTTCCAGTTTTGCTTATATTCTATGCCAGCGTGTATTCTGGAGAAACTGATGAGCCATATTCATACACTATTACTATAGAGAAACCCACAATTTACATTAAGGTCCATTCTTTATTTTGCATAGTCTGGAGATTGTGACATATGTGTAAGGGCATATTTACCAACTTAGCAATATGTCACATAGCTTGCCTGTGTCCCTCCATTCGTCTGAAGTTTTTGCTGTCTCTATAGTTTTTTTTTTTATTTCTAGAATGAGAACAAGTTGTGAGTACAGAGTATCTAGCCTGTCTGTAATAGATACTTTCATTTAACAAGTGTATTTAGAGGTTCTGTGTCACTTTTTACTACTTTGATGTAAACTATTGTTTCGCATAATCTATTATTTGTTTATGCAATCATCTATCAGAGGACATTTCTGTTGTGTTCACACTTCCACAAATGCAACAAGATTCTATAAACATGCACATGCAGGACTTTTATGTAGACATAACTTTCCAGTTCTTGTTGCTAAACACTACAGGATATAATTACTAGACCTCTGTTATGAATATGTACAGGTAAATAAGATCTGAAAAACTCTCTTTTAAAGAGTGTCATACAATTTTATGATTACATTTTGTACATACTAATTTTTATAACATAAAAACATCTAGTCCATAGTGTAGGTCTATTTAGATTTCCAAGCTTTCCTTACATGTGAAATTTTAATAGATTATGCATTTTAAGAAATTGTTCTATTTTATCAAGCTTGTAGATAAAATGTTTTTGCTCTGTTTTTTTAAAATTATTTCTGAAATTAAACTATATTTATACAAGTTTCTCATTTCCCTTTCCTCCATCCAAGTCCTCTCGTGTACCACCTCGCTTAAATTATTGGCCTCTGTGTTTCTTCTGTTCATATATAGATGGATAGCTAGCTATACAGACAGACAGACAGACAGACAGATAAAAGAGGGAATTTTTGGTGTATTTGATTTTAGCTATTCTGACAGGTGTAAGAGGGTATCTCAAAGTTGTTTTGATTTGCATTTCCCTGATTGCTAAGGAGGTTGAGTATGACCTCAAGTGTCTTTTGGCCATTCGAAGTTCTTCTGTTGAGAATTCTCTGTTCAGTTTAGTACCCCATTTTTTAATTGGGTTAATTAGAGTTTTAGTGTCTAGTTTCTTGAGTTCTTTGTATATTTTGGAGATCAGACCTTTGTCTGATGAGGGATTGGTGAAGATCTTCCCCCAATCAGTAGGTTGCCTTTTTGTCTTAATGACAGTGTCCTTTGCTTTATAGAAGCTTCTCAGTTTCAGTAGGTCCCATTTATTCATTGTTGCTCTTATTGTCTGTGCTACTGGGGTTCTACCTAGGAAGTGGTCTCCTGTGCCCATGTCTTGTAGACTACTTCCCGCTTTCTCTTCTATCAGGTTCAATGTGGTCAGATTAATATTGAGGTCTTTAATCCATTTGAACTTGAGTTTTGTGCATGGTGATAGATATGGATCAGCAGAGGAGAGGGTGCCTGAACTGGCCTTGTCCCATAGTCACACTGATGAATATCTTACTTATCACCATAGAACCTTCATCTGACGATGGATGGAGATAGAGACAGAGACCCACATTAGAGCACTGGACTGAGCTCCCAAGGTCCAAATGAGGAACAGAAGGAGGGAGAACATGAGCAAGGAAGTCAGGATCACGAGGGGTGCATCTACCCACTGAGACGGTGGGACTGATCTAATGGTAGGTCACCAAGGCCAGCTGGACTGGGAGTGATGGAGCATGTGGTCAAACTAGACACTCTGAATATGACTGACAATGAAGGCTGACTGAGAAGCCAAGGACAATGGCAATGGGTTTTGATTCTACTGCATGGACTGACTTTGTGGGAGCCTGGTTTGTTTGGATGCTCACCTTTATAGACCTGGATGGAGGGGGGAGGACCTTGGACTTCCCATGGGGCAGGGAACCCTGACTGCTCCTAGGACTAGAAAGGGAGAGGGAGGGGGGAGGGGGAGGGTAAAGGGAGGTGGGGAGGATGTGGAAATTTTTAATAAATAAATGAATAAAAAGATAGAATCCTGCTCAATTTGCCTAATGTGTTCTGTTTTTGTTTTGTTTGGCTTTTGAGACAGGGTTTCTCTGTGTAGCTCTGGCTGTCCTGGAACTTGCTCTGTAGACTAGGCTGGCGTCAAACTTACAAATATTCTCCTGCCTCTACCTCTCAAGTACTGCAGTGTTGGGATTAAAGGCATGTGCTGCCACCAGCAGGCACTTAATATACTTTTGTGTGTATATGATTTTAGAACTGAAGAACTAACCACTTGGCACTAGATAACCAATTGGGTTCTTCCTTGGGGAACACTATTTCTTCAGCAAAGAACTATAGACAACTAAAGTGTAGAGTTTTAAAAAAGTATATTACATGTTTGTTTTCTTCTTAGATTGTTCTAGTTACTGATGTGGATGTATGCAACAAATATGTAGGGGTTTGTGCAATTGTGAGTACAGAAAATAATTTTTAGAGAAATTACAGTTTGTTCAATGGCAAGCCTGTAAATTTTTCCAGCATCTCAAATAGCTATCTTGTTAGCTCTTATCAGACATAGAATATTAAGCAATGTACTATAAAGTGTTTATAAAATATGAAAATAGGGAGCTCTGATAAATGGTATGATTTCCTGACTTAATCTCTAAAATATTTTTCAAAATTTAATCATCATACATCTTTAAGTATATCTATACATTGTGCATTAACCAACTGAAGATATGGAAGTTATTCATAATCACAAACATTCACCACTTTTTAATAATGAGAAGTCTCAAAAATCTTTGTTTTCACTGTCTTAAATGATATGATAAAATATTATTGCTTAAACTCACTTTCTGTACAACAAACTATGAAATCATCTCATTCTGGTTAGAATACATTATTTAAAATGATAAATATAAATTCTGGTAAAGTTGTGGGAAAAGGAGAAATTTTATACCCTGTTAATAGAAATGCAGAATAGCCTAGTCTTTATGAAAAACAACAACTTATGTAAACAACTAAGGTAAATGGAGAAGTACCACATGGTCTACCACTGAGTATATAACCAAAAGCAAATGAAGTCAATTTGGTACAGAAATGACAACCATTATAAAGCAGTTACTCTTTACCATTGTTTTTGTCTTTCTTTTTAATATTTTATTCACTCATCATTTTCAGTATTTCTTTTAGATAGTCATTTTATATTTAAATATACACTTAAATTTTATATATTTGTGTGTGTTATATCAGAATAAGCATATACATATATCCTATAATAGTTGTAATTTCTTAGACTGAAACTTTCAGTCATTTCTTCTGGCTTTTATTTCCGTCATATTTCTTGAACACATTTTGCAGAAAGACTGAATTTTCTTCCATCTAGCCTGCATGTCAGTTAGAGGGTGTTTTCAACAACACATTACAGAAGACTCTTTTATTTTATAAAGTTATTATTCTAATCAAGCTTATTATGTATTCAGACACTAATTACACTCTTCAGTGATTTATCACACTTGTAGGCATGTGAAATTCAGTCTCCATATGAGAACAAGAAATCTTGGTTCTCTTCTTTCACATGAATTTGAATAGCTTTTTTTGTAAGGACCCCAGCAAGAAACTGATTGTCAGATGAAATCAAAATTTCTTTCATTGCAAACCATGTCTCCTTTTGGGAACATTGGCATTGTGGCAAAAGTGGACCTACAGATGTTGGCAGGTACCACATAGTTCATGTCAAGATATGATCTGCGTTCGGGATAATGGACTGCTAATACATTCACAATGACCAAAAATCCCCAGGGACCTGTGGAAATTTATTTTTCTGGTCAAAGTAGAAGGAAGAGTAATATCTCTTTAGACTACATTTTGAGTCATTTTTTTTCTATGCTACTCTGAAAACAAATAACAGTGTATTTTGAAAATTGCTTTATGGCTTTCACTGGCAGTAGTTTTGAAAATACATTTCAAATATAATTATAGTTTCTAACCTAATTCTACATGGCAGAACAAAAGCCCTGCCTCTGAATGAACGTCACTTTCCTAAACTTGGAACATTTTCCCTGTTTTGTTTTGTTTTTTTCTTTATTGGTTAGTATTTAGAATTATGAGGTGAATGGTGCCATTCAAATAGCTTGTTTGGGCCAACTTTTTACAGGAAATTTAAAGCTGTTTAGTGCAGCAAAATTCCCATTTACTCAAAAATGCTCTGAAAATATTGGGACCAAACTAAGATGATGGCTGTAATAATGTTATAAAGGTAGACATGTTAGGATGTTTGTGTGATTGCTAGTTTCAAGGGTTGGGCAAAACATGGCAGGTAAATTGCTTTAGTTTTATTAAGAGCTAACAAATGTTTTTAATCTACTGCTTTATATTTTATAAATCTGGAAATCTTATTCAACATCATTGAAAATTGTTCTTGCTTATGTGTTCCTCCAATGACAAGATGGAACAGAATTCTGTTTGTTATTGGCCTCAATATTCTTGTGACTATTACAAAAAAGACACTCACATATGGAATTTGTTTTAAAACAGTTATAATTATCGTTAAGTGTTGTACATCCCCACAAATTTTTGGTTGTTCCAGATGAGATTAAGTTTAAAGTATTTTCCATTTTTATTAATGTTTCTTTAATATTCTGCTCAAAGATATTATTAGTTTTAATTTTTAATTATATGGGTATGTGTGTAGGTAGTGTGGTTTTGATCATGTGAGTGCCGTACTTGTGGAGGCCAGAAGAGGATAGCCTATCTCCTGAAACTGGAGTGATAGGCAGTGATGAAGCATCCAATATGGGCGTAGGGAATCAAACTTTGATCCTCTGAATGAACAGCGTTCTTAACCACTGAACTTGAACTATCTCTTTGTTATTCAAAGCTATTGTTATGATTCACCCTGTACTTTGGAAACTTTATAAAAATTACAGCTCACATTGCTCATTTCTTGACCCATTTTGTAATATTTATCATGCTTATTATTTACCTATTTTACAATGTTAGAGATTAAACCCTTGGTTTGACATATGCTAGACAAATTCTTACATCTACTTCACAGTATTTATTTTTAAACATATTTTTATAGAATAGAGCAGTTGTACTGAATTCTACTTTGAACAGGAATTTCACACTAGTTATTTCACATGTTGGCCTTCTAGATGCCTTTGGATCATGTAATCAGATTTTCGTAATCAACCACTTACTGATGTGGTATTATGAAGAAATGTCCCAATAAACAGTTTTTGGTGACAGTTTCAATATTCGTGTTTGCAAGATCATTATGTATTCTACAGGATTAACTGCTAAGTCCAGGCTAGGAATTCTGGGTTATTGGCATGTTCAGAGATGTGTTGCATACTTAATTTGTCCTTATTCAAGATGCAGAGTTTGCATTCAGAAGTTTCTAGACAGTTGTTCTCATAGCTTTATACTTATTTTTCATATTCTTTAAGAAATAACAAATAAATGGTTTTAATATTTATATCACCATTCGTGGGAGTCAGCAAAAAGAGAAATTGTTGAAACTGTACTTACCCATCAGACACCAGAGTATTGACTATTTTCATAAAAGTGGTGTTTACATTTACTCTTCAGCACCCCACCTCTTTGAACCAACAATAGTGTATGGAGCCACTCAGCTTCTAAAATTTGCCTGCCTCTGCCTCCCAAGTGCTGGGATTAAAGGCCTGAGCCAACACCTCCCAGTTTATTCACTGTTTGTTTTGAACACCTTCAATGTTTCACAGAAAGTTTAGTACACGGATACAAGTGGAAATTTAGTTGTGAATTTCCTACAGATCAAGTACCCCCATAACATATTTCTGGGCCCAAAACTTAACATAAGCCACAGGATTGTAGATTTATAAATTGGGCAAGAGAGAAGCTTAGACTAGAATTGAGCTGATCACAATGAGAAACCTCATTCTTGAATAATGGCTAAAAGTGTGTGTCGTGCACTGTATCTTGGTTTCTCGGTTTCCTTTAGAGCCTAAATTCTCAATTTAGAAGTTTCAGAGCCATAACACTATGCAACAATTAGTTGCTGTACAAGCAAATGCCAGAGATTAGTTTGTTCCTTTCTTTTACTCCCTCCCTCCCTCCCTCCCTCCCTCCCTCCCTCCCTCCCTCCCTCCCTCCCTCCCTTCTTTCCTTCCTTCTTTCTTTCCTTTCTTCTTTTTCTTTTTCTTTATTTCAAGACAGGGTTTCTTTATGTAGCCCCAGCTATCCTTGAATTTACATAGAACCTCCTGCTTCTGTCTCCCAACTGCAGGGATTAAAGACATGTTTCACCACTGCCTGGTTCCCTTTCTTATTTGTTAGGTGAATAATTGAAAATATATAGATAACTCCTAATGTACAATGGCTCAATATATGATTTCTTTTCCTTTTGATAGGATAAAATGAGTGCATTCAGAAGAAACCATACTTTGAACTCTGTTTTTTCCTAAAAGAACTACAGTCTCTGGTCAGAAAACTATGATGTCAAAGTCTGTGATGTACTGCATTTTTACTTCCAGTGTTTGAATGAGTGAGCTATGATATTTGACAGGTTAGATTTCTTAAATGAATTTTGATTTATGCTGTTTTCACCTTAATAATGAGTGGATCAGAGCTTATCTAATTTAAGGATTTCCCGTATTTTAATAGGTGTGTTATTGAAAGCTATAATTTCTGTAGGTGGCAGAGTAATTTATGTAAATTCTCTCCACTAAAGGTATTAACTTTAAAATGTAAAAGAATTGTTCACTAATGTCCACTTACAGGTACAGTAGAATATGTAATTTATTTAATTTTGATGCTCATGTTAGAGAATTACAAATAGTATCATATTGTTTCTTCTGCGAAATGGTTCTCACTTTTTCTTTTTCCATAAATACATGTTTTGCTTTCTTTAAATAGAGTTTGGATTAAAATTACTGAATTTCAAGGAACATGGCATCTAATTGAAAGAAGCACTGAAAACTTAAGATTGGAAGAAGGACTTCTGTAGTTTCTTTTGTACCTCTCGAATGAGTTTAGTTGACTTAAACCTTGATTAAACATCAGCTGATTTAAAACTTTATTAAGTTTTTGCCCACAAAATTAAAAACTTGTATGTGATCAAGAAATTGGACAGGGTATAATTTTGGCAGATTAATACTAATTAAATTATGATAAAATTTATATATATAAATCCTAAAATATGAACAAGCAAATATAAAGCCAAGGTTCTTAAAATGACAAGAATTTGAGCTACAAAATAATCAGAACAAGAAGGAAGCCTGGGTGCAAATTCTTAAGCAGAATCTATGTCAAGTTCTGTATTTGTAGGTGACCTCTGGTTTTCTTAACTTTGGAAATGAAGACCCATTTTCCACAGAACAAACACATGCTAAAGCATGGATCTTTCTGGCCTACCAGAAAAAAGTGTCCCAAATATTTCTTTAAAAACTAGAAAGTTTTAAAATTTGAATACTAATTAATATCGTAAAGATCCTTCTACTATATAGAGAAAGGCTCTAAATTTTGCCAGATAAAGCTTACTCAATCGCTTTTCATTTAGTCGCATTCTGTGGAGCATTTAGTGTAAACACAATTAATGTGACACTTGTTGATCAGTCTCTGAGGAATGTTCGAATGGGGAGGGAGGAAAGTGCGTATTTATTAGTTTTCTTCAGGAAAATGTTCCCTCAAGAGCTGATTTCAGTGACACCAAAAGGCAGAACTAGAAAGAGGGACACATGAGAAGCCAAGTCCAGCACTTCCTGTTTGGGTCTATCCAAACTCCTAAGAAGTCTGATATTAAAGAGTAGACTTCCAGAAATGGTAGGTTTATCTTCATGCTGATGGAAACAGGCTCTTCGGGATTTTCTCTTTCACTGAGCATTTTTGTTATGGTTATTATTATCAAGTTGCAGGGTTTTACATTTCACATTGAAACAATTGCTTGGTATAAAGCGCTTCCTTACGACTGGGCAAGAGCAGGAGCAGCTGCTTCAATGATGGTGCAGAGCAGAGGAAATTTCTATGTTTCATACAGTTTTCCCTTTAAATCAAAGATTTCAAAATAAAATATGCACGAGAGGATTTCACCTTACGTCTGTGCTGACCAAAACATACTACAGCTAACTTTATATTAGAGCACATATACAAAGACTTGATTTTCATTTCTTGATATATTCATTTACCTGAACATTTTTAAAATGAATTCTACTGCTACTGTCATTATTGTTACACCTTTTGTTTGAAGTTAAGAGCTATTAAGTTGTGCATTTGGGATTTGAAACTTGGTCTCTTGGTTCCATAAGGCTGTTTGTAATTTTTGAAATATGTTCTCTATTTTCATGGAATAGTTTGAGAAAAGCAAAGGATCCAAGCCAATGTAATTAGCTCCTTTTTCAAATGAGCTCTATGCTATTTCCCTTCTCCTGTGGCCTCCAGGAAGAGTAAAAATTTTCATCTGATTGCTCCAAGTAAAAGAGCCATTTGCAGCATTTGTCTGAAAAGTACGAATGTCAAATGTAGACTTTGTCTAGTCATGGTAAAAGTCAAGGGATTCATTTAACTTCCAGGCACTGTGTTTAGAAACAAAGGATGATTTATCTTTGCCTCTCAGGCTCTTTCTTAAGAAAGATTGTGGAATTCATCTCAGAGTGTCAAACGGAGGGCGATGAATCTGTTTAGTGATCATTGTCTCATGCCTTCTTCACTCAAATGCTTTCAGGTCCTCATAACTTCTAAAACACTTTCTCAACAAGCCTCATAACTGACTTCAATTCTTTTCTCTCTTTTTAGATATGCTATAAAGTTTTTCTCTTTGCTGTCAAACAGCCAAGAATGTGTTGCTCTCTTCCTAATAAAACAAAAATAACAAGTTCAAGTAATTTTTAAGTCTTAAATAACTAGAAGGCTATGAAGTTCTCTAAGCAATAGTGATTAGAAGATGGTTGGACTACAAAGGATAGGTTGTTTTTAGGAACTATTTTATGGAATTACAATAGTCTCAGAAGATAGAAGGATATGACCATTCTTTTTTGACTTGAAGAAAGGAAGACAGATGATATCCCTACCTCTTTCTAGGAATAACTCAACTTATAATTTGGGATTTAGTAATCTTTAGTTCTTTCTTGAACTTTCATTGCCTCTTCTAGTAAAATCAGTATCAATCACACTTAGAATGTCTGTACTGATTGCTAGTCATTAGTCTACATGTAGAATGTCTTCACTGATTGCTAGTCATTAGTCTAAATGCTCCTTATACATTCCAATTACTTTAGCTTTTGTTCTACTAATCTTATTTTATGAGTGAGGAACTTGTAACGACATGAAGAAGTATGCTTAAGCTCCTACAGCTATGGAGTGTTTGAGCCATGGTTTACAGCAAGGTGACTCAGCAACATGGACAACATCATTAGAACAGTGATGCGCAGTAGGACTTTGTAAGCTCATGTGAAAATACCCTGTATTTCTTCTGCCAGTAATCAGAACCTGGGTTTAAAGTATGCATTGAACACTTCAAATGTTGATAGTGGAACCAAGAAAATGCATTTGAAATTTCATTCTATGTAATAGTTGAAAAGCCAGGTTATCTGGGTGAGAGAAGAACGATCTGAGGAGCCAACTGGATATCTCATCAAAAGATCTAGGTTGTCAGTGTTTATGATGACTATTAAATAATGTTTGAAAAAAAACTGGGTTAACATTTCTAACTCCATTTTAACAGTCGCTGCGGTAATTAGAACACACAGCACAAGTCTTCCATGTGTCCTACTGGCCTCCCAGCTTGTACAGTGCATCACAATAAAAAAGAAATGATATGATATCAGCTAAGAATAATGAGAGTTTAAGGAAATATCTGCCATAAACTGCTTTGCAGACAATTGACTGCCTACTCATAACCCTTCATGCTATGTATTTTAAAATAGATATAATTCAGGTTCCTGGAATTTCTTTTTTCTTCAGTCATTTTCATCTAGAGCACAGAGTATTGCTTCATAAGACTGTTTCTCTGTGAGAATTGTCACGAACTCCAACAGAGTATATCTACAGGTTTATCACGGCAAAACCACAATCCTGGGACTATTTTAATGCAGAAGAAATTTGCCTACTCTTGATAGCACTTTTATTTTACACAATTGAGGATGATAGATATTTGAAAAGCATGTTTATTCTTGAGGGTGAAAAGCAGAATCTTCCTGTTATGCAAGTCTTGTAACAAGGTGATTTATTTACTCTTTGTTCATTCTGCATCAGAATCTCTGGGACTAGAGTTACAGATGGCTGTGAACTGTTGTATGGTTGCTGGGAACTAAACCTGGATCCTCTCAAAGAACAGTCAGTGCTCTTAACATTTGAGCTATCTCTTCAGCCCTTTGCCCATCATATTGTAGTAGAATTAGACTTACTAATGAATAATATGTCTAGTCATTTACACATTATTAATTAAATTCTTTTATTTTGTATATATGCATGTTTTTCTTACATGTGTATTTATTCCCCCCCACCTTGTGTGCCTGGTGCCCACAGACATCAGGAGAGGGCATCAGAGTTATAGACAGCTATGGATTATCATGTAAATGCTGGGAATTGAATCCAGATTCTGTGAAAGAGTAATCAGTGATTTTTAACTGCTGAGCCAACTCTCCATACCCTGTTTATTTATTCTTTTTTCATTTGTTTGATTGAATATATTTAATTATATATATTTTATTTGTTTGATTAAAATATAATTTTTTCTATTACTTCTCATGCCCTCTCGAATTTGTGTCTTCTTTTCCTTTAATTATTATTGCACATATATACATGCATACATACGCATAAGCATATAAATAAACCTGTTGAGTCCTTTTAGAGTTGCTTGTATGTATGTGTTTTCGGGACTGACCATTTGATATTGGATAATGAATTAGGAAACTCATCCTTAAGGAGGAATATTCCTCCCCATCTGGCTCTTAGCCATCCTTAATGGCTTAATTCTTTGTCCACAGCTGGGCTGTATGTTACATGTTAGCATGGCCATAGGTGGTGTATTTCCTCAGGTCTTGTCTGGGCAGCCATATTATTATGATATCATATGTGAAGCTTCAGTGTCATTTCTAGAAGACGAGATCAGAAAACAGACTTTCTGGTTCTCTGACTCTTCCAATCTTCCTGCCTCTTCTTTCATCACGTTCTCTGAGCCTTGTGTTGGAGGTTAGGCTGTGACTGTGTCAGCTGGATGTGAGCATTCCAAGGTCAGTCATTGCCTACATTTTAGGCCAGTTGTGGTTTTCTATAATGGCTCCCATCTGCTACAAAGAGAAGTTTCTTTGATGAGAGATAAGAGTTACTCTTAATTGTGGGTTTAAAGATAAGATAATGCTGTGTTAGGACTTTTTAAAAGCTGTATTATTTTATTTATTAAATACATTTATTTATTTAAATTAATAAATGAAATAAAATAAATTAAATTTGCATAAAAGTCATGGCTTTTAGTTTTGTGTTTTTATGGGGTTCCTGAGAGTTTGGGGATGGGACTCTGCAGCTACACCCGTTTATTAGGACTTTCTATTTGACTTTTCTACTTCTGTTTGTTTGTTTGTTTTTTCCTATTCCAACGTAATTGCTTTTTAAATAAAAGCAGTGGGAGGGGAGATGGATAGGAACTGGGAGCAGTAGAGCAAGGGCAAATTGTAATTAGGGTTTATGTGAGAAAAAAGTCTTTCTGTAAAGAAACAAAGGATAAGTATTTCTATTGCACTTAGGTATAATATTATGTAAAGTCTGAGTGGTATGTTTTCTTCTACGACATGTAACCTCATCAGCTACTATTAGTAGGACAGATTTACAGTACCAGGCATGATTTCCCTCCTGTTGAGGGGCCCTTAAATCAAATTAGATAGCTCTTGGTTATCGCCTTAGATCTCCATTGTTGTGAAGAGACACAATGACCACAGCAATGTTTAAAAAGGAAAAACGTTTGGTTGGGATGGCTTACATTTTCAGAGGTTTAGTTCATTAACATCATGGTGCGACATGGTGGTGAACAGGCAGACATGGCGTTGGAGCTGAGAGTCTTGATAGGCAGGCAGTGGTCTCACATGCTGGCCAGTATCTTGAGCATATATGAGACCTCAAAGCCGGCCTACACAGTGACACACTTCCTCTGAAGGCTATGTCTCCTAATACTGCCACTCCCTTCGGGGTTTATGTATTTTTTTTTCAAATCACCACAATTACCATCAAGATACAAGTACCATTGCAGCTTTAGGGGTATCTTTCAGTTCTGGTCGTTGTTGTAGGACATATGCATTACTGCTATCTGGGACTACAGATTGCTTCTCTCTCTTGGCAGCTTTTATTTCCCTACTATGAGAAGTTAGTCCTCAAGGAGGAGATTCTTAGACTTTTAGGTAAGATCCTGCTATATTCTTCCAAGTTCTCTGTCCATTGTGCCTGGTGTCTTCAGCAATAGTGACTTATCTTTAACTTCTAGGATGCCACCAAGGAAAATACACAACAGCCTATGCTGTTTAGGATTCTCTCGGGCTTCCCCACCAACAATTTGAAAGAAGGTTTCTCTTGCCTAATAGTACAGTTTTTCTAAAATAACCTATGGCTCTCGAAGAAAGCATTATCATCCACAAGAGGCATTATCATCCCCAAGAGGAATGGCTTCCTTTAAACTATATACATGTGCATACATAAACACGTATATGCATTGTATGTAATTTTTGGTAAATATAAAATAATTAGATTAATTATGACTTTCTCAAAAATCCTTAGTGTTATTTATCTCCCTTCCCCCTCTCTCTAAGCCCAAGCTACTTTTGAACTCACCCAAACTTAACAAATTCCTCCTGCCTTCACCTTTTAAGTGCTGAGATTATAAACGGAGCTACCACACCCTGTTAGTTATCTGTTTAATACGTGATTGCTGAGAAGCTGCTTTGCAAATATCTGCATGCAAGAAAAACACCTGTGGAATGTGTGAAGTGATAAACGTTTCCTAATATTTCTACTTACAGGCTACTTGGATTGAAGAATTTTAGTTTTTCTTAGAACAATTCTTATACCTGTAGCCTCAACTCCTTTGTCACAAAGGATAGCTAGGGAAATGGTTGAATGTCACCTCCACGCAGTTCCTTAGGGGGCATCTGTGGCCTTATGCTGAAGTCATCTGTGGTAATCCATTATGCTTTCAGAACTCTTTAACTTTGCTGTCCTAACAACAAGTATGGAGGAACGAATCTTCTCATAGCTTCTTGTTAACAATTATATTGCCTTTGACTTAAAAATTGCTGTCATGATGTTTTAGTTCCAATGATTTAACTCCAGTATTGAACAAGTATTTTACTAACTTGTCTTAGGTAAACTTTGATTTATATAAAGACATTTTTTCTTTTAGTGAAACTGCATGCTTCTTTTCTTTCCCTGAAAACTAGATGTAATTTATTCATATTTGTGATCAGTCTCTCCTTATCCTCCATGTATATTTTAGGTATTTCCAATACATAACCTTTCTTAATTTCAGTGACTTTTCAGACTAGGTAGGTGGCTATCTGACCCTTTCAATTAAAGACACTGGTGCTTCAGGAAGTTAGTAGATAAAGGAGAGTGAAGGTGCATTCCAGTAAAGGGTCTTTTCCCTTTCAACTCTATCTGTTGCTATTTTTGCCCTACCCAATTAGAACCTCATGGACATCACTATTTATTTGTAATATTTGATCTCCATCTTCAGTTTGATATTCAGAGAACAAATAATTGATAATGCTTTGTTCTTTTGTTCAGTTTTTCAGTTAAAAACACATAAAATAGTGAAGTATTATATGTTCATTTTAATATTGCAAAATTATTACTTTTATAGGGCATATTGTATCATACTTGTAATTTTTTTCTTAAGTGTCAAAAACACTAGTAATCTATTTTAGCTTTTAGAAACTCATTAAAAAGAGTATAAATCTTTAAAAAATTACTGTAAGTTATTGGAATGTTCAGACTTTCAACAAATATGATATTACTATTTTTCTTATAGTATAACTAGGTATGTACATCTGTAAAATATTAAAGTATTATATAGAACAAATATGTAAATATTTGTCACAATATATCAAATCCCCATAAGAGTTTTTTCATTATGAAATGAATTTTTTTCTTGATGATAAATTTGTATGCTCTAAGATTTCCTCAGTGAGACTTTTATGTTTCTTTTCTTAACTAAATAACTTGTCATTTTGATGCTTATATCATGTTTTAAAACTAAGAATTTTATTTCATGTAGGGATTTGTAAAAGCCACTAGACATATGTCTTATCACGCACCTACACAAGTCTTTTAGTTTTTATTTCATCCAATTATCTTAATGCAGGAAATAAAATATTTTTTAAAGCAAGCTGTGTACACCACCGCCTCTTCCAGGAATGAGCTGAATGTAGAGTATGAGAAGATACTCTTAGGACTGCCAGCTTAAATTAATCTTTCTCCTGCATTTAAAATCCAAGCTGATGGGTTCTAGGAGAATCAGCTAACAGATCCACCCTCATTTCTTTATCAGTTCCAAGGCATTTCTTTCTGAAGCCAGTTCTGGATAAGAAGAGACAGGGAGAGCTAGGTACCACTCAATTTGATAGCTCCTAATGAATTCATTCCTCAAGTTGAAGATAAAAAACTCTGTTTATACAAAATGTTTGCCAAGCATACTTAAATGTCATTTTAAGATGAGATATAAAAAAATTTATATCCCTGAACTTTTAATTTTAAAAGAAACATCATTTTTCTTATTAAAATTTTTTAACTTTTTCATTATAAACAAGAGAAAATACAGAAAAGCAAAAAAGAAAGAAAAATTCTTTGTGGTTATATTATCCACTTGTAATTGCTCTTACAGAGTATTTACTTTGAAAATCTGTTAAGATATGTTAGAATCATGTAGAATACTTGAATTGGAACTCATTTTAGGTGCTGTTGCCGGAAGAGAGTTCCTGGTCCTCTTTCTTAGCCTTAGGCCACCAAATGCAATTTTGTTGGCAGAACAAGAAAGAGGCCTCATTAATCTGAGGAAGCTAACCCTGAAAGTTCTTACAGCTGATTCCAGCCAGGGTCTGGGTGACAGCAAAAGCCTAAGGCTCACAGTCCTGTAGACTAGGCTTCAGAGACCAAGCCACTAGTGTAGTCTGGCTCATGGGAACTTCCCTTTTCTAGATTCTTGTCTTCTCATTACGTCCTACATGGTAGAAACAACGAAAATCATTTCACTGATGTTTTTTACACCAAATAATGTAGACCACTTACGCCTTCACATCACATTCTTGGCTTAATTATAAAATTCTCAAAGTTCCGGCATCTTTTTTTTGTCACTATGGCGAGTATAACATCAACATATGAGTGAGTGTCTACATAAACATTAGTCCACAGCATGAGGATGCCATGATATTTGAGAGGGAATTACAGAGAATAACCCTTTTCATTGTGTATAACCTACAAGAAATTGCTTCAGGCACGCCTATGGTTAATAACTTTGAAATGGGTGCTGTTGGGAAGTCAATAGTGACCCCAACACCAGGTGCTTCTGTGTTGCCAATAGTGTTGCCAAGAAAAAGCAGAGCTCCAGTATTCCTATTCATATAGTAAAGCATCCACACACCGAGCAGTTACCCAAATGTGTATATGGTACAAAGGATTTTGAGATAAATATACAATATGATGAGAAAGACAGTCAATAGCTTTTACTGTTCTAAAAACATATAAAAGCCCACCAATAAAGCACAAAACAACCCTGCTAAATAGAATAGAAAATACAGTGCACTTGAAAAAAAATTACTCACGCCTCAATTGTAATACTGAGCAATGAAGCTCTTAGGTGTCTTTGGTTAAACAATCTATATTTTATACAAATAATGTTTTTATTATTATTATTATTATTATTATTATGGCATGATAAGATCTGCTGCACTAATCATTTATTTTGAAAAAAAAATAAGGCAATGATTATAAAAGTCTTTGCAGAACATGTAACAAATGCTAGAAGTTATTGGGACTGATTTCAAAACGCATGTGAATTCCAGGTAGGTTTCTCACAGCTGCTGGTCTTGAACACATCATTGTTTTCGAAATTTTAAAGCTTATGAAACAAGTAAACAGATTAAAATTATTTCCTACAGTAGAAGTTTTCCCTCTAGTGGTTGTCGTGGACATCACATGAAAAATTCCTAATGTTCAGATGAAAATGAAACAAAAAGAACGATGAATATTCTGAAATATCGAGATGCCAGTGTCTTGGTATATAAGAAAATCTACCCAGTTGTATTGTAAATTGACAGTATGGCACTAAGATTTTTTGAAAATTAGGATTCTTTTTTTAACTGCTTTGATCATACCAGCTGGGTTTCAGTGAAGATGGTGGTTAAGATGCCTAAGGCTCAGCAGGAGCAATGGACACACACTCCCTACTTCATCACATATGCGAAGCAGATTTAATAACAGGCACTTACTTGTTTTTTCCTGATTTCTTGACGTGGCTGCATGTCCAGCAGTAATTTCTGTTGTTGGCTTCCTCACAGGAAGCTGAGCAGAGCTTCTATGTGAGTAAGCACATTTGGTCTTTTTTGTTGTCTTTTGTAAATTTATTCTTCTCTCATACAATACATGGAGACCACAGTTTTCCCTCCTTCCTCTTTCCGAGTTCTCCCCCCACCTCCCTATCCTCCCTCCAGATACACTCCTCCTCCGTTTCCTTTCAGAAAAGAACAGGCCTCCCAGGGAGACCATTGATCTTTCTAAAAGGCATCTTTTTAGAAAGCATTTCAAGAAGCCTGAAATCTGTTGAAGGGATAGATGCACTTTATAAACTTCACATCTCTAGCACAGCCTACTGGGGTTGCTGCTATCTGTCACCTGCCATTCTGAAGCCTGCCTTGGATTCCCTTCTGCCTTGATTTGGTGTCCTGCATGCTGCCATCTTTATCCCCCAGCCTCCGCATTTGCCCTCACTATGCCCTATCTTGGGGACCATCTTTTTACAGACATCACATAGCTCAAAGAGATCTTCTCTGGCCAAATTAACATAGTAGATTCTGTGAGTTATCTTCATCCCTTTGCTTAGTGTGTAACTACAGAACCCTTATTACAATCTGAATTTCAGCATTATTTAATGTTTATTAATTTCTTGTGAGAATGTTTCACAAAAAAGGAAGTCTCAAATATATATATTTGGGGCTTGGGAGAGGTTGGAGGCAGGCTTTCTGAAGGGGCTTGAGGGAGGAAAAGAAAGGTGAAAAGTGATATAATTCTGTTTTAATTATAATGTATTTGAAAAAAAACAACAGCAAAGATACATTGGAATTAAATTATATCACACTGGAATTAAAATTGCATCATATATTTAATGGAGCTAGCAGATGTCTAGAATATTATTGGTAGATAATTTTTGTGCTATATACCTGCATTCTATTCTTAGATTTTATTGAGAATTTTTGCATCTGGGTTTATCAGGGTTATTGGCTTGTAGTGTTTTCTTTGTTTGTTGTTCTCTTTTTTTCTGTCTATTGTTATTGATGTAGTATCTTTATTTGGTTTTGTTATTAGATTAATATAGGATTCATAGGTAGCAAGAAGGACTTTTTCTCTTTTTTTCTTTTCCTCTTTTTGTCCTCCCTTCCTTCCTTCTTCCCTTCTTCCTTTCTTCTTTCCTTCCCTCCTTCCATTCTTTTTAATAACTTAAGAAGTATTGGGTATAATTCTTTGAAGATCTGGTAGAAATGTGCTGTGAATCAGCCTGAATCTCGGCATTTTTCCACTAGAAAGCTTTTAATTACTGTTTGAGTCTTTTTATTTGCTGTGGTCTGCTTATGTTATCGATCTCATCTTTGTTTAACTTTGCTGATTTGGATGAACTTATAAATTTTTCCATTTCTCTTAGATTTCTAACTTAATGGAACATAAATTTTTAAAATATTTCTTTATAATGATCTGACTTTCTTTAGTGTTTGTTGCAATTTTTCTTAATCATCGCCAGTTTGGTTAATTTGGGTCATATCTTTCTTTCTTCTGGTTAATGGGGCCAAAGTTCTATTGATCTTGCTTATTTCAATGAACCAGCTCTTAAATTTGCTGACTCATTTTTCTCTGTTTTTATTTGGATTAATTTCTGTTCTGTATTTTACTGTTTTTTCCCCCATCTACTGTCTAAGAATTTGACTTATTCTTACTCTTCCAAATTCTTGAGTGGCATAATTAAACATTTTTTTTTTGTACTTGTTCTATGACACTATTCCTGGGGGAGACAAGAACAACTATTTAGTCATCCCAGACAGGGAAACAATGATGCTCCAAAAATTAGGATACCAGCAATCTTGGTAATTCAATGAATTTTACTGAATTAGAATGTAGGTGAGAGGTTATTTACTGAAGCAGAAAACAGTCAAAAGCCCACTCTGGAATGAGTGACAGCTCACAAATGCTGGAAACCTGAAGGTCATTACACATCTTCTAGGCAGCTTGGTAGGTTGTAGACTGTCTCATACAGGTAACTCTGGTGGTCTGAATCATGTCCAGGTAACTCTGCTTGTCTCTGCTTTTTTCTATGCAACTCGCTGGTCTGTGTTTTCTTGAGGTATCTCAGCAGGTCTGAGTCTCTTCTAGGCAGGTCAGCTCTTCTTGAGAGTATGTCTCAGCAGCAATTGCTGATTAAATATGATGAACTATGAGGGGCCTAGTGAACCTTATCAGTTTAGGTGACTTCCTGAATCTATTTAGTTGTTTACTTCTGTGATTTCAACATTTAGGTGACTTCCTGAAGCTAGTTAGCTGTTTACTTCTGTGACTCAACAGCTTTTTCTCTACAGGAGGAAAGCTTTATCTCCCCTTAGAACATCCTGTTGTTTGCTCTGCCTCCTATTGTAACACACTGAGTCTTAAAGAGCTTCCCTGCAGGGTGTAATATTTTAATCCATGAGGAAATTGCTACATAACTGAGCTTTCTCTGATTTTTTAACACAGGTTCCTACAGTTAAAAATTACCCTCTTAGAACTGCTTTTAATTTGCCCCTGTGATTTAATGTTGCATCGTATTTTCAAGTTTCATTTTTCCAAGATTTCTAAAAATCCGTTTCTTGGTTGGCCATTATCACTCAGTAATGTATTATTTGCTTTGCATGAATTCAAGTGATTTCTAGAAATTTGTTGTCTGTTAATTTTAAGCTTCATGGCACTATAGTCATATAGTATATATTGAGCTTTTTCAATTGTCCTAAATTTGTTAAGATTTTAAGATTTATTTTGGTGTGGTGGTGGTGCTGCTTGTGTGTGTGTGTGTGTGTGTGTGTGTGTGTGTGTGTTCTAGTATGTGATTCACTTTAGAAAAACATCCATGGGTTGCTGAATGGAAAGCATATCTTTAGAGTTGGGTTGAGTGTTCTGTAGCTGTCTCTTAGACCCATTTCATGTACACTGCCATGTAATTCATATATTTATGTTTCTTTTGTTCAGATGGCCTGTCTATTGGAGAAAAGGGTTTGTTGAAAACAACTCCTATTAATGAGTTTGAGTTAATCTGTGTCTTGAAGTCTAGTGAAATGCTTTTTGAAAAATAATATATCAGAGTTTGGTTTATAATTAGGATAGTAATATCTCCTTTATCAACTGTTCCTTTGATTAGAATGTGTCCTCCTTTATATCTCCTGATTAATTATGGTTTGAAGTCTATTTTGTCTGATGTTATAAGAAGTGACATTGCTTTGAACACTTTTTTTTTAGTTCTTTTACTTTTAATTGATGCTTGTTCTTGAAACAAGAAGAGTTCCTTTTAACAAACAAACCAAAAAATGTGTTTTCTTAAGCATCATTCAGGAGTTTATTCTTGTTCTCTTTAAATTCATTGAGGTGTTTGTTCATGTCTTCCTTAAAACCCTTGATTTGTTTGATGATGTTTATAATTGTTCTTTTAAGTTCTGTACCCTGAGATTTGTCTTAGGCAATTATGATTGAACACACTGCTATTGGACTACTTGATTTGGGGAAGGGGAACATAATGTCTTGGCCTTTTTTGTTGTTTGTATTTTTCTAGTATGACCTGGTCTGGTTGGCTTCTTTTG
Source organism: Myodes glareolus (assembly GCF_982192425.1). Classification (NCBI taxonomy): domain Eukaryota; kingdom Metazoa; phylum Chordata; class Mammalia; order Rodentia; family Cricetidae; genus Myodes; species Myodes glareolus. Next base: position 19,862,059 of record NC_142048.1, on the reverse strand, counting down.
CTGGTTGTGTGTTTGGGGTGAGATTCTAGCCCCTTTCTGATTGAGTTACTGAAGGAACTATACAACCAAATACATACCAGGGAGTGTGGAAACAAGGTTCTAAAAAAACTCTCCATGTAAGGTTAGTGCATGAGCTGTAGGTATAGAGCTAAAGCTGGGAGAGTAGAAAGAGTAGGGGCAGGCAAGGTCATGGGGAAACTCACCCAGAAATTCAGGTGCAGCATTTGCATAGCCAGAGATAGGCAGATTGGAAATGTGGTATAGTTTGGCTTGGTTCTTGATAAGTTTTGAATTCCTGGTTATTAGATATCTCCCAACACTGATGTAGTAAGTCAGTCAAGCCAAATTACTAAATCCAGGTTTAATGAACACAGCAAACCATTTCTGGGTGTCCCTCAGGAGGGCAGGAGAGAAATCACATGGAAAATATGGCTACCAGGTCTTAAGTATCCTATACGCAGGGGTGTTGAGCAACCCCTGAGGGAAGAGCTGACCCTTGGTGGGTTTTCTGAGGGGAGGTGGTGGGCTTTTTGAAGGGGTGGTGTTCGGAATGGGAGGAGTAAGACCTAAACATGGAATGATGCCCCATACTGGAGACCCCCAAATGCCAACTTAGCAGATAAGTTTGGTACAGAGGAGCTTTGTGACCAGAGCTAGCCCAAGAGTGTGGGAATCGCACTGGAGGATAAGATTCTGGAGCACTCACCAGTAAAGGCTGGTAAATAAACTGTGCATTGAAAAGAGGCCTGAGAGTCAAACAGCTTGCATTTTAATTAGTTTTGATTGATGTTCTCATTTGAAGCTACCTTAATTGTTTCTCATATGAGCTCAGGAGTTTGAGACTAGAAATATACAAGAAGGTTACCCAGTTTGGGTGTGTCTGAAGTAGAAAATTCTAGATTTGCATCTAGAGATTACAGTGGAAAAGACTCAGAACACACTCTCAAGAAATGCATTGCTTTTTGTTGTTGCTTTTGTTGCTTTCCAATTCATGTTTGCTGCCTGGTAATTAGAATTTGTTCCTTCACCCAACAACAAGACAGGTGGTTTTGCCGAAATCCATGGCAAAAAGACTAATATTCTAAAAACTGTATTCCCTGCTTAAATTTTCTGCTCTGTCATTTTCTTCATGCAGCCTTTTGAAATCACGCATATATTATAAGAGTGTTCCCTTGATCATAATTTTAAGGAACTTCATGCACTCAAAATGTGATAACAAATCAAATCTGCTCAGTCTGCTATTGTGTGTGTATGCATTTAAGGAACAATATATTTTAATCTATTGCCAATGAATGGAAAGGAATTATATAATAAAATCTATAGGCATTTTATAGATTGCTCTGTTTGTTAAGACTTTTAAAATAAATAGATTTTAAAAAAAGGCTCATCATTGATTTATTCAGGCTTGCTCCTCTTGCACTCATCCTTCCCTTCATTGTTACCATAGTTACAGGCTTAATCATGATGCACAGAACCATTTCTAATTACAGTATATGCAAGCACAAAAAATTAATTCATTGCATATCTTAGGCCACAAACAGCTTGTAGCTTGTTTTTTGGTACTTTATTTGCACATATTCTGAAAAAGACATTTGTGCATAATTTTAAGCCTGCTATTATCTGCTATTTGTTATCAAAATGAAAACCTCTAATGTGACTGGAGTTAAAATAACTGACAAAACAGATTTTTACAGGATTAAGATTATTACAAGTGAGATGTCATTTGCATTGTCCTTTATGTATCAAAAGCACATTTAATCTTTGCTAATCGGATGTTAATCATCTAGACGTCAAAATTACTAGATGAGTGTGACTAAGCATTTGAACCAGAGTTCATTGTTTGAGAGATGATTTCCTAGATATGGATTACCTTTTCCAGTTTTAAGTATCTTGCCGATCATTTAGCATAGCCTAGTTGTGGCAGTTTGAGTGGGAATGGCCCCCCAAAGACTAACGTATTTGGATGTTTGACCTATAGGAAGTTGCACTATTAGAAGGTGTAGCTGTGACCTTGTTGGAGGAAGTATGTCACTGTGGAGGCAGGTTTTGAGGTTTTATATGATCAAGCTAGGCCTAGTGTGGCAATTTCTTTTTGCTGCCTGCAGATCAAAATATAGAACTCTAAGCTCCTTCTCCAGGACCATGTCTGCCTGCGTGCTGCTATGTTTCTCACTATGATAATAATGAACTAAACCTCTGAAACTGTAAGCCAGCTCTAATTAAATGTCTTCCTTTATAAGAGTGTGGTGGTCATGGTCTCTCTTCATACTAAGATACTGGTATATATTAACGGATTTAAAACTCTCACTGGAGTCAAGAGATGTTCTCTTCCATTGTTGTTCAATGAGATTGCAGATGAGGTAGAATAAAGTCTAGCATTTTATTTCCTATGTCAGTAATTCTGGATGTACTGATCTAGTGAAAGAAGGCATAAAAGTATAGACATTCCTATTCATTTCATTATTACTTTGTAAATAAATAGCTATTATATGATGTGAAAAACTTCTACAACATAGTTTTAGAATACAATTGCTTAACATGTGTTGTAGGAGGTCGCTTGTTTGTTCTGGGCTGCCGAGAACTGAAATAATCACACAGAAACCGTATTAATTACAACACCTCTTGGCCTATTAGCTTATCCATATTTCTAGCTCACTCTTATCTCTTAAATGAACCCATCTATTACTTTATATTTTACCGTGATGCTCATGGCCTACTGGCAAGGTTCCTGCTGGTAGCTCTCATATTTCCCCTCTTGCAACAACATAGTCTCACTGACTCTGCCTTCTTTCTCCCAGCACTCAGTTTAGTTTTCCCTGCCTACTTTTATTCTGATCTGCACAGACCCAAGACAGTTTCCTTATTAACCAATGGCATTCACAGCATACAGAGAGGAATCCCACATCAAACATGCATTTTTATTTTACTTCTTTTTTGTGAATGCCATATATGAGCATTGCATCTGCATCACTCCTTCCCCTCACTCCTGTTCCTCCTGTGTCACCTTTTAAACCAAATTCATATACCTTAAAGGTATAATATTTGTCTAGTGGAAATGCATTGTTTTTCTTCCTTAGTAATATGCTTGATGAGAAACCAGCCCTGAAGTTGTGAACATGACAGAGCTGTCCTAACTACTGTCTGTCATGCAGAGACAAGTGCTGGGGAGAGCTGTCCTCACTTATCCCCACCCCATGCTGTCTGTGACAGATAAAGGAGCTCATCCTCCCCTTTAACAGCTGCAGCACTCAGGAAAGCATGACCTTCTCCTCTCCTGGGCAGCACAGTAGAGCTGACCCTATTGGTGGAGGGGCTGCCAAACTGACCCTGAGGGAGTGAGAATGGGGTAGCTGACCACATACCCCTCATCTGCCATGTGGTAGTGTGGGTAAGTACAAGATGCCTTCCCCCTTGTCCCTATCACTCTACAAGGGGTGAGCTAGCCAGGGTAATACTGGAGACCTCACCCTGGTGGTTAGGACAAGGCAGAGCTATTTGACTGATCAACCCTATGACTACCCAGGTTCAGAACCAGGGTTATGAGTTGACCCACCCCAGCATCACTCCATCTATGATCTGCTGGAGCACATGAAGGGGCGGGTCCTACAGACCCAAAACTGCAGGATCTCTATGACTCAGGGCACCAACAGAATATCCAAGAGGATAGCATCAGGATGCTGTACACAAAAAACCCAGAGACAGATACTGAGGTTCAACCTGGAGATCAGAAAAGCAAAGCCACCAGCCCCTGCTCTTACCTCTACTTCAGACCTAAAATTGACGATGCTGCCTCCACGAATCATCAGACTGTGACTGAGAGTGAGACCTGTCTCCTCCTGTTTCATATTCCTCTCTAATGCTCGTATTAAAGGCATGCGCAATTACCGCCCAGGCTCTATGGCTAGCCAGTGTGACTGCTGGGATTAAAGATGTGTGCAACCACTGCTTGGCCTGTACGGATGACTAGTGTGGCTGCTTTGCACTGATCTTCAGGCAAGCTTTATTTATTAAAACACAAATAGCATACCACTATAAGATAGATACCCTTTAAGGAACCAGCATCGATAGCGTAGTAGAAACCAGAGGCCTCCAGCCAGACCAGTGACTCTTAGCCATGAACACTTGCAAGTAAAGATAAATGGACAAAAGGGTTTACTGTGTGACTCACTGTGTCACACCACAGCTTCCATGACAAGGTTGATTTTTTTTTCCTTTTAAATTTTATTTTCTTTTGGGTGGAAGGTTGCAAGGGCAGCAGGTGGAAATAAAGGGACAGGGAAATAGATGGAATCGAGATGCATAATATGTGAAACACAAAGAATAAATAAAAAGAAAGTTTAAAAAGCCAAGAAAGTTCTGTGTTTATTGGGGTGAAAGTATGGAAGGGATTCGAAAAGCAATACTAACATTGTGTTACATCTTTAGTGGAAAAAAATTTTTTTTTCTCAAATGGCCTTATTTATGAGGCAGCTTTTGATCATACCTGGATCTTTATATATACTTGAGAAATCATGGGGGAACATTCTGACTCTAAAATATCTTTTGTGTAAGGTATTTCCAATTTCACTGATGAAACTGGTCACAGAGACAAGAAATATATTTCTCTTGTTAAGTAATAAATGTACTATTCTCATTTTACCTGACCTGGCAGGAGATTTTGATGATGCGTGTGCATTTTCCTAAAAATATCATGTATCGTCTGGAAGGAGCCTGGCTTTGCTTTTGCTTATGGAGAAACTCGTGATTGCCAAATTACTAGTGTTATGAACCCATTAAAGTTAAAACACAAAGTCCTAAAATAACAGCAAAAGTATTTTTCTATTAAGTCAAGATTCTTTTTTTGTATCTCTTTAAAATCATTCTATTCTAGGTCTAGCATAAGACATGTATCCACTCTGACATGTTTCATTGTCTTTAGTTGACTTTTATTTTGACTCTTTCTATCTGGTAGACCTCAAGTAGAGTTAATGAACACATATAATGAGTATATTCTATTGCTAATTGAAACAGTTTTTAAAATTAGTGAGCTATTTAACTGCTATGTGACTTGATAAAGAGTGGCCTCTGTCTAATTTGGGAAGATGTATTTTAGGCTCTTTCATGTGGTATTTTTACCTTGTTTGGCAATAAACATAAATTAGCCAAAAAGCATCATTCTATCAGTTGATCATACTTACTTGAGATAAAAGTCTCTTAATTTTGATAACAAATTTTACAACAGAAACACAGACATTCACAATTCTGATAATCCAGATATGAAATTACAGGCATGGAATTTGCTGCATGCATTTGTCAATTTATTCCCCCTTAGGGTTTATTGGCAATACAGCATTCATTTACACTAATTGCATTTGCTAGAATAATATGAAGTTTTCCTCAGCTTTTTTTCCCAAATCCAGAGGTGTGACAGATATAATTTGGACTTCTTTTCAGATATTCTTATCTGACAATCATAAACATTGTAAAGATTTTGGGATGCAAACATTATTAATGTCATCTTAATAACTTGTTGAGTTATAAAATTCAAATACATAGTAGTAAGAGTTGTCATAAGATAGAAAAAATAGCTCTTACCTTGTTGTCTTAAATTAAAATCACACCTGTAGAAGTAATTATTAATTTTCACATTAAGTCGGTCTTACTGAGAGTCACAGTATTGAGGAAAATATTTATATTATTTCATTTTAGCTTTTTCTATATGTGATATTTGTCAATGTGGGAATAGTTTATCATTGTTAGAAAGGAAGATAAAATTAACTTGGCTTTTCCCTCCACTTAGTGTTTTTCCATGACCATTTTCATGATAGAGCTTTCTTTAGATTCTAATTTAGACTATCTCAGATGTGGAAGGTTGAAAAGATGTGCTTCAGGCTTCATGTAAAATTTGAGAAGGGTGAATTAATGCCATACTATATTAAAAAGGATATTGTAACAATGGTGTTTCCTCATTGGCAGATTCAATACATTTTGTATTAGAAAATTATCATTCCTCTAAAAAATAATAGTTTTAAATATCCTTTTTGGATCCCAGCTGAAATTGTGATCTCTGAACATCAAATGGCATTAGGACAATAGTTTAACTTCAACATATTTATATATAAGAATATATTATGTATAAGAATATATAGACAATTAGTTAGTTTTAGGCACTAATTTCAAAAGTGGAACTACACTTGAAGGCAAGTATAATAATGTTAGATCATTTGTCAATGTACTTGGAAGTATAAATATTAACAGAATTATGAATGAAAGAAAATATAGATTATATTTTTGCCCTGCTGTTAATGAAAAGAATATCTGTAAAGCATCTACAGAAAGCTGATATCTTACTTTTATTTATATTTTAAAGAACACATAAATTTTAGAACTGTGAGCAAAAATTTGGTGCACACCTTTGAACAATGTAAATTTTACTATTTGAATGATACTTTTTAAAAAAACTATAGAGTTTAAAATTAACTTTCTTTATAGTCAACTTTTTGGAGAAAAGTATTTTCCTATTGTAAATTATACTCATATTACAGTCAGAGCAAAAGAAGTTTGACAAAAGTGAAATCTATGTGCCCACCAACAATGCTCTGAAACCGTCCACTGCTCTTTGGTAATTATGCACCCTAGACCATTCCAATTCCTGATCAGCCTGTCAGCCATTGATCAGTTCTGTTTGCTGCACACACTAAGTAAACTATACATGCCTTTGCACATCTGATTTCCCTTAGCACATAGCTTTCGAAACTTATACATGTTACTCTACATTTTAATATAGTCCAATTCTTTGAGTGCTGGGTAGTATACAAATGTATAGATTTATACTGAACATATGGGTTATTTCCATTTCAGACAGCTATGAATAAAACTTCTAAGAAATTTATGTAAAAGTCTTGGGCTGAAAATACTTTTTCATTTCATTTGCTATACACCTAAGAGTACAATTCATAGATCATGTAGGAGAGCATATTTAACTTTCTGGAAAACAGCCAGTTACCCTCCATAACTCAAGACAAGATCCTATTGCTGAAGACACTACATACTATGACACAGAATATAGAGAAATCTACCTGTTGCTCAACTAAACCCTTACAGCTAGAAGTCACTATACACATGACAGAGGAAAAACAGAGTCACAAATCTTTTCTGGCTATGTATTCTGGGGGCTACAGTGAGACAGGCATGTTAGATACACCCATTAGTGCAATAGTGACAAGAATGATAGGGCAGTAATCGCCCATTTCTTGATTAGACTGTTCTTAAAAGTATAACCTTGAACATTCCTAGCAGTCAATATCCTCAGTAAGAAATATTGTCAACTTTGTAATTTTAACCATTTCAGAAAGAATTTAGTGGCTTTATTTTTTGTTCGTATTTTCTGAAGTTTGGAGTTGTATATATTTTCATGAATTTTCTTATGATTTATATGTATAATTTTTGTAAGTGTCCCATATTTTTTAATAAAATTGCTGACTTTCTTTTAATTGGTATTTTTATGACACATCTTTTCTAGTCTATTATTCTTGTATCTTTATAACTAAAGGACATAATTTATGAAGAACATATACTTGGTTTAGTTTTTCTATATAGTTGATAATCTGTATTTTATTTTTCCGATAAATAGTATTAACATTAATCGGAACACATGCTGCTTTTCCAGAAGACTTGGATTCAATTCCAAGCACCTACATGGCAGCTCACAACGGCCTCTACTTCAGCTCCAAGTTATTTGACACCCTCATACAGACATAACTGCGTGACAAACACTATTGCACATAAAATAAAAATACAAATAAGTCATTTTTTATAAAAATTCACACGAGATGTAGGCTTAAGTCTTTCATCTTATTAATTTTCTGTTTGTCCTAGCTATTCTTTGTTCATTACATTTTTCCTAAATTCTTCTGAATCATTGATTTTTATTATTTTTTTTTCAAATTCTCATGATAGTTTTAATATTTTCTCTAGAGGATCCAATATGTGCTTAAACTTGGTAGAGACTCCCTTCAATATTGTCAAGTGAATATAGTATAAGAATCTTCAATCAGTGTGTTTTTAATTCACCATGCTTGTGCTGTTTTTACATGTTTTATTTCTACATGTGTTATAAATTCATAATACTTTTATTTGCACTTTAACTTATTCATCAACAACAGCTTTAAATGGGCAAATACCTTTGATATACTTTTACTGTTTCATGCTGCCTTAACTTTTTACATACGGCCATTTAAAAACAAGAAATTTTCATTTTCTCAGTTTCAGTGGCTAGGAACACCAAAATTAATACTATAATATTCCAGTATCTGGTACAGGTTACTCTCAAATGGTCCCCAAATATTTTTTCTTGGATAGAAGAAACACTGTGACTTTATATGGTTGAAGGCAGAAGGGCAAGGGAGAAGACTCTTATAAATTTCTTACCCCTCTTTACAAACAAAGAAGGTTTAATCATCTCTTAAGGACCTCTATCCAATTGGAAGCACCTTATTTTGGAGGAAACACATTCAAGACATAAATTACACACTAGCATTCTATATGTTCTCTTTGATACAATTGAGTTCTATATAGATCATTTTCTGTTCACTGTAGAAAGTCTCCTAATATTTTTTTGTTCGTTTGTTTTTTGGCTTAGGGTTTCCCTATATAGCCCTTGCTGTCCTGGAGCTCACTCTGTAGACTAGGCTGGTTTTGAACTCAGAAATCTACTTGCTCTGCCTCTTGAGTGCATGGATTAAAGGTATGTGCTACCACTGCCCAGCTTGTCTCTTAATATTTTTAGTAGAACAGAAATGGATTATTTAAGTCTTTATTAATATTAAAAATACTTTATTTAATCTTTATTATGTACAAAATTTGATATTACCAGCATTTTCTCATTCTCAGCAATATAAAAACAATATTCTAATTTTATATATCCAACTAATAATAAAATATAGAGAATCTATTAAATAGGGAATTGAGATCACTTATTTGCTCATTGACTTAAGTTTTACACCCCAAAACAGAAAATGTTACCAAAGGGCTCTAAATAAATCTTTTTAAAATATATAATACAGATGACATCCAGAAGTTTGGAATTATAAATTGCAATTTCTATAGCTAATGCTTCAGCAAGGCTTAGATGAGGGAATATTTCTCTTGATATCAGTTTTTTATCTTGTAGAATGGACATAATAATATTAATTACATAAAAAAAGCAAATGCTTCGACCTATGCCTGTTTCAAACCAACAGCTCAGAATGATGATGTATCAGTAATGCATTTGTAATAGTATTTGCTACATCAGGATACAACACTTCTGAGCATTAGTCTTTTTAGTTGTTGTTTTTAAAGTTATGTGTGGTTTCTTGTCCCAAGCATCTGATAGTTTAGGTAGGAAGACCTAAGACAATGTCATCGCCATGTTAGATAATTAATTTGCATATGTTTGCACCATGTATTGTATAATCTTTATATTGTACTACATGTTTGTTGATGAGATTAAGATTATTTAATAATAAAACAAGCCATGCAATACTAGCTGAGAAGGAACAGCTCTGTGTTTAGGACACAGTTGTATTCCCTTGGTATGTGGGTAGAAAGGAAGGCCTCCTCATATCTACAGGAACAGTGCCAGAATTCTAGATGGAAACCTTCAAATTATTTGAATAGCCTTTATTCTTAAGAATTCAATGAGATTAAAATGAGGTTCAGCTTTGGAAACTCAAAAGAGCCTCATCAAGCAAGAAAAAAAAATGTGTAAAACTTAAATTGAGACTTGAGTATAATTATCCAAATTTAGTTTGTGACATGCAGAAAATAAGCTGTAAAATATCCAAAATGCTCTTTAGAAAGATGAGTTCATGTTGAAAGTTTTTCAAAAAACAACAGAAGAAAAGTTTATGGAGATAATTTACCATGAGCCCTTTTTAGTCTTTTGTTTCGGTTTATCTGATGGAGCCTAACTAGCTTTTCTTTCTAAGGAAGAATATTTGCAAAAAAGCAATCTTTAGAATGAACTAAACCCCTCTGGGCATCCTTGCTTTGAATTTCTAATGCTCTATTGTAACAAAAGCACTGTTTTTGTGGATTTGTTTTTTTATTATTATAAACAGCAGAATGCCTCTCTAAAACTGACTATGATTCTGTGCCTAATGACTGTGAAATTAATCATCTGAATAGCCCATATAAAACATCAGATAAAACTGCTCATAGTTGTTTGCAGTGAAAATATAGAGGAAGAGATATTTTTAAAACAGTATGGATCACATAGATACCTGGAGCATTTGATATCATTATGTTGTTTACTATATGTGTTTATGCCCATCAAAAATTTAGACATTCTACTGCACAATGCATTAGATTGTGTGCTTTCTTCCAACTCTAAACTAAAAGCATCAATATTTCCAAAACACATTTTTATTTTGTTTCTATGCAGCTGGACTGGTGGTTTTCCATGGCTGGGGCTCTGCCTATATTCAGAGAGGAGGAGACTCACAGTCAGGACAGCATGATTTCACTGTCTTCCAAATGGAAAGGGATGATGAGGAGAACAGTCCGGACGATTCAGGAAGAAATGAAAATTGACAAATTACATCTGTGTTTCATATGTCCATATGTCAGGAGAAACTTACAAAGAAATAACACTATAATTTTATCTGTATATTAATAATCAAATAGATTTTTTAAGCCATCCACAGTTCTATGCTTTATATAGAAGATGAACTAAGAGCCCTGCTAGATGTGTGAACAGTCCAGTGCTTCTAACTTCTGGCTAATTAAAGCATAAGATAATGAGATTTCTTTATGAGATTTAGCTTTCAAAATATTTTGACAATGCTAGGCGATTTAGGGGATCTGAAAATGTTCCTCTCTGCTTATGAAAGTATTTCAGACACAGAAGCGATCATTAGTGTTTCCAAATGGAGCCTGTTCTTTTGTTCCATGTCAGAAGGCCATCGAGATAGATTTTACTGGCATTTTAAAATTTTGTTTATTTCATTTACTTGATTATAGTTCTGAAACTACTGGGAGTTAACATGTCTATTTATGGGTACAGGAACATAAAAAGCACAAAACATCCTTTTCCAGGTCTTCCTTTACATTGATTATGTAATAAGGTTAAACATAATATGAAATATGCAGGGAATATATTTTTAAGAATACTTACTCATGGAAGTTGAGCAAAAGCATAATCAATTGCTGTTAACTCAAGTCATTTCATTAGAGCCACTTCACTGGAATTTTGAGAAACAATATATCGAAATCTGATTAATCAGAGTTCGGTGCTTATTTATATATTTTCTAGTTTTCATATCTTAATTCAAATAGGATAACAAAACAGCCATCGTTTTCCTGGCTGTTTTTGTTGGTGAATTTTCATTTCTCTGCCCTACCTACCACATGCCAACTAAGACTATGCAGCTACCACATGCCTGAGAAGTACATATTTTCTTTCTGAAATACTTCTTTCTTTCTTTTTTTACCAAGCTCTAAAGCATGGCTTTGGAATATTGATTTTTGAATTTTAGAAATAGCAGTAGACATGGAGAGTTATGTTCTACCCTTTCAAACTTACAGCACTTGCCATGAGAGCATATGGGTAGGATCACCTATGGGCTTGCAATTTAAAGAACACAGAGCTGGGTGATGTACTGAGTCAAGGTTTTTATGCCACTGTAGTAAAGCTTGCTTGGAAGAGTTGAAACAGCACATCACAGTATTTCACTGTATTTATTCCAATTGTCTTATCCTTCGTCCTCATAATATTAATGAGACATTTTTAACACAGAGGACATTTATTAAGCTTCATAACACACCAACTTTCCAAGCCTTTAGCACTGGGAATTGAAAAATCTGTTCGCAACAGGATATTCATTTTATAAAGGAAAGCATAAATACACAAAAAGATTGGAAACGTTTCTACTTTTTGAAACCATGTTCTATATTAAAAGCAGTGCCAGTTCCATATGCTCATTCAGAAATGAGCACCAATTATAATACTAAAGGGAAGAGTGCCCTGCTTTCCCAGTCGGTAACCCTCATGGCGAAGGGATTTAACACTTTAGCACAAAAGTAGTGGAACAAAAAATTCGTTGTTAAGACTTATGTTGTGTGGCTCTTAACCAGCCTCACAAATAGAGACAATCTGAATAAAAGTTTTGCCATAGCTAATGAAGAAGGCAGGAATATCTGCATTAACACTGGCCACCAACAGATAGTTCAATCATGAATCTCAGTTCTTTGCAGAAGCCAATAGCCTGCCTTCAACATGTCTTGGCTACCTTGAACCAAGGTGAGAGCACATCACCATTTGAACCACGGAAGCCTCATATCTTACCTTTCCCAGGCATGGCTAGGAAAGACGCAGTTCTTTCAGAAACAATGGATATTTCTGTTCTTTTTTATTTTAAAATATCCATATTGTCTTTGAGAGGTTCATGCATCTCATTTTGATTATATTTATTCCCTTTCTTATATCCTCCCTTCCCTCAACTTCATACCACTAAATTTTATATACTTATTTATTTTTTTAAAAATCTCACTGATCTATATCCTCGTTAGTGAAGTCTATGTGATCCTGGGTGTGTGGCCGTCCATTGAAGTGTGTTAGACCCACCAGGGACCACTCCATTAAAGAAGATTTAATTCTTCCAATCTCAACAGTTTTATCAGTTATCAACAGTTCCTCAGTGAGTGTTAAGACTTTCTGCTTTCCTCCCCTCGCCATGCTGGGATTTTGTCTGAATTGCTCAGGTCTTGGACATGTTGTCAAAACCACTGTGAGTTCATATGTGCAAATGCCTTATTGGCTCAGGAAAACACCATTTCCTTGTAATCATCCAGCTTTTCTGACTCTTACAGGCTTTCTACTTTCTCTTCTACAATAATCTCCGAGTCTCGGCAAGAGGGGGAGTGATATCGATATCCCACTTGGGGCTCAGCATTCCACAGCCACTTATCCCCTGCTTTTGATCGGTTGTAAGTCTCTGTGTTAGCCATCAGCCACCCCATAAACAAGCTTCTCTGACGAGGTTTCAGAGATGCACTAATAGAAGGGTATGACGAGAATCCATTAGAAGCTGGTTTCATACAGTGTTCCGTTGGTACAGTAATAGCACTATGTTCTTCCCTAGGACCTCTGATCTGCCAATCTACAGATTGTTGACCCTCATAACTGTACCTGGTATGGGTTTCATCTTGTGCTGTGAGCCTGAATTTCAAACAGAAAGTGCATTCATACAATGAAGTAGAATCAAAACCACCCTTTACTCTGCACTCTGAAAATCTACTACCAAATTAGTGTTGGCAATATATGCATGGTTATGGGCCATTTCCTCAACAAAGAATAACTCTCCCTCATTCAGAACCTATCAAGGACCAATCAAACTGCCAATATCTCCTCAATAATGGGTGTGGCTTGGAGGGTACTTGGAGAGCAAAACTAGATGCAAAATTTTATGTCTTTCAAAGCAGAACTAATACCAATGCTGCTCAAATTATTACGTAATTTGAAAAAGGAGGAGAACGTTTGACCCTTTTTCTATTTTCTTGGAATGATTTTACATTTATATAAAAGTTGATTTGGTGAATACCATTAATTCCAGCACTCAGTGAGCAGAGGCAGGCAGAGGTCAAGGCCAATCTGGTTTACAGGTAAAGTTCCAGGACACTGAAGGCTACACAGAGAAGCCCTATATCAAAAAACCAAAACAAAAACACTAAAAATTTAAAAATTAGCAATTTAAAATCAATTTTAAACATTGATTTGACATATCATGCTCTATAATTTTTTTTCAGTCCTCTTGAACTGTAGATACAGCTTGATGGTAGGGCACTTAGTTGATATGTTTGAGATTCTGAAATCAGTACTAGTTTCTGCTTTTTTTCTCTTTTTCTAAAAATAGAAAAGAAAGGAAATCTCTGAAACTCTTTTATACAAAGCCAGTATTTTACTAATAGCAGAGCAGATAAAAACACCACACAAAAAGGAAATAACAAACCAATCTCCGTAATGAATGTAAAAACAAACATTCTCAGTAAAATAATACAAACTTATTTCAATACCAGATCAAAAATATCACTCATAATAATCAAGTTGGCTTTATTGCAATGATGAAAAAAATGTTCAAAATATGTAAATCAATAAGTGGCTGTTTCTTAGTATTAAGAATCATCTCCCCAAAGCCATGCTCTTTTACTTCAATAGGCAGACTCAGAGAGAAACTATAGACTTCTTCTGTTAGTTGTCAAACTTTAGTTTTGCACATGACTAAAAAATTTCCTACATGTATATGAAGTAGATATTTAATTGTAAAATATGCATATATGTCTGGGTTATTGAAAATGACAAAGAACAATAAAAATGGTTTATAAAGTAAATAAAATTATTTTATTAATAACTTACACATTTATTTGATCTAATCTGTATTTTTTAAATGGCATATTATTACAAGGCATTTTATCCAATATCTTGACATATGACTAATCATGGAAGAAAGCAATGATTAAAGATTGGATTCTGTGAATAACTTTACCTTCTACTAATAGCATTTAAAATTACCACTTTTCCAATTGATAGAGCTCTGTAGAACATGTTTTGAGTTGGCAACCTCTTCCTAAGAATTATGAAGTTTCTACAACTTAGAGAAAATTGAGCAAAATGAAAAATATGTTTTGGCGGCCATAGTGTCACATGCCTTTAATCCCAGCACACATGAGGCAGAGGCAGGCAGATCTCTGTGAGTCTGAGGCCAACTTGGTCTACAGAGCTAGTTTCCAGGACAGACTCCAAAGTCACAGAGAAAACGTGTCTCGAAAACAGCCAAAACAAATAGATAGATAGATAGATAGATAGATAGATAGATAGATAGATAGATAGATAGATAAAGGACTTTTGCATATTCAGAATATTTTGTTAGGCGATTTAATGAGTAGCTACAAATATCTACTTTAGAGTTTACAGGATTTATATAATATAAATATCTAAATTTTCAAATGAACTTACCTGTGTTTCGATGCTGTATTGATTCCAATAGAGGAGAGAGTAGATGAGTTGGGTTCGTCACGATTTATTAAAATTGACCTTCCTGAATTTCACCCAGCTGCATTTCATTACATTATCTTGAAATTGAAAATATTTTTATGTTCTCAATATTAAATTTCTTCTTTAAAGTGTGGGCCTCAGAGGAGAGGTAAGGATGATGCATTTGGGAACTACCTTGCTTGGTTTGAGTATACAGGGTGAAAGTTGTCTTTCACCAATACTTTAAGATCTTTAGGGGTGCTGAGACAATTTTCAGCCTCTTTCTGTGCTGTACAGATGGGACAAGTGAGAATTTATTGCACTAGTCTTCGATGACACGACTCACAAGAAGACTCTCATAGAACCTTCAAGGCATTCGAATAAGCCAGACACTTACTGTCTTAGTGTCAATTCTCTAATGCTGACACCAGTTTAGGAAGGAAACCAATACTGTTTTCCCTGCGTCATGTAGTTGCGTGTCTAGTTTCATGTCATTGCAATATTATATATGGAACACAATACATATATTCCTATACATTTACATATATTACTCATACTACATTTTTTTTACTGCATATTACTTTAGTCACATGTATATTAGGTGTATTGGTGGGATTTGGAATCAGTTCTCCTGACATCCTTAAGACTTATGTTCAGTTACTATATAAACTATAATATATCATCTACTGATCATCTTAGAAGTAAATCTTCCTTCTGCTCAGTTCTGCTTCTGACCCCCTCCATTACAGCATTGAGGAATCAACAACCAGAGAAAAACAGCCAATCTCAAATGGCTGCACGTACCAGACAAATAAGGCAATATAATTGATTTGTTATGTTCTCTGGCTACATTTGGAAGCATGGAACACTTCTATAATATATAAAATACCATTATAAAATCAAATATAGGGAATTTAGCAAATTAGATGATAGATCATTGTTAGATATTGAATATTTTCTGTCATATAACATCCATTTACCCTATATTCTCCTACTTAAAACTGGAATTTCAAAATGAGATAAGTTCACTATATTATCAAAATTAAGACTTCACTTTCTTCTCATAGAAATCACGTGATATTTGAGATACTTCATATTACTTAACAGGTTATAAAGCATTTTTCTTTCTGACTATGATATATATACTCATAATATTCGTCAATCAAGACTTTTTGATGAGCTAGAACTTAAGCTTCCATAGAGAAATTAATTACAATATTGAACGTTTCCCAAACACAGCAGAAAATATTTCTCACAATCCTCAGGTTGATGAAGGGTGTCTGGGAAAGCATCAGCTCAGGTTCAAGTTCCTGTCACACTGTTGTGTGATGTACTATAAAGTTTGACAACTTCAGGCATTTTTTTCCTTTTTTAATAAGAAAATAATTGGTAACATTGTATATTCCATGTTATTTTAGAAGGGTGGTTTGTATTTACTTTTGTGAATAGATATAAATTCAGGGCATTTTATAAAATCTGTCTCTGCATCTGTTAAACGGTTTGCAACTTATTTTTAGTCTCAAGATTTTTTTTCGCACAGTACATAGCTGCTATCTCTTCATCTTCTAGAGATACCCTTCTCTACATTGAGCATAATTCCTGATTTATCCTTGTCTTTCCATTGGTTTCTCCCAAGGAACCCTTGTGGCCCTTACAAAAGATTCCCCTTGAGATGTGGTCTAGGAATGTTTTGTGATTGTGAGTTATACTTAGGAAGTATTCTTAAATATTTTATGAATATAACAAATATTGTTTTAATGTGGTGTATCTTAAAGTTCTAGTTCATTAAACCTGAATTGCTGTGTGGAACTCAGAAAGGAAGTCAAACGTTAAAGACTAATTTATAAGAGAGATCAAATTAAATATATTTATTAGATTAATTTACCTCTCATCTATTTTATTGAAATAACATGATTGTAATCACCATTATAATATTGCAAACACTCAAAAGTCAGATACCAGACATTCTGCAAAAAAGACCTATCTTCAGCCCTTCAGATCTTGATTATTTGACTTTGGAAATAGTGCCTTCTGTGTTGTAATTTAATATCGTTTTCTACACAACTATCATATGTTGTAGTTTGGACCCTCAATGCACCCTCCACAGTTTTTGTGTTGATGTCTTGCTCATGATTTTGTCAAAGTTTAGGGAAATGGCAGAACCTTCAGGAGATTACGGTCCATGAGAACTAACTTAGGTTCCTCAGGATTTGGGAAGCTCCCCTTTTTCCTGTTTTTCTCAAAAGCTAGGAGAGTACATGGAAAGAATATACAAGCTGGAGGATGAGAAAGAGTATTATAAAATGCTGCCTTCGGGCCATGTTCTGTGTCCTGGCCAGCCTAATGTCAAATTGGTATGCAAATTAGAGTTATCTGAAAGGAGGAAACTTCAATTGAGAAAGGCCTCCACACCTAGCTGTAAGACAGTTTCTTGATTAACGATTGATAGGGGAAGGCTCAACCCATTGGGGATGGTGCCATCCCTGGATTGGTGGTCCTAGGTTCTATAAGAAAGCAGGCTGAGCAAGCTTTGGGAAGCAAATCAATAAACAGCATCCTTTCAGGGTGTCTGTATCACCTCCTGCCTCCAGGTTCATCCCTGTTTGATTTGCCCTCCTGATATTCTTCAGTGGTGTGCTACAACGTGGAAACATAAACCAAATAAGACTTTTCTTCCCCAATTTGCTTTTTGATCATGGTGTTTCAAAATAGCAATAGACCCTCTAAGACAGTGTGGCTCTTGCATCCACAAATTCATAGCAACAGAGGTTATGTACACAAGTCTGGGCTCATCAACATTTTGTCACAGATCAGGGGGAGAGGCTCATAGCACCATGCTGTCCCAGAGGGCATATAGGCAGTCAAATGTTTCATGGAAAGGAGAAGCTATTTGCCTCAATGATGCAGCCATTCACGTGTCAAGCAATGAATCTCTACCCATTTCATTCAAGTAACTCTAGTTAAATGCAGTGAATCACACACAAAAATTCTATACACAAGTAGGAGAAAGGCATATGAAGAAGAAATGTAGCAGAGGAGAATGAGAGAGAGAATGGGAACCTTTGATAAAATAACATTACATATATTTATGAAGTTGCAAAAAGATAAATAAACAAACAGAAATGCTGTACTAATTATGAGTACTCTATTAAATCTTGTTAATTTTTTGTTGTAGAATGATAAATATAAATATACATAATGATAAACATAAATAATACATAAATACTTATTGACTGATATTTATGAAGTAATTTGATCTTGGTGTCCCTGTATAGCATGCAAGCACTTTAGAAATCTTTAGTCACACTGGGTTGGGGTTTCTTAAACCATTCGGCCTTATTTTTACATTAACTTTTTATATGTATTTTCGTACTGATTCATTCCTCGTATGTACCAGATCTCACCATTTTTTCACATGTCCATCTTGGATTATTTTGACACCCTGCCCCCATCTGGAACTTTTTATCAGGAAGAATGAATGAAAAGAAACCATCTGTTAGGTGGATTTTTAATAACTTTCATGCTACTATGACAGTGTGGACACACAAAAATAAAGTATAGTTGTCCTGTATTCACCTTTTTCTTCTTTTTAGAATTACATTACTTTTTTTATAGGTAAGCATCTGTTGAAACTCACCCTTGGCATAATGCAGAAATTCCAGTATCATTTTAAATTGAGCTTACGCTTTCAACAATAATCTCAATTTCCAAGAAGAGTGTTACATAAGTAAATTCATATCTTACTAATAACCTCATGTGCTCTTGTCCTGAGTGCCCAATGCATATATATTCATATTGTCAATACACGTGTTTAATGTGATTTAATACTTACTTTTGCAAACAAAAATACCAGGCAGTGGTGAACCACACCTTTAATATCATCCCTCAGGAAGTAGAGGCAGGCAGAACTCTGTGTGTTTGAGGCCAGTCTGGTCTACAAGAGCTAGTTCCAGAACAGACTCCAAAGCTACAGAGAAACCCTGTCTCGAAAAACAAATACAAAAACAGAAAAAATAGCACGATGCAGAAATTCACTGACATAGTTCTCACATATTAGAAGTGGCATACATCATGTTGTTTTTCATTAAAAGAGTTCATAAGTTTTCTGGGAAATAAAAGAAACCCCAGCTGTTTGTTTTGCTCTACCCATATAAAGGCAAGTCAGTTTTGTGGGAAAGTCCAAAAGAAGACAAAGTGAGATGTTGCCATACACAGTTGCCATCTCATCACTTCTGAAGCAGAAGGGCGAGGAATTCAAGGGCAGTCTGGGTTATATATTCAGACCTGGGTGGGCTACTTAGAGAGACTGAAACAAGGATGTACTCAACAATGTGTAAGGGTACAGAAGGGTATGGTTGCCCCGACTTTAGTTTTGGTAATAAAAATGACAGGCAACACTTGTTCAATACAACATGGCAAGTATTGTGTCTTTTTTATTACTTTTATTATCTCTTTTGGTCTTACAATTAATAGTACATATAGGTATAATTACCACTGTTATAAAAAAGAAGTGATGTTTAATACAAATTCTCTGGTGCATATTATTTACTGACAGTAGCCTGGTACTGGGACTGAAATACTTATATTATTTCTTTAAACCCAGATTTTACATGTAAATGGACTCTTAATAACTTACATAAATTAGTTTTTTCTTATTTCATTGCATACTGAATACAGATATTTAAACATGCTATAAACTGAATATGAGAGTATTCTTCCTCCTAAGTATTCTCATTTACAGTCGCGAGAAATAAACTCAGCTTGTTGGTTGTTTTTTTATACCTTCCTTTTCCTGGCTAGGATCATTAAAACCTCTCTCTGTCTCTCTCTGTCTCTGTCCCTCTCTCTCTCTCTTTCACCGATCTGTTTATCTCTCTTTTTCTCTCCTTATTGCCGTGGGCACTCACTCCTTTGCTTCCCAGTAACAGCTACTTCTTTAGCAGCTGTGGCCACATTGAAACATCAGCTTTCCTCTCGCCTTTTGCTTCCTCCCGTCTGTGACTATTACCCGACACCAAGTCTCTCATGAATGGGATTTTCATTTCCTCGATTATTCTGTTTCTCCTTTTCACGCTCGAATCATTTCCCCCTGCTATGACATGGAAGCCTGAAAGGAGTAGACATTCAAAGCTCCCTCTGTCTCCTTTCACTGCCTGGAAAATTAGTCCTCTTCTTGGCTGTGCAGTCTCTTTGCACATCCCCCTCTTAGGCCACCATTTTCATGCATATAGTCTTATTCGGAGCCATGTAGAAATCTTCTACTTCATCTTCCTGCTGTTAGAATGCCTCCTGATTTTCAATACACCCAACTCATTACAAAATTTATGTTTTCATAGAAAGCAATCCCTTCCGTCAATCACAAAGCCCTTTAAACACTTCATTGATATTCGCCGAGTTAAAAATCTCTTTCCTTGAGATACTTAACTTGTAATGGTCTTTGCAGGTATTCCTTCCCATTTAAACTTTCATATTTGAGCACTACAATGTAAGTCTGGTGTAAAATGTCAGTGATAATAGCTGATACCAGGCAAGAATATCCTCAGCATTATTTAGCTTCTGTGATTCTCGTGTTTGCACATTTATTTCCAGTTTGTGGTACTGCTTTGAGAGATTTTGGAGCCTTTACGACTGTGGTCAAATCAGTTTAAGTGTGTCGATGGGGTGGGTCTTGAAGGTATATCTGTTATGATTATGCTGACCTTCCTGGTCAGTACCCTGTCCCTTTAAGAGACAAGCTCTGCCCACTCCCAGTCTCTCTCTCTCTCTCTCTCTCTCTCTCTCTCTCTCTCTCTCTCTCTCCCCACTAATGTGAGCTCATTTTAGCTCCCTTCCTCCTCCCCTCCCTTCCTTTTCCTACACGCCCCTTTAATAAAACTTCACACTCAGTCTCTATCCACATGACATATTCTGTTTCCTGCCCGGGCCATCCCCCACCTGCTCTGTGACCTGCCAGTTTCATCCGCATCAGAAATCTTTCATTAGTTTCATAACTCGGATGGAACAGGGTACTTACAGGGAAGGCCAGCATATCATAACAGTGTCCACTTAATTCTGGCCTGAGCTCTCAAATTCTGAATCCATCAAAGTGAGAATAGATTGTGCTGCCAATGGTCCCACATGCTTCTCCATATTCTCCTGCCTCTAGGAGCAGTATCCTTTCAAAGGGTTTGGTTTGAGAGCCAAACCCTTTCTCCTGTAGTTGCTTCTGTAATGAGAACAGTAAATGATAAATTTAAGCGAAAATAGTGAACATACTCCAAGAAGGAGTGTGTATGTGGTGTTTTCAAACTAGTGGAGGAAAATACCTATCAGTGTTTAGGACATAAAAAAGTGTAAGGGCGCCTAAATCGAGAAGAGGTTTGGGAGTTTCTAAGTGTGTGCTTTGTGCTTTGAGTCTTATCCTTTCTGATTGACTCTCTCCTACACATTTGTTTTTCACCTTCTAGTCAAGTGAAAAAGGAAAAGATCTTAAAAGCAATGTGAAATAGATTAGCATGTGTCTCCACATTAAAGACACATAACACACTGCTACATGAGATTCCTGGTAAATCATAGTGACAAGAGTATGCACTGAGAAATTAGAGTATTGAGTTATGTTATTCTTCTGGTTTATTAAAGCAAGAGTTATGTGAGTGTTTGCTGTGGGTTGTGTGTAAGGCTGACTCAACAAGATCATAATCCATGTTGTCTAAGGGTGCCTCAAGGAAGAGTAGGCAAGCTGTGACCCTCAGGTAAAATCTTATTGCCTTTTTTGCAAATATTGGAACAGAGCCATGTTCATACATTTATATTATATATTTTGGCTTTGGGCTAAAGTAGTAGAGTTGAATAGTTGCTTCAGAGACTATCGGCTCACAAATTCTAAAATATTTTTCATTTGGCTTTTAACAGAAAAACATGGTTGGATCTTGGTTTAGAGAAGTAGGCAGATTTAGGCAAAGGGGGCTGTAATTATGACTTGATTTTTCAAGCTACAGGAAGAAGGAAGCATAAAAACCAAACAAGGAGACAATCTCCATGGTTACAGAGGGTATAGTCAATGAATATGTCAAAGACATTTCAAAAATTTAATTAATGTGGAGCAAATCTGTTTGCTTTGTTTTATTTCCTTGTCCTATGGTTGTGATATCGATGTAGAATCACCACAGCCATGCAGACGGTTGCTGTGCCTTTCCTCGCACTGTCGATTCACTAGTGACACTTTGGGAAATTTGCAATCTAGAATTAACCAGAAGACAAATATAATAAATCCACAGTTTTATCCAAAGTAAAGAAGGAACTACTGGCATGCTCCTTCTGCTGCTATCAGTGGTTAAATATTCGGGAACAACAGGAGCCTGCAGTTGTAACATTTGTAGCTCAAACCTTGTCACAGGGCAATATTGGTAAATACTATGAATCGGGACACTTTCTCCCTGAGAAAGTCAGTTGGCTACCGTATCACTGAACAAAAACAGCTCCACAGAGAGGACTTGAAAAGCACAGCAAAATTAAGTAGTTTGTTTTTTTCTGTACTTTGTGAGTTATTCATGCTTAATATCATGTATCCTTGATTCTGTTTATCTTGTTTAAAGAATATTTGTCACATATGTCTTCTTGAGATTATAATGTAATAATATCATTTTCCCATTCCCCATCCTTCTTTTAAACCTCTTCATATCACTCCACACCCCTTCTTCTCTTTCAAATTCACGTGCTCTCTTTTCATTAAAGGTGTGGTAATTTCTTGTTTAGCATCCTCTTTTTTTACTGCTTCTTCTTTTAAAATTGTTTTTATTGAGCTATATATTTTTCTCCATTCCCCTCTCTTCCTCCTTTCTCCCCTTCTACCCTCTCCCGTGACTCCCATGCTCCTAATTTGTCTTTTTCTTCCTCTTTAACCTACAACTTCCTAAGCTATGTATTGCTTGTGGGGTTGGTTAAGTATCTGTCAACAGTATAAGATTTCCACACTCACCCTGACTAAAACACAACTAAAAATCAAGTATACAGTGAACCCAAGGTGTTGCTGTCAGCTGCCACATGTATTGCATCATGTCACTTTGCTACAGTCTTGATTTTCAACACATAACATTCCCATGTTCTGTGTATGTTCTCATACCAACATGGAACCGATGAATATCACTGGAAACACCATGGTTCTCACTTGAAAGTATTGCATGTTATGATTTCAGAGTTCTTGTACATTCATATGTTCCCATCTCATAAAAGCAAAGCAAAGGTTTTTAAATGTTTTCCTGCATTACTTCTCAACATATAAAAAGTAGTATAGTTTTCAATTCTTTTTGAACGTTTGATTCTAAATATTGCTATTTTATTTGCTGACATGAGTATTTCAGAAAAATGCATTAAGTAATTTTTAGCTTAGGATTAGGATGAAATTTATAGGATCCTTTAAAATGGACCTAAATTAGCTTCTGCCTAAATTAGCTTTGTATTTATGTAACAGAATGGTTTCAGAAGGGCTAGATGTAGAATAAAGCTATTTATCAGTTCTGGAAAAAGAAAACTTTGACTATGCTGTATCTTCTCCAGTATTGCATATTCAGGTAATATTTATTTTTGTGAAAAAAACATATATAAAGAAACATAACCTACTTAATGAGCTCAAAGCCAGTGAGAGAACCTCTCTTATAGAAGAGACACAATATCTGTGGAACAGCACAACAGGTCACACTCTGACCTCCCTACTTGTATATACACATACCCTCTCCACATGAACATACACACATGTACATGCAAAGCTGAAATAAAAAAGAATAATTAAAGAATAATGGTAAGGGATGGAGAGATGGCTCAGTAGTTTAGAGTACTGTTTTTTTTTTTCTGAAGACCAGGGCTCAATTCCTAGCACCACTATGATGGTTCAAGACTGTCCAGTTCCAGGGGCTCCAATGTCCTTTTCTGACTTACACACACACTATGCACATACGTGGTGCACATGAGTACACACACGCAAAGCACTTACATGCATAAAACAAAGAAATCCTTTTTGTTTAAAAAAACAGCAAAGGGAATTTAATGATGCTTGAGAGAGAAAAGGAACAAAATTAAGATCACAGAATTCTTTGTAAAAGTATGAAGTTCTCTCAGATGTATTCATTTGTATATGGGCATGAATAATTGTCAAAGAGTGCAATAATAATAAAAAATCATAATAATTTTTATTATAATTATATAATTTTATTAATAAAGGAATAATAATAAAAAATTCCCAGGGTCTGAGGCAGCAAATATTCTGAAAGGTTTACCATAATGAGGTGGCATGATAAATTAAAAGTACCATAGTAACTTATGCAGTTCAAACCAGTTTTGAGGCATCATCCATTCATGCTGTTAACTACTACGGCTAAGAGATGAGCTAGCAGCAGGTATGAGGTTTAGGTAGAGCTATTTAGTTGGAATGACCCAAGCTCATTTGTCTTTGTGATAGACAGTGGTTCAGACCATGACTCCGAAGGGTAATTTTACACCTTGACAGAATCAGGAAGATGGGTGAGAGACGCCATGCTCATCAACCTGGCCTGTTTTAGTGACTGATACCATGTGCAGCTGAAATGTCTCAGGTTGATTTGCATTCCTACGAGGGTAAATTTCTACCCATGTCCGCAGCAGCATCTGTGCCTACTGCGTTTTGAAGAATAAGATGCTATCATGATGGTCTCCCCAGATCAGCAACATCAAATTGGATTCGACTTGCAAGAAAATGACATAAAGCGAGGCAAAACTGCATTTCAAAAGATTCTGAGTGTGGCTGCTGTGGGGGAGGTGGTAAGATGAAGATATTCAAGCTTAGAAGCTGTGGAAGGCACAGAGCTGTGTTTCTGAATATCACCATGGTTACCGTCTATAAAAATAATGAGGGGAGAAAAATAAGAGCACTGGAGTCTGAACATTTTTTTTTCCTCTTTGATTGGTTTTCATCTATTTGTCTGATAAAAGGAAAAGCTCCCTTGCTTTAGAATTATCTGGATTTAAGAAAAGACCAAAATCAAATTATAAATTCCTTCTGAAATGCTCACTGCTAAACTTGCAGAATTGTATGGGCTTTCGCTCCTCTATATACATCCATGCTTAATGAATCATTGTGAAATTTTAAGTCATTTTAGTCTGACTGCTGAGCTACAATCAAAATTCAGGGCTGAATTTATATCTTTCACCCACTCACTGCTTCTCGGGTTCATTATCCTTGATGCAATGGCAGTGGTTCTTGAATTCCAATGTCTCATGCATCCAGCTGTGGCCATTCACTCACTCATTGAATCTGATGGTGTTAAGCACAATAAGAAAGATGACTTAATGGATTTTAATGTTGACTGTTATTGAAAAAAAATTCTGCAATTTTCATTACCAAGAGCAATCCCTGCTGAAATGTTATTTCTGCTTCCCAAAGCTCCGGGTAAGAAGAGAGACAAGGAGATGCATTCGGTACCAGCTGTGTCAACTTAATTGAGAAAATCTAAGTGCCCCTACTCAGTTTATCTTTGCTAAAATGCTCCACTTAATGCTGAAAGGACAAAGGGCATTCCATTTTCACGATCTAATGAAAACGGTTGACATTTCCCCAAGATTAGCATTCCTACACGTGATGAAAACTCATATTTAAATATATATGTTAGACCATATAAAAGGGCATCAAGAACATGTTGACATAAGGGTTATTTTGAGCTGAGAGCAATTAAGAAGGAGCAGACATAGAAAAGCCCTCCGTTATTCCTGAATTTGCATTAAA
This sequence comes from Myodes glareolus, assembly GCF_982192425.1. Lineage (NCBI taxonomy): Eukaryota > Metazoa > Chordata > Mammalia > Rodentia > Cricetidae > Myodes > Myodes glareolus. The sequence goes on along the minus strand of NC_142048.1, from coordinate 19,836,335 downwards.
TATGGGCATAAATCTCATGAAGATGTGTTACTGGATAGGATTTTAGACTGTTAGTTCAAAGTCAGCTTCTGAGAGGATTCTGAACAATAAATGTTATAACAACCTTTATTCCTTTATTTTTCACTAGTTTGCCTGATACTATTAAAATAATGGCCTTCTTACAAATTGCCATCTTTAGTAGAGAGAAAATAAGCTTTTTTTTTTTTTTTTTTTTTAAGATAGGTTTCACTGTGTAGCCCTGGCTGGCCAGACTGGTCTCAAACTCATGGATTCTTGCTGCCTCTGCCTTCCGAGGGATGGATTAAAGATGTGGGCAACCTCTGCCTGGCTGAAAATAAGCTTTTTTCATGCACTTGGATTACGCTGAAAAAGAGTAGCAGACATAGGCATTATTCAGCCCTGAGCTGCATGAATGCTGATGACCTGCAGGATTCTCCATTTTAATGGTGACCTAATTAGGTTAAGGTCAGTCATGTTGTTAGAAACTGCTTGGTTTTTCTTCTCACCATGCACTTGAGAAGAGTTCTGATGGCTTTATCTTCTGTTCTGGTTATTATGGAGAGCCACTGAACCGGCAGTTCCTCAGTTTCATTTCTTATCATTCTTGCTACACAATGAGGGAAACTTCACAGTATGGAGTTGTACCTAATTTGATTGACTTCCCTCTTCTAGAGTTCTGTTGCTCTACCCTTTGTGTAGGATGGAGACAGAGCATTGGCTCTCTTATTTGTGGAGTGGGAGCTTTCTGGAGCAGACTTGTACTGGAGTCTTTTTGTTCACTCAATCACATTCTTTCCTACACACAAGCCTCCTATGTTTTGTTATGTCAGTTACACAAAATTTATTATCTTTTACTAAAATGATGTGTAACCATTGGATGTAACCATTCCTTAGGATTTCACATTGTTTTTGTTATGATTTTTCTCTCAATATATTATTCATTACTGCTCAGTTTAATTTTTCTCTTCCATGCAGAGTCTCAGTCTGCTCACTGAAGGACAAAAGTCAATTAGTGGTGAGGCTAAGTAATGAAAGGAAAAGGATTTAAACCTTAACGATCCGAGTGAGATTTTTCTGTAAAATTCTGAATGTTGCCTAATGAAGGCGAGAACAAGTGTGCAAAGGACAGGTTAAGGCATTTTGTAGCTTCCCATTCGTCATCTCTGGGCAACCAGTCTTAAAGGGTAGGCGTGTGAAGTGTTTTGACTATTGTAGAGGTATCATTACCTGCCCACCCCCTTTTAAGTATGTTAAAGGCTTACAAGTTTGAAGCACATTTTTTTTTCCTTAGAGACAGGGTCTGTCCCATTTTATAGGCCAAAATTGTCTCAAATCCATGCCCTTCTACAACAATGTCTCCTGACTGTTGAGGCCTTAGGTGTGAACCATTATGCCTGGCTGAAATTGCTTTAAAGTTGAGATTAAAATAATTTTAATATTTGGAACTTTTTAGCTAAATATAATTTTACCATTTTTGGAATTTAAATATGAGTTAGTTTGGGAATGAATATGTTTATATGCATGAGTATATTTATTTATGTATTTGAAATCTGTATCCTAAGTATATATTTTTATACACAAGAATAAATGTATAAAGGTTGTTAAAGTTCAAATGCCTTTTGTACAACCAAGTCAAATAGAATTCAATACTTATTCAATGCACGCATTTTGAATGAAATTTTCTCTTTGTTTCTTAATAAGAATTTTTATTTTATTACTTCTCTATAAAAATCTATTACAGCCACAAATTTATATCATGAAACTTTTGTCCAAATATCTACAAAAATGATTATTTTCTCCATATTTCATGTCTCTTGTGTCATCATTTTTTTCTGATTTTGTCCTTAGTAATATTTTGAGATAAAATGAGATGTTGTATAATAATGAACATGTTCATTGAATTGACCAGGCAATTGTACCATCATTATATTCCAATAACATCTTATGTAGAGAGAAATATCTATTAAGGAGTAAAATTGAGCAAGTAAAAATTCTTATTGTAAGGAAGGACGATTAAATGAAAGAATGAAGCAAAATCTTCAGGTTAAAAGAAGAGAACTTTGTTCCCAAAACTAGACTGGCTTGGTCCTTATCAGAACTCTAAAGAGAGCAGACTATAACAATATGTCTTGCATGTGAGCAGTCAAAATTCAATGGCAGAATACTCAGCCCATGCCTGAGACAAATTATAGAAGGAGGGAGCTGATTTAGCTTAATTTTCCAAAGGGATAGGAGTGGATGATGGAAGATAAGCAAGGTAGCATCCAGCAGACATGGTAGCTAGAACATGAGAGAGTTCACATCTGTAACCGCAAGCAGGAAGTGGAGAGAAATAACTGGGAATGGTGAGAAACTTTGAAACCTGAGAACCTATACATGGTGCCATACTTCCTCTACCATAGCTTCACCATTCATGTCTCCCAGGATAGCACCACCAAATATTCAAATCCCAGAGGATATGAGGGATATTCTTACATAAACCACCACACTGATATTTTGGAGAGAAGCCAAACAGAATAACATCAGTATACATTTTATTAACAACAGCAACAGCAACAACAACAAAATTCCAGACATTCAGATCTCAGAAGAAAGATGAAACTTTACTGATCTTTACCAGTGTGTGCAGTTACCATCCATGTAGATTACAAAGCAGTTCCTTGATAATGTGACATCTTGACCACTGCTGAGGCAGTTTGGAGTATATCAAGACAGGGGGAAGAACAATTATGGAAGCAAGTTTCTAGCAAAAGAAGTTTGAAGGAAGTCATAGTTGTAAGGATCTCTGTGAGATAGTAGTACTTACTAAGTGAGCAAGAATATTAACTGAGTATATAATGAACAACATTCAAGAGATATAAAAATAGAGAGAGCTATATAATTTCTCAGGAGGGATCCAGTACTTCCAGTATCGTTATTCAAGAAAGTTTCATAAAATAGTTGGCACATGAATTAAAAAAATTAGACATAGAGACTCTAAACCATATGTAAAAGTGAAGAGGCAATTAGTGAACAAAAAAATATCACAAGTAATATCACAGACAAAAATATAAGAAATGATAGGGTACAATAATTTTTAACCTAAGGTTTTTAGAAGGTTAATAAAGTAGCTTGGAATGAAATAACAGAGTGTCTTGATCCCTTATGTACAGATCATGATGATTCAAATATAAATGCCTGTGCCATCTTCTAATTTGTTCATATTCATATTAGTAAAAGTTCATTTTTAATTAATTTTATTTCTGAGAATTATAAATTGTAATTCAACACCATTACCAAAATGAGGAAAAATTACTTCCCTGACAGTATTTTTAAACTTGGCTATTTCTGGAGCAAGCCCTTTGATATCCTTCTGTATGTCTCTCCATACAAACAACATACAACACGGCAGTGCACACAAGCCATGTTGAAATTTTTAGGACTGCGTGTGTTGATCTCTGTTCTTGGCGCAATTACAGCATCACAGCTTGCAATATTGTGAATCATAGCCTGCCTTTTCATTTTTATTCTTTATTTAGTCCTATAATTATCTAAATGAGCTTTGAAATTATGACTTGAAGCTTCAGACTAGTCTCTGACTCTGCTATTCCTAGTTTAAACTTGGTTCAATATTTTATATGCCTAAAGAGAAAAGAGCAATGTAACTCTGAAGAAAAAGTTCAAATTCCCACCATTTACCATTCTCTCTTTACCCAAGGAGTAATTACTGTCCTGAGTCATTTTTTGATGTCTACTTTTGTTCACTAATTGTCAGTATCTTCCAAATAAAGACCCACATGGAAATCTCTCAATCATTCCTCGGGATTCATGGATGCTAAAGGGATCCCCAATGATACCAAACAAGTTCCATTTATAGAATGGCACAGTCTTTACATATAACACAGGATTAGTCTCTATGCACTGTCAAGTACCTTAGATTACTTTAAAAATACCTGATAGCATGTAAGTGTTGCATAAATAGCTTTATTCTTTATTGTTTGGGGAATAATGACAAGAATAAATTATGATATATTCAATACAGTTTAGAAAAATGCTAAATTTATCATTGGTTAAGCACAAGGTGCCTGGGAACATGGAAAACTAGTTATGTTTTAATAAATGGACCATATCTTGATGTTAGAGACAGTGCACCACAGGAGAATGTAAACTACTTCAAAAAGAGGCTGTTGAAATGGATGCATAGCAGATTTGGAATCATGTTTAGTTACAATGGGACTTAAATATTTGAGTCTTTTTTTCTGCCTTGCTTATGATAGGAAGTAGGAATAATTCTATTATTGAATATTTAATAAATATTATTGAAAAGGAAATAATAGGGCAAGACTGTCTCCAGTTACGAAAGAAGACTCACTCATTTCAGGCAAGAGAGAGGGTCATGCTGTGATATAAAAAATGTTCCTAGTTTGCCGTTTCCTCAACATGAACTCAGAATTGCTGTTTAACCTATTGGTCATAGTCAAATGATAATGAAGTGGAATTGTCTAATGTTGGCATTGATGTTCTACGAGGCTGTTTTATTCAGTAGATGAAGATAAAGGCCATCTTATACACCTTTAAAAAATGACTTGTGAGATGGCACCAATTTTGTTCATATATTTCAAGAGCTTTTCCTTTCAAATATCAACATGTTCATTTAAATATGATCATACATATGCATGCCATTTATTCTACAAGTGATTTAGACAAATCTGTGTTTAAGTGGATTTAATTGGTATATGCAAGTTCCTTAACAACTTGCTTTCTAAAAGTTATTCCTGATGCTCAAACTGAAAAGTTGCCAGTCTTCTGGATGTGCAGCAGACTTATCATGAATTTAACAAGAGTCTCTGTAATCTTTGGACAACTTGTGTGTTCAATGAGACACTTTTTTCCATTCTGTACTTTGGATTTGCATGTGGTTTGTATATATTACATGTTACTTTCCCAATTAATGTTGAGTCTTTTAATTATTGAATCATGGTAAGCTTTTACTACATGCCCATGTTTTGGACACAAATTGTATGTTCAGTTTAGGAATTGTCATTTTGCATTTGTAATGATATATATTCAGGATGTAAATGTGATAAAGGATATTGGCCTTTTTCTTTATTGTTTTTGTTGTTCGTGCCTTAAAGAATCCTACATTATCCCGATGGCATGATTATTTACTTAATTGACTTCTCTATATTTAAGACTCATGAAATTGGTGTCTTCAGCAATAGGGTCTAACTGTCAAATTCTGGAAAGAAACCAAGAGAAATGGCAAAAGTTTGTAATGTTTGGGGGTGGGGATCTCTGGGACTCCACAGGCCACCAATAAAAGAGAGATAACTTATTCCTGGTAGTGTTTTCTGCTTGTTTGTTTGATTTGGTATTATGTTATGCCTAGTTAGAATATTGTCCCCTCATTATAGGGTAAGTACATTTAAACTCTTTTCATATATGTGTTTGTGTACATTTTAGGAAACTTTTACAGCAGTATGTTTCTATGAGGATTTCTTAGAAGGCTGCTACAGTTAATTACCTCTCCATCCACATATTTCTTCATTTATCCTGTCTTCCCATCTCCTGCCCCGTCTAGTTTTTCCTTTCTTTTCTTCCCATTTACTTCTTTATCATACTATATTCTGTCCTCTCTTCAGAGACAGATTTCCCTCCTCCTCTGTGGCCCTTTATTAGTTTCTTAAACTCTATGGTTATTTCAAATGAAAGACACATTTATAAATCTGAAAAAAGGACATCCACAATGATAAACCATTGAACACTTTGATTCTCTTAAAAATCAAGTTTTACACTTGCCTGTTCTGTATAGGGGATTGCAGTGTGCATGTGTGAACTTGCAGAGGCGGGCATTCTCCTTCTTCTCTGTATGTCTGGGAAAAGTTTAGCCCAGTGGTCATGGCATTAGGCCTGGTAGAATGGACTTTTACATACTGAGTATCTCATTGACCTCCTGTTAATTCTTACTCAACATTATTTTAAACAAAAACAATTCTTTCCAAATATCCAATAATCAGAGATGAAAATGGCAGCAAAATGTATGCTTTGCTTTTAAAAAATCACTATACTTTACATGAATAAACTAAATTTGAATTTCCAAGGAAAGGAAAGACATGTTTTTCTATAGCTATATAGATATAATTTGTTTTGAAATTGAAACTTGTTATAATGTAATTAAGAATGTTGAATTTATATATTTTTGTTATGGCAATTAATATACAGTAAGTTTTAACCATAGGTTGGTAATGTGCACCAATAGTAGAATGTTTATATAGAATGTACACTGTCCATGATTCAGTCCCAAAGCTGCAGGAAAAACATTGCTTCTAAAAAGTAGTGTTATGTAAATTGACACAAACATCATGAGAATATTTTGGATGATAGTATTTCATTTATAAGTATAGAATGGCTTTTCAATGTATTCAGTACTCTAGTTAATATTATTTTAAAGCTGAACTGACACAAGTTATTTTAATTATCTTGACTAGACATACATTTTCAAATATATCTGATAAAGGTAAGCTTTAGCTTAAGATCTTAATTCATTTTTCAAAACGAACAAATCACTGTTACTGTGCATCATAAAACAAGGTAATTTTTTGATAAATTCAGTGAAAATATTAGTTTTGTTTGTAATAACTTTGGAATATGACTCTGATTTTTTTACTATACTCTAAATTTCACTAAAATATATATTTAATTTATATTGTATAAAATAGATAATATAAATATATTTTATATTACTAAATATATAATTAATAAGTGCAATATAATAAATATATTTTATGTATAATATATATTTAGTTATAAATATAAATATTTATGTGATATATATAATTTATTTCTTATAAAATTTAACCTATGAATTGTGATGCACTGAATTTTCAAACCAGCAGGAACGATCTTTTTAAGTGATTTTAAATTATTATTTGGCTGTTGGAATCGTTTTGTTTAATGTCCTGTGTTTTGTTGAGTGAAATGTATCATTTAAGTTATTCCCCTTTGCTGTTGCTACTTTAAAAATTATTAGGAGATGTATTTATATGGCTCAATTTACGTTTCTGGTGTTACTTCCATTATATTTCTACAGTGATGATTGACAGGAATAGATTAGACGTGAGTAATGCAGAGTGAGTAACCATGCAGCAAATTAGAGGAATGCCCTGTTCCATCCCTAGAGTTTCCCTCCGGCATCACGAAAGACTGGGTTGTAGAACTGTCACCACTCCACCAAAGTCATCTCCCCCTTTCTCTGTCCCCGACAACTTTTCCTTTACCCATTACATTCAGCTGTTTCCACTGTAAAAGTTTTTAAAATATTTTTGATCATGATACAAATTTAGAAGTTTCAGAAATGCTTCTTAGAAACCCCATCTGGTTGGCTGCTTGGTGGACTCTGTTACTTTTTCAGACTCTGTCAGTGACATCAGTCTCTCAAAGAGAAGGCTCATCCCTATGCTCCCTGATGCCACTGTCACTTCTGCATAGCCCTCCTAACACTTATAAATTCTTATAGTTTTAAATTTTTCTTCACTCACCAGCCTGTAATTCCTTTTGACCTCCTTGCTCTTCATATTTCCTAACACAAGCATATGTCTAAATCATAGCACGTACACAAATATTTTTAAATGTATAAAATAGTAAATCTTAAAGAGTAAGACCAAGTGATAGAAAAGTTTGCATTTATTTTTAATAAATGTTTTTATTGATTTTTAAAGTAGGTGAATATATCTTAATTAAAATATAGTTATATCAGTTCACCGCTTCCCTTTCCTCCCACCAACCTTTCAGATATTCTTCCCTACACTCCTTCTCAAATTGCTAGCTTCTTTTTCATTATTGTTGCTACACACACACATACACACACACATACACACACACATGTATAAATATATACATACAATGTGGTGAGTCTGTTTTTGTCATTTGTTTACATGTGATGTGGGAACTGATGACTTTGCATTAGATAACCAATTAGAGGGCACATCCCTGGAAGAGACCAATTATCTCTCTCCTTCATCATTGGTTACCTGTGGGATAATGAGATTGCCCTACTTCCATACTAGCATATCTATTGACAGTGTCATTGTTGAGGTCTTGTTTGTGCAGTCATGTCTGGAAGACAGAGTCTCACAGCAGACTTTCTGGTCCTCTGGTTTTTGCAATCTGTCTACCCTCTCTTCTGTGTTCCTGAGTCTTAGATACAGGAGTTGCGCGCTTGATGTATTTGTTGGGGATGCACTCCCGTGATCAGCTCATCTCCGCCATGTGTCTTGTTTTGGATTCTTTTATTGGCCTCCATTTGCTAAAAAGGGAAGCTTCTCTGATGAAAGCTTATAGCTACACTAATCTGTGACTATAAAAGGATAAGCTGTAGAGAGTAGTTAGGTTATGCTGGCTAAGTAAATTGGAGGTTCTAAGTTCTCTTCTTTGATCCCTGAATTCACAAGTCCCAGGTATAGCTGGGTTTCTAGTACTAGGCATGATTTCCTTCCTGTTGAGTTGACATTAAGTCCAATTAGACATCTGTTGGTTAGTGACAACATAAGAACCTCACTATTCCACCCTTAGTAATATCTTGCTATGCTGGCTGTTGTTATGGCTCATAGACTTCATAGTTTGATAGGACTGTGATTGCTTCTCTCCCTTCACATCTTGAATAGCACTTTCTGGTACAATGGAAACTTGACTATAGGAAGGAAGCTTTCAGGCTACATCCAATTCAGATCATCATGCAAGAGACTTGCATCCTATGTGTGCAGTATGTTCTGCAATAGGGTCTTACCTTTGAGCTCTAAGAGACAACTAGGGGCTACCCCAGTACCCCATACTGTTTTTGGAGTCACTTGAATGACTCTGACCAACATCCAGAGCAGAGGTTTTACATGCTTGCTACTGGTGCTGTTAGACAGTCTATGGCTACTGTGGGGAGTAATGTCAGCCCAAGTGGTAGACATCATTTGTGTGTGTGTATGTGTCTCTATGTGTGTATGTGTGTGTACATGTAGATTGTATAATAATAAAAAATGTGTTTCTTTGAGGCCTTAACAACCTTTTTATTATTTGTCCCTCCTTCTTTATCCTTTGCAATTGACCTTCTCCCTCCACAATACAGTGCCCCCCTGTAGTTCTTGTTCCCTCCTTTCCTCTCTCCTATATTCTTCCTTTCCCCTCAAGTCTCCCAACCCAGGATCCTGTTCTATCTTCCTAGGTTCTACAGACACTCCTTGCTATACTTACATCTGAAGATTTGAAGCTTGGAACAGCAGATGATAGTTAATATATAGAGTTTGTCTTTCTGTGTCTGGACCACCTCACTCAGAATAATCTTTCCTAGCAATAAACATTCACCTGCAAACTCCATAATTAAAGAGAGAATGAAAAGGATAAAAATTAAAAATATCAAGGTTTCTATTTTTTTCTGGTTTTTTGAGACAGGGATTAGCTGTAGCTATCAAGCCTGTGCTGGGGTTTCTAAATTTTATAGACTATCTCTGTAACAATCATTTTAGTGTTGAAAGAGGAGCCTTATTTGTCAAAAATCTTCACTAAATAATATTAGAAGGGACTAGTTTTACCTAATATGAAATAAAGCATTAAAATTCATGATGTTATTATTGGATCCTTTCTTCCCTTACTGAAAATTTTATTAAAAATCAAGTAGCATTGATTACTTTCATTGATCACCCATGCATCAAATCACCAGAAATATTTACTACCTTTAAATATTTTGTTAAGTACACAGCAGAGCTTCTAAAAATGTTAAAGAAAATTTACACAACTGAAAAAAATAATAGTAATATTTATAAGACTCACTAGCTCAGATACAAGGAAAACCATGCCTCTAAGGCCATGTATTTTCTAGACATAAATTAAGCAACACATAGGGTCTGTATTGTTAATTGATTGAAATGACAATAAATACTAAAAATATATACACAGCAAACTATTAATATCGGAAATCAGATGTAAAATATCCTAATCAATTTCTCCCTTAGGTGTTTAACCCTCTTTGCTACAAAAAAATATATAACTGTTTCTTGATAAATTGGTTGCTTAGGAAAGACTAGAAATGTTGTATTGAGACTAGAGAGATGGTGCAGCAGTTCAGAGTATTTGTTTCTTATGCAGAGGACCCAGGTTCAGTTCCGAGCACACACATGGAAGCTCACAATCACCAACAATGCCAGTTTCAGCAGATCCAAGGCCTTCTTCTAACATCAGTATGCACCAGGCACATATATGGTCTACATAAACATATGCAAGAAAAACATATACACATAAAATAAACCTAAAAAACTGTTTTATTATTATTACATTCAATAACTTAGCATTTCTTTTAAAGGCAAATAAAATTTAAAGTATTTATTTTGTATTTATAATATCTACATAGAACATTTACACTGCAATACTTAATAAGGGAAGAAAATCACTTCCCACACCACTATAGTGTAAGCTTCCGCACTTTTCTGTGGACACCCGAACCTCGAAACAGGAGCGCGCTTTTCCTGACTCGAGCCCACGAGAACGGACGCATGTCCTAGGGGTTTGAACACATGACACACACCAAGAGACCGGGCTCATCTGCCAAGGAGCAAGTGGCAAATGGCAGCTTTATTAAGCATAAGTCGGGTATATATACTGTGGGGCAAAAGGACACCAGCCCCCCATCAGGAACAAGGAAAGAGAAAAGTCAGGGGGCCGCACCCAAGGTCGGAGAGCAGCTGAACAGAGAAAAGAGGAACCTTTCCTTCTCTGACCAGGGAACCTTGCCTGCGGCTAGAACCTTGCTTGCAGGTGGAATTACCATAACAATAAAGGGAGAGTTCTCTCTAAGCTACACCCTTGGGCCGTAGGTGAAATTAACATAACAGGAGAGGGCAGTTCTATGCTACACCCTCAAGCTGATGCAGTGGAACCAGGAAGCAGAACAGCCCTGCATAGCACCTCGGGAAAAGTGGGGAACTTGTGTACCTACAAGTGTTGCTAGAGAAGGCCGCTCAACCATCATGTAGAATACAAGTATGTAATACTGCAGTTTAATTACTGACCTTGCACATTTAGAAGCAGTTTTTGTTTTTTTTTTAAACAAAAGAAGACATTTCATAAAATTTTATTTTATATGTAGGATAGTTTAGTTCACATGTATGTTTGTGTGCCAAATGTGCGCCTGTGCCTGCCGAAAACGGAAGAGAATGTCTGATCCCTTGGAACTGGTGCTATGAAAGGGAGTGAGTCACCCAGGGAGTACATCCCGGCAATCAAGCCTGATTTCTCTATGAGAACAAGTAATCTCACAGTCAAGTACCAGGCCGAGCTCCAGGAGTCCAATTAAAGAAACTGAGGAGGGATTATTTGAGCAAGGGTGTGGGTGTCAAGACCATGATGGGGAAACCTGTAGAGACAGCTGAACCAAGCTCGTGGGAAATAAAGAACTCTAGACAGACAGCTGTGGAGCCTGTATGGACTGAGCTGGGCCCTCTGCTTGTGGGAGACAGTTGTGTGTCTTGGATGACTTGGGGCTACTCTCAGCAGTGGGACCAGGATCTGTCCTTGGTACATGAGCTGGCTTTTGGAGTCCATTTCCTGTGATGTGATGCCCCTTGGCCTTGATGCAAGGGGAAGTTGGTCCTGCCTCAACTTAATGTGTCAGATTTTGTTGACTCCCCATGGGAGGCCTTACCCTTTTGGAGGGAGTGGATGGGAGATGGCTTGAGGGGAGACTGGGCCAGAGCAGAAGAAAAGGTGGGAGTGGGAACTGTGGTGGGTATGTAGGAAAAGAAAATAAATAAAATGAAAAACAAAAACAAAAGAAAAAAAACCAAATGATCTTAGCAACTGAGCCCCCTCTCCAGATCAAGTCATTTGCTGATTATCACACAACGGCTGCAATTGCCTGTCTCACCAACCAATGGAGATGAAAGTAAACTTCTTCCCTGGAGCCTTGTGCTATATTTATCCTGTGCCCCACAATGCCCCACATCTATGTCTTTCCATTGGACTATATTACTAAAATGTCACTACCTGTTATTGAACAGTCAATGACTCTCAATTTGTGTGATGATATAGACTATCAAGGCATAGTCCTTCTAATATTTGGAAGTCTGGGTTTCTGTCATAGGAAGAGTACATTCTCACTGGGACCTTGAAAACCTGTTTACACAGAGCCTTGTAAGGACTATGCTGCCAATCTCTTAATCCTCCTTACCTTTTCTGCCCTTTGTCCTTCTTAACCACCGTCTTGAACTCCAATGCTGAGGAGCAGGAAAGGAGCAAGCAGCATTCTCTGCAAGACTGAGTGGGGCGCTGGGTTCTTCAGCATTTCTGGATTGGTTGAACCCTCTTCGCCCTCCCCATTCTTGGCATTTCATTTAAGCAAACGCTAAGAACATCTCCCACTTTCATGTTCAATCATACCCTTTCATGTCTGTTTGGCGTTATCTTCTTCAGTGGCATTTTCAAATGTCTTAAATTGCGCAGCCCACAGGATTGGCTTGACTGAAAGCATGTGGTTACCATGGTACTCAAAAGACAGTTCCCAGAGAGAAGTGCATCTTCTCTACAAACAACTGAAAATAGATAGAGTGACATATTTTCTCTCCAGAACTTGAGGACAAAAAGTACAGTATATGTTAGAAAATACGACGTCTAATTTTTGGTTTTAAGCTCCTTACTACTTTAAATCCAATGCATTTATGATTTCTAATCATGACACTGCCCAGTGAATGAGTGGTGTGGTTAATCCGATAGCTCAGTTTGCTATGGATGTCTATATTCTTGAATTCTAATATAAGCACCTTCATGAAGTTCCTTATCTGATACTCATGGGCCGTCACCACACTCCTCCTAGGTTTCTTCCCACATTCGTACTATTTTCAGATAAAGGCACCATATGGGAATCAAGCTACATAGAGAAATCACAGTGAAAATTCTAGAAAGTTTGAGCTAGTTGAAAATGTGTCTAATCTTCTCAAATTATGGGTAAAGTAAGAAAAGGAAAAGAGATGGTTATCTGAGTTACCCAGTTAAATGGTTGATTAGAAATAAAGTCAGCACTTTCATTTACATGTAATTATTTTTCTCTTGTGTCTAGATTCTGTATTCCTTTTCTAATCATTAATAAGAGTTCCATCAAAATCTAGGCTAAAAGAGTTGACACCCTAAACATCAGCTCTTGAAAATAACAGTACAATTTTGCATTTGAGGAATCTGTTCTTAATAGTGTCTAGGAGATTGGGATGGTTTACAATGCCTTTCTTTCTGATATTGCTCAGTCTAGGAAAATTCTGCTGGAAATATGATTTTTGCAACTGAATTCACTGTCTTTTATTGATATACGTAATGGTGTCTTCAGGGACACATATGGCATACTTATAAAAAACTAATGTCTTGATGAAATTGGGAAACTATTATCCAAGTTATTTTAAAGGTTACATTGTTTTTTTTAATTTATAAAAGTTTCCATTTCCACCCCTCCTCCCAACACCCTCCCACTCCCCCCACTCCCTCTCCATCCCTAAGAACAGTCAGGGTTTCCTGCCCTGTGGGAAGTTCAAGTTCCTCCCCCCTTCCTCCAGGTCCAGGAAGGTGAGCATCCAAACAGACTGGATCCCAAAAATCCAGTATATGCAGAGGAAACAAGTCCCAGTGTCATTGTCAATGGCTCTTCAGAAAAGACCCTGTGTCAGCCACATTCAGAGAATCTGGTTGGATCACGTGCTCGTTCAGTCCCAGTCCAACTGGCCTTGGTGAACTCTCATTAGATCAGTCCCCTTATATCAGTGGGTGAACGCACTCCTCACAGTCCTGCCTTTCTTGTTCATGTTCTCCCTCCTTTTGCTCCTCATTACATTGTTTATGGAATAATCATTGCAGAAATGATTAATTGCATGTGAGTATCATAAAAGTATAAATTTGTTATCATTTTGATGTAACCGTGTTTGCAGTGTTTCTGGTGATACTTTGTCACCTCCAGTTGACTCAAGTGGTTATATGAGAATCACTAAGAAATGCTTTTCCATCTTCAACCTTCAAACTACATGTCTGTTACTCTTGACGGCCAGCTTGTGGGTATGTAGTACAAGGAACGGTGGGCTGCGTTCCCACCCAGATCCCGGCTAGCTTACCCTGAAATAATTACACGGAAACTGTATTCATTTAAACACTGCCCGACCCATTAGCTCTAGCCTCTTAGTGGTTAATTCTCACATCTTGCTTTAACCCATATTTAGTAATCTGTGTAGCACCACGAGGTGATGTCTTACCTGGAAAGATACTAACCTGTGTCTGCCTTGAGTCAGGGAATCATGGCGTCTGCTCTCCTTTCCTTCTTTCCAGCATTCTGTTCTGTTTACTCCACCTACCTATGTTCTGTCCTTTCAGGCCAAGCATTTTCTTTATTTATTAACCAATGAAGGCAAGAGAAATTCAAAAGACCCACCTACATCATGGGTAGTTGAAACATACATTGAAAGGGACTACAAATACCTATTGATAACTTAAGCCAACAGAAACTTTCAAATTTGCATTTTATTTGTTTTCTTATTTTACACTGTTTATTTGTTGCAAGATCTCTTGTAGCCCAGGTTGATCTCAATCTCCCTGTATGCCTGAGGATGACTTAGAACTGTTGGTCTTCCTGTTGCTACATCCAAGGAGTTTGCTGGGGTACCAGTTATGTGCTTACCATGCCCAGCTTACAGACTTGATTTGAGAAGCTCACAGAATGGAGAAAGAGTCTCAAATGGACAAGACCAAAGTAGCAATAGAAACAAACCGTGGGAATTTGAGTGCCGTTATTTGAAAGGATCTGTCAGAACACAGCATGTCAGGAGTATGTGTTCACAACTTTTCTCCATTCATTGTCATGCCACATTTCAGTGTCTGAGTAGTAAATCTTTTGTCTAAACTATGGACACATGTATGATTCTTGACTGGAATGATGACAGAAAAACTGCTTTTGCTTCTGTTTTCATAATTTATAGAATGAACATAGATTTCACATGGCAGCACACTGATGTTGGAACTTTGATGTGGGAAGTCATCACTTCTGTATATGTGCTGCTTTTATTGGTTAATGAATAAAGATGCATTGGCCAGTGGCTTAGCACAATGAACAAGGCAGGAATTCTAAGCAGATAGAAGAGGAAAGAAAGCATAGTCATGGAGATGCCATGTAGTCACCAGAGGAGAAAGTAAACCATGAGTCTTGTGGTAAAATATAAAATAATGGAAATGGGTTAATTTAAGAGATAGGAGCTAGCTAGCAATACGCCTAAGTGATTGACCAAACAATATTGCAATTAATACAATTTCTGTGGGATTATTTTGGTGACCATGAAACAAACAAGCAGTCTTCATCAATAGTACTTTAGTGATTACATTAAAAGACGTCAAGGTATTTGGAAAATAATAAATGGATAGGCAGTAAAACAATCCTTGTCAGAAATTTTACAGTGTTTACCAGTATGGTTTGAATGAATATGAAATGTCCTTCCACCCCACCATAGTTCCAAGTGTTTGAACATTTGATCCCTAGCTGGTAGCACTACTTGCAGAGATTAAGAAACCCATAGGAGGTCGAGCCTTGCTAGAGGAAGTCTGCACACTGGCAGGCCTTGCAATTTTACAGTGCAGCCCCACTTCTCATTCCCTCTCTGCCCATCAGTGCAGATCCAATGTGACTAGCCAGCATTGTTTCTGCCACTGTGTTTTCCCTGCTATGATGGACTATATCTTTTTCTATAACTGTAATCCAAAATAAAATCTTAATCTGCTTTTTTTCTGGATATTTATCACAGTCTCAGATGGGAAAATAGGGACAACATTTATTTTCTAGTACTTCTAAGAGGCTGTATCCAGTACTCATTTTACCATGTAGCTATACTTCTGTTCTAAACGTTCCACTGTCACTTACCAATGAGATTCCATGAAATATTGACCACTTCTCTGTTAAAGTTTCAAAATTTTAGTCTGGTTCTCCCACTTTGAAATTTTACCATCTACCTTCTTTCCCTTCTACACCATAGTTTGAGAACTGCTTTCTGAAATTACTAGAGTACCATACCTAGGTAGCATGCCTTTTTAAATCAATCTTTCTTACCTTGGCTTTGGGAATTACATTTTAATTTTACAAACTTTTTAAAACCTTCCTGTTTACTGGAACATTTTATTTCTCTAACAAATTCTGTGTGGGAGTCCAATGAGACATGCTCAGATTTATCATCACTCTGCATCAATATTGCACAACCCATAGCAAATTGGTGATCTAATGTGCAGATTCCCCCTGCCATAAAATCAGAACACTCAATACAGTTAGTTTTCCCTCACACCTCTTTTATGAAATGTTTCTGTTCATCTCTTCCCAACTCTCCCTTTCTCTCTCCCTTTGGTTTTTTGAGACAGACTTTCTCTGTACCTTTGGAACCTGTCCTTGAACTAGCTCTTGTAGACCAAGTTGGCCTCAAACTCACAGAGATCTGCCTGCCTCTGCCTCCCAAGTACTGGGATTCAAGGTGTGCCACTACTGCCCGGCTCCCTTTGCCACTCTTAATGAATTACCTCCGGTGTCCTATAGATAGTTTACTGGAATTTATGGGACTTTTTCTTCACTTTTTTTTTTAGTAATTAGTAAATTGTTGACATCCTTTGTTCATTGGAAGAAAGTCATGCCAATGAGACTGTAGGAATTTGGAGTTTAATAGAAACACATATTAGTTTGTTAAATATAACAGACACTAGGATTTCTTGAATATAATTGCTTAAGGCCTTTTTAAGCTATAAATAAATTTTCAATATTGACTATCAATCATAAGGAGAACAAAGAAAGAAGTAATATTTGACTATATCTTCCAAATATTAAGAGATTCATTCTAAAACTACATATCCTGAAAACAATGATGAAATCATATCTTTACAAAATTAAATATCTTTTAACAAAATAAAATTAATGTGATAATGATTTTCAATAGTTGTCTTTCAAGCTTAGTGGAAACATCTTGAGAACAAAGTGGTAATGGTATTTAATGTACCTTAACATGACATTTAAGAATAAATCTCAGTTAAATACTAATCTAGTGTTTGATAGTTTTGCTAGAATTAACTTATTAATCTAAGGAACGTTGATGTCAAGTGTCTTCTTCATTAGCTTTCTGTCTTGTTTTTAGAGAAAGATCTCTCTCTCTGAGCCCAGAGCTCATTGCTTCAGTTAGACTGGCTGGCCATCAAAGCCCTAGGATTCTCCTGTATCTGCTCCACATCTCCTGAACTAGGGTTACAGGTGAATAGTTCCATGCATAACATTTGTGTGGGTTTTGTGGATCCAAACTCTGATCCTCAGACTTGCACAGTAAGCAATTTACTCACTGAGCAATCTTCCAATCTTTCATTATTTTTCTTAAAATTAACATGTCTACAAGTCTACTTGTTTCACTAACCATTCCAACAAGTATGTATTATATCCAATCAAAAATTGAAAATTGTTTAGTATTTTGAAGTTTCTTCCCCACAACATGATAAATAAAATCAGGAGGCATACATATATTTGTCCAGTAAGTAATTTCTTTTTAGCACTACATGACAGTTAATTAGCATTTTTCTAAACTCAAGGGATGCAATTTCTTCAATCCCAATAGAACTTGTTAGAGAAGGAGCTCTGATAATCACATTTGGTTTCACAGAAGTGTAAAATTTAGAATCTTATTTTCACAGAAAAGTTATACCATCTGTCTACATGTTAATTTATTGCCTCAAATGCATTAACTTTTTTACACCTTTTATTTATCACATAAAGTTTGGCATTGTTCACATATTAACCCCTGTGTTCCTAAAATACTTTTAGAGAACTTTTATTATAAGAAATCTAAGTTATGATTTAGCTTAAAAAAGAGTATTGATGTAATATTCCCAATGAAATCTATATTACAGATTTTAATTTTCAAGAGAAATCTAAACAAAGGGAATTTCTTATATGATCCTTATAAATGTTTTAATATTCTTCTTTTTCTCAGTTTTATAAATAATAAATATTTATTAACCATAATAAATATCGAACAGCAATTCACGATAGTAAGATGAGGTTTTTGTTAGTGCTTCCTGGGAAAAGGTCAGATGGCTAATGCCCATCCCTCACCCCCTATAAAACAAATGAAAGACATTCTTCAAGCCATTTGAGAAAGTGTCTAGACATGGAGAAGAAGAATGTGAGTTTGGAGCAGTGCTGGCCAAGGGAGAGCATAGAGAATACCATTTTACACTGTGCTGCTGAGTAGGTTCCAAACATACTGCAGTAGTGTGTGAACTTCACATACCTGTGAGTGTATGTAGCTGCAAACTGCAAAACTGAGAGGTGATAAGACATGTTACTTTTAGAAAATGGGATGAAAAAGGGTGAAAAGAGATTTTATTTCATAAAGTTATAATTGTAAATTCCCGGTGGAATGAGCCAGACATCTTCTCTGGATACCTATGTCAGAAACAACAAGAACAAATATGTGAAACATGTGTTAATTGTTCCTTGGTAATGAAATGTTGCAAGGTGTCTGAGAATAATGGAGATGAAATCTCAGAATCAATTTTTTATCTCTTTCTGTAGCTAGAATTGTAGCATACTCCACATATTTTACGTTAAAATGGTCATCCAATCACTCAAAGATACATTAGTCTAAAGATAAAGAGAGGCAATGATTCAAATTTTTTTTCCCCTCCCGAATGATTCAAATTTTACATGAACATTTCAACACATCATGTATCATTAGTAAAGAAATATCAAGATAAGCAATCTTTGGATCTAAGAAAGACCAAAATGAGTTCAAAACAATTGTTTAATAGAAGGCCAGGACATAGATTCTGTACTCTATCATACTATAGAGGATGGTTGCATTGGTAACAGCAGTAATAAAAAGAGAAGAGAGAAAACTTTTTGAACAAGTAAGAAATGCAAAGTTTATAAATATACAGAAATCAAGGGGTAAAGACCCTTTCTTTTTTAAGACTAAGTTATTCTTTTGAAAATAAAAATTGCATAAGCCATGGTGAGCACAAGCGAGACAAATGGCAACGAGAACTCTCCAGAACATTGGTTCCCAACCATAAAATTATTTTTCATTATTGTTTTGTAACTATGCTTTTTGCTACTGTTATGGATTGTAAAGTAAATATCTGATATGTAGGATGGTCTTAGGTGACCCCTATGAAAGGGTAGTTTCAACCCCGAGAAGAGTCATGACCCACAGGTTGAGAGCCTATTGCTCTAGCTAGACAGCTTAGTATTAAAATGTTTCTGATAAAGCTTGAGGAACTGAGTTCAGATCACTAGTTGAATATGGTAATCAGTTCCTATAATCCCAGACCAGATGGGATGCAGGGAAGGCAGTGGAGACAGTCAGTAAATTCTGAAACAGAGATCCTATGGTAATTAAAATAGGTGGAGATTAATAGAGGAAAACACCTGACACTGACCTCTGTCCTAGACATACAGACACACAGACACACACACACACACACACACACACACACATGCACACACATACACACACACTCACACATACAAATGAACACACATGCACAAAGAGAGAGAAGATTCATCAAATATCGCCAGATGATAATGAAGAGGTCCCAAAATATATTAACATAACTAAGATAATAGAATTTGTTATTGATCATTTTTGTTTAAGACAGACTCTCAATACGCAGCCCAGGTTGTCTCGTACTATGATCATTTCCATCTCAGCATTCTTAATGCTGGAAAATAAAGCATGCACTACCCCACCAAACAACTCAAGTTTTTCTTTTTTATTTGCCACAAGTTCTATGATGGGGCAATTAGTTTTTTATCTTCTTAATGTGTCTTTAGAGTAACTGTTCTTCTTGGCTGCAAATCTGGGGTTTTGAAAAAAACAACATAGTTGTTCAGTGTTCAAGATAATTGATAATATAAGATAGGTCAACATTTTAAATGTCTATTGATAGAATAACCCCATGCTAGCGTTCGTAACGACCACAATGAAAGATAACAGAAAGTATGCAAAGAATAGGTCATCTTATGAAGAAGACAGAGAAATCGGGCCATAGAAATGATACTGATGTATACTTAGAAGATAACCTCTTTAACGATCAACCATGACATACAAAATGCCATGCAAAAATGTAAGAGGTTAAGTTGAAAAATTAAAATTATATCTATGTCTATGTCTATGTCTATGTCTATATCTATATCTATCTATCTATCTATCTATCTATCTATCTATCTATCTATCTATCTATGAAATCTCCAATTTTTAGCCTAATATTCAACTGAGTACTGGAAATACAGTAAGAACCTGCTATAAATTTTGAAGTAGCATATAAATAAAATGTTAGTTGACTGTCGAAGGTAATTTTTTAATCTTATTTTAAAAACTATATTATTTCATTTTACATACCAATTCCAGTTCCTACTCCCTTCCCTCCTCCTGTTTCCTCCACCTTTCCCCCACTCCACCCCTTATCTACTCCTCAGAGAGTATAAGGCACATTGCTGTGAGGAAGGACCAAGGCCCTCCCTACTGTATCTATGCTGAGCAAGGTATCCCCACAGAGAATGGGTCCCAAAAAGCCAGTACAAGCACAAGGAATAAATCCTGATCCCACTGCCAGTGGCCTGGGAGTATGCTCAAACCATATAACTGTCACCCACATTTCTAGGGCCTAGTTTGGTCCTTTGCTGGTTTCTTCCCTGTCTGACTGGAGTTGGTGAGCTCCCATTAGCTCAGATACTGTTTCAGTGAGTGTACCCATCATGGTCTTGAGTTCTTTGCTCAAATTCTCACTCCTCCCACTGCTCAACTGGACTTTGGAAGCTCACTCCAGTGCTCTGCTGTGGCTCTCTGCCTCTATTTTCTTCTCTTGCTTGATGAACGTTCTGTGGTGACATTTAAGATAGTCATCAATCCGACTTCAGGGCAAGACCAGTTTGGGCACTCTCTCCTCTATTGCTTAGGGTGTTACCTGGGATAATTTTGTGTTTCTTCATGGATGAAGCTTTTAAGGGTCGATGACAACCTAAGAAGCAGAAACTTAACAGAAGGCAAAATCAACAAGCAATTCTTGTGTCAGTAAGACGGGGATACAGGGAAAATGCTCCAGCACACTGGACAGACAGACAGGCAACAACAGGTAACACAGGTCACATGAGTGGCAAACATCAGGAACCATGATTATTGCAGGAAAATTGAAACTTAATTGATGAACTGTTAGAAGTTGGGTTTGGATAATGTTGAAAGATAAAACTTCCAGGCGTCATAGGATTCCAGGAGCTTCACAGGTCAGCCTGGTGCCCACTAGCTAAGGTCTCAACATACACTACACTTAAAATTAAAATCTAAAAAACTCAACTAACTAATAAATCACAAGAAAACAGAATACTGTGGATGTTGTGACAATAAATTCATCAACGTAGGGAAAATTTAAAATTGTGAATTAGAGTCAAACTATCGAAGTATATTGAAGTGAATGTGAACAACTCGATAGTCTTTCAGTTATTAAGAAAGTTGAGTTTTTAGTTTAAAACTTTTACAAATACACAAAGCAGTTCAGATAGTGTCACTAAGGTATTCTACCAAATATTTACAGAAGCAGTAATATTGTTTTTTAATAGACTCTTATAAAAAGTAATAACTCTAATGCTATGGAACCATTACTCTCTTGATAAAAAGTCTGACAGGCAATCTCAGATAGTAAAACTCCACTTTGTTTTTTCTCCGCACCATTAACAAAATCATATTTATCTAAACAGTTATGAGTTTGTGTGGATTACTCATGTAAATTATGTCTTAATACAGATGCTAAATATGTCTGTATTGTATATTCCCCACAATGAGAACAATGGAAAGAAGGGAGATGAGTGAGAAGGGAGGGAAAGAGAGAATTAGAGACAGATGGAAACAGAAATCAAACAGACAAATTGAAGAGAGGGAGGAGGGATCAACATTATGATTGAGAAAACCATAGAGACCATTGATCCGAACTAGTAGGTGGAGCTCAATGACTGGACTGACTGCTAAGAAATCTGCATGGTACCAAACTAGGCCCACTGAATGTGGGTGACAGTTATATGTCTTGATCTTTGGGAGGGGACTAGCAGTAGGAACAAGACTTTTCCTTGGTGCATGAACTGGTTTTTTGGAGCCCATTTCCTTTGGTGAGACACTTTGCTCGGTCTTGACACAGGAAGGAGGGGCTTGGTCCTGTCTTAACTTGGTATTCAAGACATTGTTTACATCCCAAGGGAGGCCTTACACATTCTGAGGAATGGATGGGGGATGGAATGACGGTGAGGTGAGGGGTGGGAGAAGGGGAGAGGAGGAGTGCTGGGCTTGGTATGTAAAATGAATAAAAAATTTAAGTAAAAAAATTGGGGGTGATGATAAATAATTGTTTCCAATACTCTATTAAGTCTATGGTGTATTGTTATTTAAACTGGAATAAACTCAGAGAAAACAAACAGACAAAAAAGCAAACCAACAAAACCAGAAAAATGCACTCAGAGAATCAGAAATGCTCATATCTGTTAAAAATCCACTCAGTAAATTCGTTGATATATCAGTTTATTTATTTACTAATTTTTAGTTAGAATACAAAATAATAAGATTCTCCATGATATTTCCATATGATGCAACCTCTTTAGAAGATCAATAGATGATCCTATTTTCAATAGCAAAATATACAAAACTGTAGTAATTATTCTTTTGTTGCTGTGTTAAAATATCATGACAGACACAACTTATAGATCATAACAGACATAACTTATAGAAGAAACTGTTTATTTGAGCTGATTCCATTAGCTAGGATCATGACTGGGAGGCATGACAGCAGGCAGATATTGTGACTGGAAAAGGAAGCCTGAGACCTCATATCTTCAGTAGCAAGAACAGAGTAGAACAAAGTAGAAGAACCTTGAGGCTTTAAACCTCCCTAAAGGAAGAGACCACCTCTGCCATCAAGGTCCTCCTCAGCCTTCCAGTGCCATGAATTGGCTAATAAGTATTTGAATATGTGAGCCAATGAGGGGTATATTTTTACAAACCACCCCAGTAACATCCATTAGTACCACTCACTTGACTAAACTTGGAGTAAGTAGACAGTTAATACTACTCCTGGCCAATACTACTACTCGTTAATACTATTACTGGTGACTAAAATGGTTCCGAATCTGAAATTTTATATGCTGCCTAAACTATATGCAATGTTCGCTAAAGGACTTGAGCAGGAAGGTCCAAATAGTACTACCTGAGGTAATCAAACCCTTGACAGAATAGATGAGTGTTCATATCAGTGGGCTGAACTAAGTGAGTCCATCCAACACTGTAAGCATACTCTACAACCCTGAGGCTACTGCACACAAGCAAACGATGTCTTAAGCTTAATATTACTCACAAAAAGTTTTAAGGAATTCCTAGTGCATGATTTTATTTCTACATGTTTATTAGCTCATGGAACATGCAATCCTCATGTTTCGTTGTAAGTCAAAAGTGGTCAGCCTTCATAGAAGCTATTACGAATGGTCTGGGGAAAATATTGGCATCATAGCAATCTACTGGTGCTGTTTATAAGAAAATATCCATTGTGAAAAAATATCTTAGGCTTGTCTTTTCTATGAAAATTTTTCTGTGTGTACAAGACATTTGAAGAATCTTTAAAAGATCCCAAAATTTCTGCCAAAAGCCAAATCAATAAAAGTCATAAATAAAACATAAGCGTATAAACTTCAGTTTTAGCCTCCAATTAATCTACATGCCAGTTCAATTACAAGTGTTAACTTGAGATTAGTAGATCAGTTATGAACTGTATATTGAAAATAAACATATTGAGATATTTTTCAATATTAGTATATGTGTTAATAAAGATTTTAAGGTAGAAAATATACAATGTATTTATTTCATACTACTTAATACTTACCAAGGTTGTTATACTTACCTTTTATATAAGATGAAATGTAAATTAAGCTAAATTTAATTTATAACAGCATAAACAGTTAATTTGATATCAAGACCATTTAAAATGCAAGTATCTTTATGGCCGAATCTAGCAAGCAAATGTATATATAAATTGTCATATAGTTGCTGATATGTGATGTCAGAAATGGAGACTATGTGTGCTCTTTTCTTGTCCTGTTTCAAATTATTGATTATTGTATGATTAATATTACTTTTTTCACTCACTCAAGTCTACCTGGGACAGTGATAACAATATTAGCCACTTGAATATTTTACTAACACACCTATCTTCTTCAGGAGTAAACTCAGAACATGCCAAACAACCTGTAGGAGACAAAATTACTTAAATGGATAGAGAAAACATAGTTTATTAGTAATGTAGCTCAGGTATAATTGAATGACCTCTTTTATAAGAAATTTTCTCTAACAAAGCTGGCAAAAATTAGACTTGCCATGCTGATTTACTGATTTGTTAGACAGGCTCACTGAGACAATTGGAAGATAAATTTTGAATCACATTTACAAATATAGCTATAGTGGTTAGTTTTGACTGTCATCTTGGCACATTCTAGAATTAACTGGGAAGGGGCCCTCAATAAGGAACTGTCTAGATTGGCCATAGCATGCCTGTGGCAAAGTTTCTTAATTGGATTAACAGTGCTGGAAGATCCAGGCTAAATGTGGGCAGCCCCATTTCATGAGCTTGGCTTCAGACGACGTGAAAATGAAGGATCCAGCTGAGCACTACTAGCTTGAATGCACCCTTTGCTCGCTTCTGGATGCAGACTTAATGTGATCGTTCTCTCAAGCTGTGACTTCCTGCTTGGTGGACTGTAACTTGGCATTCTCCCCGAAGTTGCTTTGTCAGAGTATTTTATCACAGCATCAGAGAGCCTAAGGCCATAGGCTACGAGTCTGAAAATTTTATGTAATGGTCTTGTTTCTTGAATAATTTTTTTTCTGTAGATATTATTATGTATACTAGTTACTCTTTTGGTTTCATACAATATGTTTTTATCACATTCACCTTTTCTCCAATTTTTTTCATATCCATCCCTTCCCCTATCTACTCAACTTTGCTTAGGGTCCTCATTTTTGAAAAACATATCAAGACTAAAATGTGCTGTTCACCTATCCTGGTTTGTGTAGTTCTCCACTGACACAATTGACTTACCAAGGACTGCACTCTTAGAGAAAACTTTCTCTCTTCCAAGGAAGCTAACAATGCCAATAGCAAACTGTGACTGGAATGGGATTTCATGCCCAATACCTACTGTCATAATGACCATGTCTAAAAGAGCAATAAATCCATGCTTAGATTTGGTCTGGCTTTGGATTGCATGGGCCTAGTACATACATGCCTACTGTTAGTTAATATGTGTAGCTTTCCTGCTTTTTCAAGGAAACAGTTTCCTTGTAGGTGCATAGTTTCCTTGTAGGCTTTCATTACCTTTGACTCTTAGACTTATTTTGGCATGCCTTTGTCAACAATCTCAGTTTGGGGATGAGGAGTTGCAGTTTATGTTTCATTCAGGACAGGACTTTCTTCTGTCTCCTGTTTTCCTCACCTTGGCCAGTTGTGAGTCTTTGTATTAGTTGCAGTCTACTGAAAATAGAAACTTTTCAGATAAAAAGTGAGAGATGTATTGATCTATTAATATTACAATAACTCACTAGAGGTTAACAGAATAATAATAGTAGGTATGCTTCTAGGTCCTATAACCTATCTAGCCATAGGTTCGTGATCCAATAATGTTGCCAGCTTGGAACAGGTCTTAAATCCAATTGAAAGTGGTTGTTTACTCCCATAACGAGTGCCACTATTGCACCAATAGGCATGTCTTGCCAAGTCAGTCATTACTGTTGCTTGCCTGATTTACATCTGTTTAAGACTGATGAATATGTTTCTTCTCTGGTAGATTATATAACACCTTCCAATGTTATTAAAGCTAGTTAGTAGGAATTAAGCTTCCAGATCAGTATCAGCTTGATATATACACGATACATTATTCAAGTGTGTAGTGTTTTAGCAATAGGATCTTACCTTCAAGTTCTGGAGAGTAACTAAGAGCAATTGTAATAGCATTTAATTTGGGGAGTCCATAGGCCCACTTTCCAATAACTTCAAAAGAAGTTACCCATTCCTTGCACTGGTATTTTAGTTGTTATTCTTTGCTTTTGAGTAGAGGCATGTAAACTTTGATGTATATATTTTAGGAAGTTTCTACAAGAGTACATTTTAATATTACTCCTTTGAAAGGTCTTTAATGGTATTTATCCCTTTCTATGCCTTCTCTACCCTGCCTTCTTCTCCCTATTCCAACTAAACCCTTCCTGTTCTAACACTCTCTTTGAACCACAACTGAAGAGTAGTTCAATATATTCAATGACTTCTCTCCTGCTTTCCAAAATGAATGTCATCAAGACTCAATATTCATATAGAATCTATGAATGAGTATGAAAACAAACTCATTCTTAGATAATATTTGATTTCATTGAATATATTTATTTATATTTATTATTCATTCATTTATTTATCTATAGCAACATGTTTATTTGCAGTTTTAGAGAAAATTTTTTTGTTTTAATATGATTCTTTAGATAACAGTTATCTGTTAAAAGCTATGTTAAAAGTATTAGAGGCAGGAATAGGATCGAACTAAGCCCTCTAAATGTGGGCGACAGTTCTGTGGCTTGGGCAATCTGTGGGGCCATTGGCAATTGGACCAGGCTATATCCCTAGTGCATGAACTGGTTTTTGGATCCCATCACCAATGGAGGGATTTCTTACTTAGCCTCGATACGGGGGAGGGAGGTCCTGTCTCAACTTGATATGCCAGACTTAGTTGACTCCCCATGGGTTTGTAAGATTCCACCAATATGTAAATATTCCACCACTCAATTTTCATCTTCTTTTATTTATTTATTTAGGACAGGCTCTTTTCACATCTACCAGGCTGCCTTCAAACTTGTAGCAATCCTTCTGCTTCAGCCTCCTGTGTGTTGTGATTTTAGGTGTGTTACCACACCTGGAAAGTTGCATAATGTTAATGGATGAATTGTACATATGTGAATTATGTCTCAATAAAGGTTGTATTAAAAGAAGAATTATCCATCCACAACAACAACAAAAAAGTATTAGAGGCAGGAAACAAAGTTCAATTTTAAAGTCAGAAAAACAAGGGTAATTTAGGTAGAGTATACATAGCAGAAAACATTCTACTGCTTTTTAAATATTCCATAAATAATTAAAGCATACAAATGAAATGAAGCTGTATAAATTATTTAGTAGCACATATTGAAATGGGATTAAGAGCATAAATATTAAGAAAATGAAAAGTGGAATATGTTAGGACTTCCTGTTACTAGGACATAGAATAACTAAACAGGGCATATCACTGTTACTGGTATTTATAGACAAAGCAGGATCTACAACCCTAGAAAGCCATTTAGAAGAATATGAGACCTAGTTTGGCTGTGATTTGTTACAACAATAAGTTCAAGATAAGGTTGGTCCAACCAAAATTAGTCTTTCCCCCAGTCATGACGAAGTAGCTTATAAGGTTATTCAGGTGTGTTCAGAGACACTCTGATTTCCTAATTTGTCTTCTAAAAGATGTATGTGGTATTTCTATTTCTTCCTCGTTGCTTTTAGAATGCTTTTGATTATGTATTCAATGTCTCTCATAAACACAGCGCTATTCAAACTGATTGTAACTCTTGTATAAAAATTTTGGTCTCTTTCAACGAAGGCATTGATCTCTTTACATGTTCAACTTTTCCGAGAAGACCACAGGATCTTTCCTCTTCTCCCACCCACTTATTTGCAAAATCTTCTGGTGACCTAGTGAGTACAGGGGTTTGATTAATGCCCCTGCTCCTTTTCTTACCAGAAGCCACCCAGCTTCTCTCTCTTGGATCCTTAGTGAGAATGGACCAAGGTTTACTAATTGTTTTTAGTGTCTGACCTTTCAACTCTTTGATTTTTTTTCCTATTGCTTTGTTCTTTTCAAACTTTAAATTGTGCCTCTCCCATTTTTTCTGCCTTCCCTGCTTCTTGCTTTAGGCTCAATTTGTTTTTCTTCCTCTAATATCTTGAGACTAAATGTTGGCTATATGTTTTATATGTTTCTTTTTTAATAAGTGAAGTTAAAGTGGGAAATTTCCCTCTAGACTGAGATCTTCAGCAAGGCGATGGAACACTTGTTTAGTATGACCTAGGGCTGGAATCTACCCGAAACACTAAAGTTAATAAAAAAGTTATTTTTTTTCTTATAAATTCTGCTTTTTCTGTGAATGAAAATGGTAGCAGGAAAGAAAACAAAAAATGCAGCTCTGTGGATGGAAAGGGAAAAGTTTATTCCAAAGTACTATGGCAAGAGGCAAGGGAAAGATTTCCAGGGTTAAAAGGGACTGGGAGAAATGGGGCTTGTGAACAGGCCTTGAGGGAGTCTAGAGGCTAGCATTGACCTTGACAAGTTAGCCTTTGACACCACAGCGTTTTGTTAACTGAAGCAGCGTCTAGAGTACCTCTTGCAAGAGTCAGGAGAATGCAGCACTTTTGCACTTTTGTTTTGTTTTGTTTTATTTTGTTTCAGCAAGCAGGAACTTTCTTCAATCCCCTGAGGGAATGGTAGCTTTTACCTAAATGGATGACCTTGGGAACAGGAATTTCTTGGGTGGGGTGGGGGGGGGGGAAGGGGGGGGTCCCAGACATTCTGCAGTCAAGTAATGTGAACAAGTTGTCTTAAAATCTTTGTTTAGAAAATCATTGAAAATGTCTCTTGAGATGTTGTTTTCATTCATGTACAATTTAGAAACACGTTGCTAACCCTTGCCCTGGTTCTTTTCCATCTCCTTCTATGTTCACGACATTGTAAATCACCCATAACACATTCACACAAATCTTTTCTTCTAAAGTCCTGGGGACTTACCTGTTTGAGTTTCCATTGTTATCAGATAAAATGGTTCTTGCCTGGATGCCTGTCTGAAAGTCCAAGAAGTTTTATTTAATTTGGAGGTTATATATTCAACCTGGTGTTCATAGTTGTTAATTTCCTTTCTCTTTTTCTTCTTTTTGTCCTTTTAATCTTTCTTAAGGGTCTAAGTGTCTTTATCTATATATCCTGATTCTCTGCTCTCTTGCGCCAATCCAAAAATATTTCCAAAACACGTGCTTCTTTCTTAACCAATCAGATTCCAGGAATCTGTTTAGCAATCTTTTTAGTTCATCTAACCAATTAAGTAATATAATTTATGTTTTCTTCTGCTTTCTGTTTTATAGAAAGCCCTTTGTTTTGTAAATTGTTAAAATATTTAAGTCAATTGCCTTTTAATTATTTTTCAGTTTTCAAACTTAAATTTTTAAGATAAAGAGGTATTGCTAAAATTCCTTCTCAGGGTAGGAGACATAGTCCACTCCTACCCCTTAGGCTAAGTCTCAGACTAAAACTCAGGCAGGGTCTGTTAAGGGTCTCTCTGGAGAGTCAGTCCGTTCATTGGGCTTCTTAACAAAGCTTCGGTGAGGGAATATGAATATTTTCCCAACAGAGTGTGCTTGAAAAACCCTACCCAGCATGCATCTGTACTTCTCCGTAGATAGATGCTCCGTAGATGCCATCAACCACTTCCCCAGAGGTTGGACTTCTCCATCTTTATACTCTAGCCCCTCAGGTCAGGTGCAATTAGGACAGAGTTGCATCACACAGGTGAATGGGAGGAGCTTAAGCAGTCACTGATCCCAGTTGAGATGATACTCTGCAGCAATAGCCGAATGCCACTAGATGGTAGTTAGATACTCAAAGGTGGACATCTGTCTGTAGTTCCCACTAACCTTGACCAGTTATAGATTACCCTGCATAAATATTGCTTGGTACTGAAATTGTTAAACACTTTTAAGCTTACAATTGTCTGCTCTTAATAAGAAGGCTTAACGGGTTTTTTTTTTCTTACTTTTATTTTTGGTAACTGAATGGTATTAATGCCATAATAGCTTTACACAAAAGGATTGCTTAGAAATAAGACCTAAGAGAGTCATATGAGTTCTCGGGTTGCCACGACACTTATTTGTTGGTTCCTTTTCTTTCTGATTTTTGTTTTAATTCCTTAGAACATAATCCCTTACATAAAACATAGCAAGCCTCTGCAGGTAATCTTACTAATTCTTTGTAAAAAGAAATGCAGATTTCCTGATTTTCTTACTTGATCTCATTGTTTCTGTGGCTTTGCCAAAGGTAAAAAGAAAGAACCTGAAGCCCCAATTTTTGTATGATTTGTGTTGTAATTTTATTTAGTACTTTAAATAAGCTTCAATTTGAGCTTTTAGCTAGACTCTGGAACACACATGCTCTCACAAACACTCCACACACAGACATATAGTACAGACTCTCTCTCTCTCTCTCTCTCTCTCTCTCTCTCTCTCTCTCTCTCACACACACACACACATACACACAGCACATTACAGCAATACACCCACACACACTTCACCCCCCACAGCACATACATCCTCACTGTCTCTCTTTCTCTCTCTCTCTCTCTCTCTCTCTCTCTCTCTCTCTCTCTCTCTCTGTCTCTCTCACACATACACACAGCACATCACAGCAATACACCCCCCCACACTTCACCCCCCACAGCACATACACCCTCACTGTCTCTCTCTCTCTCAAACACGCACACACACACACACACATACACACACACACACACACACACACACACACACACACACACACACACTCCTAGATAACAGGGAAGGCTTTTTTGCTAGCTATTTTCTTTTAAACTTAGCATCAAGCTAAGCTTTTTGATAACATGCCAAAAAAAAAATCTCTGTTCAATATTTTGAGTCGAGTTGAAATAATCACCCTAAATATGTATTAGCTGTTAGGAATAGAGGTGTCATCTATTTTTAAATACTTTAATCTCTTTGCACCAAAGTGATTTGAAGCCCTTCCTTTAAGTTACTAATAATGGGGGAAAACAAAGCAAGTTAACTAACAGTCATCTGAAATTCCCAACAAGCTTTTCCAAGACCTGGGTCCTCTAAAGAGGTGTTAAATCAGAGGAGAAATTGATACCCCCAATAACTGAGCAGTGCACTGGAAGACAGTATTAGCAAACAGAATGATAGTGATTGCTGAGTGTCTATCTGGCACTTTGCTATATTTTGTTCCATGAGTTGCTTTGAAATGGTTTATACGTATTCTCTGTTTTCCATCTTGCTGCCAGACTAGAAGGCATTTGATTAATATTTTCACGTTACTATCAAAGTTTTTAGATTTCTCTGAGAACAAAAGAGAGCTTAACTATTGCTACTATGATGATGATGATGAAGAAGAAGATAATGGTGCTGAAATAAGATTTCATGTAGTCCAGGTTAATGTCAAATTTGCTATGTAGCTGAAAATAATCTTGAACTTCAGAGTCTGCATTTCCTGAGTATGGGGGCTGACGATTTAACTGAGGGATTCATACATGCTAAACAAATACTCTGACAACTGACTAGGTTCCCAATTCTCCTTAAAAAATATTTAAAAAGCAGAATATTGGTCAAATAAGAGAGATAATTACTATTATGTAATTGGTGGTCTGAAGTTATTTTCCAAGCTTTTATTCATTTCAATTTTTAAAATGCTTTAATGTATTTACAAATGTGAGTATAGAAACCTTTGGTATTATTACAAATTCAAAGGTATTCTAGACTCTAACCCATGTAAATATATGATATCAGACACCCTAAGGATGGTTTACTTTTCTGGTTTACCTTTAATAAACTAGACAGTGGAGCAAGAATAAAAGGTAGACTATGCTATGAAAAAGGAGCTTAACATTTTGAAAATTATCATTTTAATCCTAACATTCAAGAGGCAGAAGCAGAGAGGTCTCTGTGAATTCGAAGCCATCCTGGCCTACATAGTAAATTCAAAAGAAGCCAGGGCTACATAATGAGTCTCTGTCCTCTTTTCCTCCCACAAAACAAAAAAGAACAAAACAAAACAAAACTTCCTTTTGCATCTTTCTGGTCATTCATTTGCTTCTATAAATGTTCCTTGCTTCTTATCAGCTTATCTTCTGTCTACAGCTTTCAAAGATTATAAAATTGTTCTATTAAATAACTGTTTATTTTCCCTCCTCTTTTCTAAGGAAATTATACTTCAGAGTCTCACCATTTTTTTTAAGTTTCACATATTTAATGAAATGTAATTTGAGCAGTTTGGAAATATATATACACTGATGACAATGCCATCAAGATTAAGGTAGTTAGTACATGTATCACTTCTCAAGTTTTTCATATGTCCCTTTGCTTTCTTTTTTTTTCCCATTAGACTTGTTTATTCAAGTATCCGAAAACACTCTTTCCACTTCCTCCCCTCCTCCCAATACCCTCCCGCTCCCCCCACTCCCTCCCTCTCCTCCTCCCTCACCATTCCCAAGAGCAGTCAGGGTTTCCTGCCCTGAGGCAAATCTAAGTTCCTCCCCACTCCCTCCAGGTCCAGGAAGGTGAGCATCCAAACAGGCCAGGGTCCCAAAAAGCCTGACCATGCAGACTAAACAAGACCCAGTGCCATTGTCAATGGCTTCTCAGTCTTCATTTGGACCTTGGGGGCTCAGTCAGCCCCCATGTCAGCCACATTCAGAGAATCCAGTTTGATCACATGCTCGTTCAGTCCCAGTCCAGCTGGCCTTGGTGAGAGTCTCACCATTTTTACCTTTTCATGTAATTACCCCAACGATCAATACTGAATAGTCTGAATAGAGATTCTCCTCTTCTACTATCATCAGCTCCTCTCACATGTAATAGACCGTTTAAAGCTTCCATTCCACATAATGTCGGGAGGCCAGCATCTCCCATCAGGGCCTATTTGTCTGTATTTGTTCCTTACTTGGATTCCTGCTCCAACTGCTGTTTTAATATCACCATTTCATGGGGCTGGCGCTTTCCTCAGATATTGTTTTACCATGTGTGAGGCCACTGGCAATATTTGTTTATTAGGTCGATGCTGATTCGTGTCTGACACTTCAAACACATACTTCCTGAAAGTTCAATGATAACGAAGAAAGATAGAGTGAAATGGAGCTTGGGAAACTATTTAAAATTCATTATAGCATTGGAAACCAAAATAGATCGTGAATGCGAATAAAATTTTCACACACATGCAAACTGAGCTTTGCAAACGGCAGTGAGCCTTCCTCTTTCTTCAGCTCCAAGGTGCAGCAAACCATGGGCCTGAGAAGGAGAGAGGCTTCCTTATTCTGAAGACACTACATTCTAATTCCTGTAAAGAATTAAGGAGGGAGCCGGGACTTTTCTTCAGTGAAAGTAACACATTCACTTCAACTGAACAGCAAGGGTAGCTGTTAAGAAATTGGGAGATGAAATCTCAAAGAAGCAAAGGGCTGTGGTTATGTTCTCTACCCATGGAGACATATTTCTCTACCCATGGAGACATGTTTCTAGTTGACAAAGCTATTGGAAGTAGGATGAGAAGACAATCTCTCCATACAAAGGCCTAGTTCACATATATATACAGTATATATGAAAACTAGTATTAGTTAATGATTATAACAACTATACTTATTAGATATTTTTCTTTATTAAATACTGAATCATGAAATTTATTATTTAATATTATATATGTATATCAAACACAGTGTATACATTATCACCCAGAATTTTAGAATGGTATTCTGCATTAGATATATTGTGAATAATCTAATTATATATATATATATATATATATATATATATATATATATATATATATATATATATAAATTTAAAATTTGAAGTTACAATAGGATGATAACTTTCCAAAAATCCTTCTCTGGTGGTGGTGGTGGAGTCAAAACCCAGGTCTCCAGCAACATAGAACAGAAATCTACTTCTGAGCCACACCCTCTATGAAAAGGTAGGATTTCATCCTCATTGTGTCCGTACTCAGGATGTGCGACTGAACTGTAAGCCACTTTCTAAGGCACTAATTACAGCTTGGTTTGGCCTTTAACTTGCAGAATCTTATGCAACATTTTATTTTAAAGACTGTAAGATAGGTTCTAAAATGAAAAGGAAGAAATCTAGGGCTTTCTATTCAAGAAATTATCCCTCAGATTCATCCCAGCAGCAATAGCTGGTTGGAATTCATCAGAGGTAAATAGGAAATGATTATGTGGCAAAGGGCTTTCATTAGGGCCTTCTGTCTGGGACGAAGAAGGCCAGGGAGTTATATCAAACACCATACACCAGAAGTCTTGTTTCAGACCTAATTCTCTGAGAGCTACATAATTAGTCTAATGCCTTACAACTATCTGAGAAATTCTCAGAAACCGAGGGTGGGTAAGAAGAAATAATAAGTGAACCAGATAGAGAAGAAAAATTAATGATGTTTCATTGAAGGGGAATGTTCTGGTCATTGCAGACACTGTTTCCTAGTGGAAACATCCAACGGGGCTTCCAATGAAAATCATTATCTTAGTTTCTCAGGGAAATATTCATTAATTTCATTTAGTGTTAATTGGAATGTGCTATTTTTTGTCTTTAACCAACGCGTCTTCTATTTTGAGCTGAGTAACTATTTTAGTTTTGTGACTATTTGTATTATATCTCCATGCAAGTTTAAGGCTAAAAAGGGAAAATTGTCTTGGCTCATGGATCTTAAGTGCCATGTTTTGACATAAAATAGTACAAAAATATCCTTGGGTTCTCATCATGAAGTCATATGACACATGAAGTCACCTAAGTAGTGTATTTTTACTATTTCATCTTTAGGCTAAATCATTTAAAGAACTATATTACAGTCTAAAGACTCTAAGTGAAAGGAAATACTGCATATTTGTATTAAAATACTTAACGTAGCTACTACATATCTGAGACTATTGGCCTGAACTATGACACCATAGACTAGAGAAAGGACTGGCTACAAGAATAAGTCATCTGTTGCTTTTAAAAGCACATCGATTGTAGTGCTTGGGAGCATCAAAAACCTCACCCGCTGGGGAAATGTCAGGGGTGTCTGTTATACCACAGCATTAGCTGCAAAGACTAAATTCTATTATATAACAACACCTTACGACTGCAGTAACATGATACGTATCACATGAAATAGCATAGTCAAAACTATCTCCCATAATTCCGTGCTAAATTTGCTTTTCGAGAAATTTTTACGTTTAGGAAGTCTTGAAAGCATAATACCCAAAATGAATTCTGGGCAAAACATTGCTGTTACCATAAGGGACGAAAGCTGTTTTTCCGAAAGAATTCTTAAGCATTTCTTTGTATGCTAAACCAAAAATCCTCAACATTTTTGTTTCCAGAACTGAGTTTCTGTATCTCATGTCATCGAATTATATCAATTCTTTGATGTTTAAAATTTTTATGGTGACATATATACTCTTAAAACAATATGATTATCTGGATGACTTTTTATGAAAAATTTTGTGATGGTTATGGAAGCTATAGCATGTATTTAGTATAAAATGTTTTATATTCTTTGGTGTCTTATGGAATAAATATAAAAACTGCTCAGGATTATGAATACCAGCTTTTACCTCTCTTGTGTTAAAAGAGGGCAACTGTCTTCACTCATTCGCATGTTATTGGAATTTAGTATGTACATAAAGATACATCTTTCCTTGAAGATATTTGAGATGGCTGAATGTTTTGAAAACATATTGCAGAGGTGTATTGACCATTTAATGTTCTCTTTCTGTTGTCATGGAAATATATTTTCAAGTAGGTTTATCTGCTGTGCTTTGCTTTTTAAAGACTAATTTCAAGATGGTTTTGAACAATCATCCTTAGGCTTCAAATAAAAATAACAAACTTTACCATCTCTTCCAAAAGAACTTTTAAAACCCTAGAGATTGGTAGTTTTAATATCTATTAATGTACATTTGATAAATCTGTTTAACTATTGACTCAAAAAGCAAAGATGCTTTTTAAAAAAAAAGGTAGTAGAAACAATATCCAATTCCAATGTTCAGTTTTTAAAAAATATTTTACTCTTTGTTAATATTGATAAAATAAATCAATTAATTCACGAACAAATTTTGAAACAAAAACATTATTTTATATTTCTGTAAAGAAGAAAACTTGCAGCTCAGTCTTTTGAAAGCATTTTCTCAATTGAGGTTCTTTTGTTTCAGGTAATTCATTTGTGGGTCAATTTTACTTAAGTCAGCACAACTGATCCCATGTCAGCTTGGCACACAAACACAATACCATTAGCCACAACCTTCCCTTTTTTATTCATCCTCAATATCTCATGTTAAAACATAAATAACTTTAAAACGTCCACAGATTCAAACACATCAACATTTCAGTCTCTTTAAAATATGCAATCTCTTTTTTTTGTAATTTTATTAAATTATAAAAGTTTCCATTTCCGCCCCTCCTCCCAACACCCTCCCACTCCCCCCACTCCCTCTCCTCCTCCCTCTCCATCCCTAAGAGCAGTCAGGGTTTCCTGCCCAGTGGGAAGTTCAAGTTCCTCCCCCCTCCCTCAAGATCCAGGAAGGTGAGTGTCCAGACGGACTGGATCCGCAAAATCCAGTATATGCAGAGGAAAAAAGTCCCAGTGCCATTGTCAATGGCTTTTCAGAAAGACTCCGGCCAGCCACATTCAGAGAATCCGGCCACATTCAGAGAATCTGGTTGGATTGCGTCCTCTTTCAGTCCCAGTCCAACTGACCTTGGTAAACTCTCATTAGATCCGTCCCCTTGTATCAGTGGGTGATCACATCCCTCGCAGTCCTTATTTCCTTTTTCATTTTCTTCCTCCTTCTGCTCCTCATTTGGACCTTGGGGGGCTCAGTCCGGTGCTCCAATGTGGGTCTCCGTCTGTATCGCCATCCATCGTGGGATGAAGGTTCTCTCTGATCTTGCCTTCTTTGCTCACGTTCTCTTTCCTTCTGCTTCTAGTTTGGACCTAGGGAGTTAAGTTCAGTGTTACGATGTGGGTCTCTGTCTCTATCTCCATCCATCGCCAGATGAAGGTTCTATGGTGATAAGCAAAATATTCATCAGTATGGTTATGGGCCTAGGCCGTCTCAGGCACCCTCTCTTCTGTCCAGAGAACAATCTGGGGATCTCCTTGGACCTGTGATTCCATTTATAATCAAGTCTCCTGTAAACCCTAAGATGACTCCCTTAGTTGAAATATATTCTTCCCTGATCTCATATCCATCCTTCCTCCCTCCCCCCATCCCAGTCCACCTAGCTTTCCGCATTCCTCCCCTACTCCCTTCTCTCTAACCCTCTCCCCTTCCAACAACCATTCCACCCACCCATGCACCCGAGGTTACCTGGGACTCTTGTCTATTTCCAGTCTCCAGGCAGATAGCTACATGATTTTCCATCAGGTTCACCTTCTTATTTAGCTTCTCTAGGATCATGAATAATAGGCTCAAAGACCTTTAATTATGGTTAGAATCCACTTATGAGTGAATACATACCATATTCCTCTTTTTGGGTCTGGCTTACCTCACTCAATAAAGCGTTTTCTATTTCCATCCATTTGCATGCAAAATTCAAGATGTCATTGTTTTTTACCGCTGAGTAGAACTCTAATGTGTATATGTTCCACACCTTTATTAACCATTCTTCTATTGAGGGGCACCTAGGTTGTTTCCAGGTTCTGGCTATTATAAATAGTGCTACTATGAACATAGTTGAACAAATGCTTTTGTGGTATGATAGGGCATCTCTTGGGTATATTCCCAAGAGTGGAATTGCTGGGTCCTGAGGGAGGTTGACTCCCAGTTTCCTGAGAAACCGCCACACTGATTTCCACAGTGGCTGCACAAGTTTGCATTCCCACCAACAATGGATGAGTGTTCCCCTCATTCCACATCTTCTCCAGCATAGGCTATCATTGGTGTTTTTGAGTTCGGCTATTTTGACAGGTGTAAGATGATATCTCAAAGTTGTTTTGATTTGCATTTCCCTGATCCCTAAGGAGGTTGAGCATGACTTTAAGCGCCTTTTGGCCATTCGGAGTTCATCTGTTGTGAATTCTCTGTTCAGTTCAGTGTCCCATTTTTTAATTGGGTTAATTAGAGTTTTCATGTCTAGTTTCTTGAGTTCTTTGTATATTTTGGAGATCAGACCTTTGTCTGATGAGGGATTTGTGAAGATCTTCACCCAGTTGGAAGGTAGCCTTTTGGTCTTACTGACAGTGTCCTTTGCTTTACAGAAGCTTCTCAGTTTCAGGAGGTCCCATTTATTCATTGCTTCTCTTATTGTCTGAGTTCCTGGGGTTCTGTTTAGGAACTGGTCTCCTGTGCCTATATTTTGTAGACTACTTCCCACTTTCTCTTCTATCAGGTTCAAAGTGGACAGATTAATGTTGATGTCTTTAATCCATTTGTACTTGATTTTTGTACATGGTGATAGATATGGATCTATTTTCATTCTTCTACAGATTGACATCCAGTTATGCCAGCACCATTTGTTAAAGATGCTTTCCTTCTTCCATTGTATGCCTGTAGCTCCCTTGTCAAATATCAGGTGTTCATACATTTGTGGGTTAATACCTGGGTCTTCTATTCGATTCCATCGGTCGACTTCTCTGTTGTTATGCCAATACCAAAATGTTTTCGATACTGTTGCTCTGTAATAGAGTTTGAAGTCAGGGATGGTAATGCCTCCAGAAGTTCCTTTATTGTATAAGATTGTTTTGGCTATCCTGGGTTTTTTGTTTTTCCATATAAACTTGATTATTGTTCTCTCAAGGTCTGTGAAGAAGTTTGATGGAATGTTGATGAGAATTGCGTTGAATCTATAGATTGCTTTTGGTAGAATTGCCATTTTTACTATGTTGATTCTCCCAATCCAAGAACAGAGGAGGTCTTTCCATTTTCTGGTATCCTCCTCAATTTCTTTCTTCAAGGACTTAAAGTTCTTGTCAAATAGGTCTTTCACTTCCTTGGTTAGAGTTACCCCAAGATATTTTATGCTATTTGTGGCTATCATGAAAGGTGATGTTTCTCTGATTTCCCTCTCTGCTTCTTTATCCTTTGTGTATAGGAGGGAAACCGATTTTTTGGAGTTGATCTTGTATCCTGCCACATTACTAAAGGTGTTTATCAATTGTAGAAGTTCTTTGGTAGAGTTTTTGGGGTCGCTTATGTACACTATCATATCGTCTGCAAATAACGAAAGTTTAACTTCATCCTTTCCAATTCGAATCCCCTTGATCCCCTTATGTTGTCTTATTGCTATTGCTAGGACTTCAAGCACTATATTGAAGAGGTATGGAGAGAGTGGACATTCTTGTCGTGTTCCTGATTTTAGTGGAATGGCTTTGAGTTTCTCTACATTCAATTTGATGTTAGCTGTCGGCTTACTATATATTGCTTTTATTATATTTAGGTATGATGCTCGTATACCCAATCTCTCCAACACCTTTATCATAAAGGGGTATTGAATTTTGTCAAATGCTTTTTCAGCATCCAATGAAATGATCATATGGTTTTTTTCTTTCAGTTTATTTATATGATGGATTACATTGATAGATTTGCGTATGTTGAACCAACCCTGCATCTCTGGGATGAAGCCTACCTGATCATAATGGATAATTTTTCTAATGTATTCTTGGATTCGGTTTGCCAGTATTTTATTGAGTATTTTGGCATCAATGTTCATGAATGAGATTGGTCTGTAATTCTCTTTCTTGGTTGTGTCGTTGTGTGGTTTTGGTATCAGGGTAACTGTAGCTTCATAAAAAGAGTTTGGCAATGATTCTTCTGTTTCTATATTGTGAAATTCATTAAGGAGTATAGGTATTAGCTCTTCCTGGAAGTTCTGGTAGAATTCTGCATTGAAACCATCTGGTCCTGGGCTTTTTTTTGGTGGGGAGGTTTTTGATAACAGCTTCTAATTCTTCGCGGCTAACAGGTCTATTTAGATTGTTCACTTGCTCTTGATTAAACTTTGGTAAATGGTATTTATCTAAAAACCAATCCATTTCTTGTACATTTTCCAACTTTGTGGCATATAAACTCTCGTAGTAAGATCTAATGATTCTCTGAATTTCCACTGTGTCTGTTGTTATGTCCCCCTTTTCATTTCTGATCTTATTAATTTGAGTGTTCTCTCTCTGCCGTTTGATTAGTTTGGCTAGGGGTTTGTCAATCTTGTTGATTTTCTCCAAGAACCAACTTTTTGTTTCGTTGATTTTTTGGATTGTTTTCAGTGTTTCTATTTTGTTGATTTCAACCCTCAGTTTGATTATTTCCAATCTTCTACTCCTCCTGGGAGAGTCTGCTTCTTTTTTTTCCAGAGCTTTTAGGTGTGCTGTTAAGTCTCCAATATATGCTTTCTCCGTTTTCTTTAATTGGGCACTTAGCGCTATGAACTTTCCTCTTAGAACTGCTTTCATTGTGTCCCATAGGTTTGAGTATGTTGTGTCTTTATTTTCATTAAATTCAAGGAAGACTTTAATTTCTTTCTTTATTTCTTCCTTGACCCAAGGATGATTCAGTAGTTGACTGTTCAACTTCCACGCATTTGTAGGCTTTCTGGAATTCGAATTGTTATTGAATTCTAACTTTATTCCATGATGATCCGACAAGACACAGATTATTACTAATATTTTTTTGTATCTGTGTAAGTTTGATTTGTTACCGAGTATGTGGTCAATTTTTGAGAAGGTTCCATGAGCTGCAGAGAAGAAGGTATATTCTTTCCTTTTTGGGTAGAATGTTCTATAGATATCTGTTAAGTCCATTTGATTCATTACTTCTAGCAATTCTCTTATTTCTTTGTTGAGTTTCTGTTTGATTGATCTGTCCATTGGTGAGAGAGGTGTGTTGAAGTCTCCTACTATTAGTGTGTGTGGTTTGATGACTGCCTTGAGTTCTAAAAGTTTTTCTTTTACATAAGTGGGTGCTTTTATATTAGGGGCATAGATATTCAGGATTGAGACTTTCTCCTGATTAATTGTTCCTGTTATGAGTATGAAATGTCCATCTCCATCTCTTCTGATTGATTTTAGTTTGAAGTCAATTTTGTTAGATATTAGAATGGCCACACCAGCTTGTTTCTTAGGTCCGTTTGCTTGGAAAACCTTTTCCTAACCCTTTACTCTGAGTAGATGTCTATCTCTGTGGTTGAGGTGTGTTTCTTGTAAACAGCAGAATGTTGGATCCTGTTTTCTTATCCAGTCTCTAAGTCTGTGCCTTTTTATTGGTGAGTTGAGTCCATTAATATTAAGTGATATTAATGACCAGTGGTTGTTGATTCCGTTTATTATTTGTGTGTGTGTGTGTGTAGTAGAGTTTGTGTGTTTCTCTTCTTTGAGTTGTGGTTGTGAAGGGTCGCTAGATGTCTGGGTTATTGTAGGCAATGATGGCAATGTTGGATTCCTTGGGTTGCGATTTTCCTTCTATTACTTTCTGTAGGGCTGGATTTGTGGCTACGAATTGTTTAAATTTATTTTTATCCTGGAATATTTTGTTTTCTCCATTGATAGTGAACGATAGCTTGGCTGGGTATAGTAGTCTGGGTTTGCATCCATGGTCTCTTAGTTTCTGCAATACCTCTATCCAGGATCTTCTGGCTTTCATGGTTTCCATAGAGAAGTCTGGTGTAAGCCTGATAGGTTTACCTTTATAAGTCACTTGACCTTTTTCCTTTGCAGCTCTTAATATTCTTTCTTTAATCTGAATGTTTGTGTTTTGATTATTATATGGCGAGGGAACTTTTTTTTTGATCCAGTCTATTTGGCGTTCTGTATGCTTCTTGAACCTTCATAGGAATATCGTTCTTTAGATTGGGAAAATTTTCTTCTATAATTTTGTTAAATATATTTTCTGGGCCTTTGATCTGCAGTTCTTCTCCTTCGTCAATCCCTATTATTCTTAGATTTGTTTTTTTTATTGTGTCCCAGATTTCCTGAATGTTTTGTGAAGAGACTTTGTTGGATTTGCCGTTTTCTTTGACCAGAGCATTTATTTTCTCTATGGTATCTTCAGAATCTGAGATTCCTTCTTCTATCTCTTGTATTCTATTGGTTATGCTTGATTCTGTAGTCTCCGTTTGTTTACCTAGGTTTTCCATATCCAGCCGGTTCTCGTTTTGTGTTTTCTTCATTGCCTCCATTTCAGTTTTCAATTCTTGGACTGTTTCCTTTACTTGTTTGATTGGTTTTTCTTGGTTTCTCAGGGTATCATTCACGGATTTACTTATTTCTTCAAACTTTTTGTTATATTTCTCATCCATTTCTATACTCATTTCTTCAAACTTTTTGTTATACTTCTCGACCAATTCTTTAAGGGAGTTATTCATATCCTGTTTAAGGGACTCTATTGCTTTCATAATGGCACTTTTTTCCACTTCATCTGGGTTAGAGTGTTCAAGTCCTTCTGTTGTAGGGTCGTTGGGTTCTGGTATTTTCATGTTGTTTTTCAGATTGTTGGAGGAGGTCTTGCCTTGGTGTCTGCCCATCTCTTCATTCAAATGCTCTCTATTGGAACTTCTGGTATCGGGTCAGGTTCCCTTGTTGGGCAGGGAGTTCACTGATAGAATGCCTGCCTTTCCTCAGGCAGGCTATTGAAGCACAGGCACTCCCTCTTTCTGGGATGCGCCTACAGAGCAGGCCCAGTGTGCAAGGCAGCTGAGCTGGGGAAATTTTATGGCCCCAGTGGGAGGGGAGAAATATAGAAATTTGTACCTGAATGGAAGCTGGGATGGCAAGTAGGAGAGCTTAGCAAGGTGGAGCCAGCAGTGCAGGCTGACCTGGGAGTCTATGGGGTTGGGGAAAGTCCTAGCTCCTCCTCACCTGGCCCCTACCACGG
The DNA here is from genome assembly GCF_982192425.1 of Myodes glareolus. Taxonomy (NCBI): domain Eukaryota; kingdom Metazoa; phylum Chordata; class Mammalia; order Rodentia; family Cricetidae; genus Myodes; species Myodes glareolus. The sequence continues at coordinate 19,793,592 of NC_142048.1, read as the reverse complement.
GCCCGAAGCAAACTCACCCCTCTGATGGCCCTCTGGATCTATGCAATCTCTTAAAATCCTACAAGTTCAAAGTCTTTCAGCTGTGGGCTCCTGTAAAAATCAAAATTAAATTAAATACCTTCCTCTTTCAAGAGGGAAGAACCAGGAAGTAGTCATGAGCAAACCAAAGCAAAGCCAGACTCCAGTTGTGTAAACACAATGTCCAATGTCAGAGATATGTTCACTGTCTTCTGGGTTCCTCCAAGGGGCTTGTTGGGTCATTTCCTCTGCCTCAGCAGCACAAACAGATTGTCTTCTAAGCTCTAGCTGGCTCCAGTTCATTGCTCCCGTTGCTCCTGGTGGTGGTCCCATTGTACTGGCATCTCCAGAACTGCTGGGATCATCTGCTGTAATTAGGCTACATATTTACCAATAGCCTCTCACAAGCTCTCTCCATGGTGTCAAGCACCAACTGCTACTGACTCTGCCCTTTCACCAACAATCTTTCCTGGCCTCTCACAGAGCCAAGCCTCAGCTGCTCTCTACAACCCTTTTATTCTTCAAAACCACCTGGGTAACCCTTACATCACCAAGCTTGATGTAAGCTCATGTGCCACCGGCATGAGGCACAACCTTGGCCACCTCTGGTACACAGCTTCTTAGTGCTGACTCTCAGAAGACACATCCCAGAAGATTTCACCTCAACGGTGTTCGTCCCTTCATAATCACCACTAAATTCTTTGCTCCCGGCAACTAGCATTGAGTATCCCAACAAAGGAAAGGTTTTGCTTTACTAGTTCTGGTATCTTCTTAAACACAGTTGATTCTACCACTCAGGCTAGCCAGAAGAACATAATCTTCAATCAAAATAACAGCCCTGCCCTGAGAGTCTTTAAACTTCCCTTTGAAACTTCACAAGCTAAGCTTCCATCTTCTATACTTCTTTGAAATTCTTACAAGCTTCCACAGCACATCCCACTGAGCTTTCAAAACTTAATGTAATTTCTAGCCAAAAGTTCAAAAGTTCTGCAATCCTCTCAAAAACATGGTCAGGTCTGTCATAGCAATACATCACAAAATTAGTACCTACTTGTCTTAGTTAGGGTGTCTATTGCTGCAGCTAAATATCATGATTAAAACAGAAGTTGCAGCGGAAGGGGTTTATTTGATTTATACTTTCATATTGCTGTTCATCATCAAGGAAATCATGGTAGGAACTCAAACAGGGCAGTAAGTCTAAGGCAGGAGTTGTTGCAGAAGCTGTGGACAGATGATGCTTACTGGCTTGCTCCCCATGTCTTGCTAAACCTGCTTTCTTATAGGACCCAGGAATACCAGCCTAGGGATGGCACTGCCCACATCATTTTAATTATTAGATAAACCATTGATGTGGGGAGACGGTTCAGCGAGTAAGAGCAGTGGTTATTCTTCAATAGGATCCCCGTTGGATTCCCAACATCCACTTGGCAGCTAACCACCATCTTCAACTCCAGGCCCACAGTATCTGTCACCATCTTCTCACCTCTGTGTACACTGCATGAACAGACATACATGCAGGAAGAACACCCATACTCGTATAATAAAAATAAAATATTCAAAGAAAATGATCTGTGAGTCTGGAAATAACTTAGTAGTTAAGAGCAGTTCACAAACACCTCTAGCTCCAATTCTAGGGGTTTTGGCATCCTTTTCTGACCCCCCATAGGCATATATAGACATGTGGTGCACTTGCACACAAGTACACAAATATATACACACATTAAAAAATAAAATAGAAGGTTTGTGTTGTCCCCCGGCATTTATAATCTCCAAGGGAGTAAAGTGTTTTTGTGAAAGTTAACATACAGAAGCTAGAAGTTAAGAAAGTAAACCTCCACCATGCTACAAAATTAACTACTAATCACTTAAATACATCTCAGTGAATGATACCCTCACATGCTGTTTACATGTTGGTATGCTCCAAAGGTGCAACCCTACACCTGTGGCTTACCAGAACAGAGACACCTGGCCGTGCTCACAAGCACTCAAGACAATGTGACCTAGTTCTGTGGCCCTGCCTTCACCAGCCAGGAGCATGTACTGGAGAGTCATATACGAGGGGATAACTAATTCATAGAGAGTGACAGGAAGCAAGAAGAGCAGGATTACCATCACCTGGATTCAGGGCGTTTGATTTAGTTTGCAACCTAAAGAATACAGAGAAATGCAAGCAATTCATCTTTATGTTTCTTTTCCTAACCTATTTTTGGGAGAGACATGTCTTGTAAACTACTCAGAGTTTCAATAAAATAAAGAAGGAATTTTTGCCTTAATGGTAATGATGGCAATACTAATTCCATTGATTCTAATTTGTATTTTAATTATCACTTTCTATGGTGGGTCCTCTCAGGCCTTGCTAGTGTAATCTTAGAAATAACTGCTCTTTTTTTTCTTTCCTTGTTTTAAATTCCTGTTAAGGGAACCGTGGACAGGTGAGGGGATACAGATAGTTTAATCCATTCTTTTCTGGATTAGAAACACAATGGAGACATTGTGTGCATAACTCTACTGTGTAAGTTTACGGTACACTCTCAATAGAACAGCAGTAGGGAAGGGGAAAGCAATCCAAGAAGGTCAGCACCCGAACATTGCGCATTTACTAGCAGACTGCATCCCGGAGTAGGCGTGCTCAGCATTCTGCATCCTTTCTCACTTCTTAAAGATTTTTTTTTCTAACCACACTAGCAAATAAACAAGCTAAGAATAAAGCAAACTAAAAACAGCACTTGAGCAATTCTAAGGGTGGCAAAGTCTTTTGTCCTTCAGAAGTGACAGCTAGCCCTTCCCCTGCGCTGGGCTGGATGCCAGAATTGAGATGTTGGGACATTCTACTACAGGTTTTTGCTTTGCTTTGTGAAGACCAGGCTCTTATTTTCGGATTAGAGCCCTGACAAATAAATAGTTGAGCAAAGCTCAACACATCCTTTCCAGGGAGTGGGCATCAGTGTCTCTGGCAGCTCCAGGTGTGCACTCTAGCCGCAGAAGGTCTGGTTTCACATGCCCCCGGGAGGAAAACAGCGCAGATCTCGGGAGGGTCAGGTCCTCTGAAGCACACCAATTCCAACCAGCAGGACTAGCTATTCTGAAGCGAACAAACTTCATCCCTTGCTGGGCAAACATTTCCCTAGAAGGTTGCTTGCAGCTCAAATACTCCCCTAAAAGAATCTTGAAGTCCTTTCATGCCGTTGCCTCGTTTATAAGTCATGGTACTATGTTTGAATCTTGATGGCCAAAGTAAGACCTTATGAACTTAATCTTGTCTATTATTCTTCCTTTCTTAGACCTGACAACTGCCTGTTTGTTTATCGGCTGAGTGTAGCATTTTCAGGTGTTCACAAGGGATAAAAAGTAGTTTGTGATAATCAAACAGAAAAAAGTTTGGAAAGTCACTATTAATCAGTTCCTCCTGTAACTTTGTATGATTCACATATCCAGGCACACTGCTTAATTTATCTGGTCACTTAATTTTCTTATTCGATAAATGGAAAGTGATAAATCTCAGTCTCTCTAAAATAGAAGTCCCATGGGAAGTAGTGGAAAATTCAATTCAGGCTGATGAAAATTAGAAAGTTTTGCACCTCGATAAGCTTCTCCACCAACGCATCAAACCAAATTAGACCAAACCAAACCGAATTAGAAAAAGCCCAGATTAAATGGATAAAATGCTCTCTAGTTCCCTAGAGAAGAGACTGGAAAGAGAGACTGGAAAAAACACATGTCTTCTAACGGGCAGTTTAAATACCCTGTGCGAGTGTTCTTGAGCATCTCTCGGGGAGGGATCATTTGACAGACTTTCTGAGATGCGGTAGAGTTTGGAAAGAGATGGGGGAGAGGGCTTGGGGTGTAATTTACAGCAGACCATCCAGACTCTTTGGGTATGTGGATGCCAGGGATGGGGGTGAAGCTTCCACCAGAATAAAAATTTATCTGTATGTTTATACATTCTTATTTCAAAGGAAATTATCTGTTGAATAAATACAAAAGCAAGAAAAACTGAGGATTATTCTGCGGCTGGATTAAGGATGACTCAAAATCAAACTGCATATACAGACTACATTAATATAGCGGTTCTGAATGTTTGAATAGAGTTCCTTCAGCAGTTAGAAATTGAGGTGGGGAGAGAACCGAACCCAAGGTTTACTGGACATGCTGCTTCTCTCATTTGTCAGTTTTTGATTGGTTCTTAATTTATTCTTCTGCCTTGTTTTTCTTATTATTGATTTTCTTTATTTAATTCTATTCTGCTCACAACTCCTGCAAGATTCTTTATTCATTCTAATATTTTTTAATCCACATTGCTGTGATTATCACCTTTGCCCATTTGGTAAAAGTCTATCCCACAGATGCATTTATCATTGCTTACCAAGGTTTTATCCTCTCTTCAACATAAAGAGCAACATTAACCTTTCTAATGCTGCTTTGAAGTATGGCTATTGAAGGTAAAAGCTGTTGGCAATGGTATTTCTCACTCAGAAGAGTTCTGAAATATGAACTGCACTATTACCATATGACATTATCAGAAGTTCAGAGCCTTCCTCAGCATTTTGGAGGGGGGCAGGCATTCTGTGACAATCTCCTCTGACTGTCCACTTTGTGAATATACATTAAGAAAAGTCTCTCAATTTGGTTTTTCAGTCTTGTTGGTTTTGCATTTCTTTCTATTGCAACAAAAGAACTATTTACAGTAATATATTATAGATATATTGTATATGACTTAAAATGTCAAAGATCAGAAATGTTTACATAAATTTTAGGATCATAAAATAAATATCAAGAGACAAAACAATCCAACAAGCTCGTTTCTATTAAGTACATTAAAATACTGTAGAAAAATAATATAATACATCTTATTTTTTCCTTTTGATATGATTATTACTATTTCTTTCTGTCAAGACCTAAATAGACTATAAGTTGCTAGAGTAAAAAAAAATGCTTTGTTTATTTCTGTATCTTACTAATGAGCACAAGTTCTGATGCATATTAAGAGATATATCAATAGTGTTGAAGAGAAATAGTATACTATCTTGAGTAAAATTCTCAGAATAACAATTTTATGTTACATTATAGAGTGTAATGCTGTATTACTTGTCTGTTGTTGCTATTTCTCTGGCAGAAGTGGGGGTAGAGCTGGATCTGCCAGACAGACTCTCCCTGGGACTGACTGGGGTGATGAGTGTTACAGGGATGGTGAGTGTAGCAACTCAGCCCTCCCAGTGCCCCAGGGAGAAACATACACACTGAATCAGGAGTCTGTCAAAACAGGATCTCGTTTAATGGTGTCAAGCAGGGTCTTATATAGCGTTGTGATGGGGTGAAGAAGCCTGGAATGGGCCAAAGCAGAGCAAAGAATAAGGGTCAATAATATTCTGCCATGTTAGAGGTAGCTGGGCGGAGGTGGTTCTAGGTCAGGTAGCCAGAGACAGGTCTCCAAACTCTAGCTTGTCTTAAGAAGTTACACTCGGCCTCATGCCAACTCAAGTTAGGCTCAGGAAATTACACTGGGCCTCATACCCATGCCTCCTGAGACCCAACACCTTGTCTTTATAAAAAAGCAATAACTCTCTCCTTTGTTGTCAGATAATTAATTTGAGATCAAAATCATATTTTCTTTTTTGCTTTTTTAATTTCTATTTAAGTATAATTTACCATAATACTATTTTTAAACATTTATACAATGTATTATGATCGTATCTATCCCACAACTCCACTTCTGACTCCAAATCCTCTTGTAATACTGTCAGTCCTCTCAACTTTGTGTCCTCCAAAATTCTTATTTTGTAGTATATTCTAAGTTATCCAATTACTTCTGCTCATATACACATGGGCAAGCTGATATATAGTCAGCCTAACAGTGGCCATCCCCCTCAAACAAAAATGACTCTGCCTCTTCTAGTCATCGTTAACTTCCAATGACTCCTTTCTGGAGCAAGACTTATTGAGTTCCTCCCCAAACCATGCTTGACTTTTGGCCAGTTTGATCTTGTGTAAATCTTTTGCACGTATCCACACCTACTAGGAACTGATGAGAGCAATAGACATGTCATGAGCAGAAGACAAAGTTTCACTTTTACATTCTTTCTAGCTCCTTTTGTTAAGTTCTAGCTGAGCTTTCAATTTCAAATGCTTGTAAAAGTTCAGATTGGAAACTTAATTTGGTTTAATAATCTCATTTTGTTTCTTTTAATGAACTGTTGAGTTTTTTGAGAAAGTGACTAGAAAGATGGGAAAGCTCTCTTTTAAGGTGGGGAAAGGTGGTGGAGAAACAGGTCCTTGAAATTACAGGAAAGATCATGGCATCACCAAGCCAAAAGACTATCAGTGAGGGAATAACTAGGTTTGGAAAAGTAAAAAGAATTAAGGTTTTACAAGAGAGGGGGCCTGCTTGTTTTTTCCAACCACCCGGCTAGCTTATACCTGAAATAATCACACAGAAACTGTATTAATTAAAACACTGCTTGGTCATTAGTGCTAATTCTTATTGGTTAACTCTTACATATTAGTTTAACCCATTTCTATTAATTTGTGTATCACCACGTGACTGTGGCTTACTGGTAAGATTCCAACCAGCATCCGTCTCAGGCAGAAGATCCATGGTGTTTCTCTGACTCTGCTTTCTTCCTCCAAAAATTCAGTTCTGTCTTCTCTGCCTACCTAATTTCTGCCCTATCAGCTAGGCCAAAGCAGTTTCTTTATTCAATAAACAATGAAAGCAACACACAAACAAAAAGAACTCCTTATACCATTAAGGTGGTAAGTCATGCCCTGAAAAGTTTGAAGGTCACCCATGAATTTTGAAAGGGCTCTATGAAAACTATGATATAAAAAGATATGAAATTGCAGAGAATTTCCTAAGAGTGCAGAAGAATAAAAAGGGATGATAGTAAATCTAATTAACACGTATTTATTCTGCAAAACTTACAAAGGTATTTATTTCCTGACATCTGTCTCAATTGGGTATTTTAAATTTCAATTTAATTTTAATTAAGGAATTTGTGTTTGATTCACTGGGCCTTGGTAAAAAATAAATTGCCTTCTAGGGTCAGACATCAAATAACGTATATCTTGGGATATAACACTAATATTTTAACTTTTAATTTTAAAAATTATGTCCAAAAGTTGTTACCACAATCACAGGACAGCCATATAAAGAGATCTTCAATTTTACTTAATAATTGATTTTTGTTCTCTTCTCTTTTGTGTATGCTACATTTATTCAAAATTGATGAAAGCTATTGACCCTAGAGTCTTGATTTGAATCTCAGCTCTAAAACTTATTAACAATCTCAGTAAAATTATCCCACTTTTGACACATTGAAAAAGGAGTTAATGTCAACACCAACCTAACAGATTTCTGTGGAAGATTAATTATGAGATAAAACATGTTATGTTTTTAGACTATTCCACTCCGCATCTATACTGAGTGAGGTAACCCAGACCAAGAAAAACAAATATAATATCTATTCACTTAAAAGTGACTTTTAGACATAAAGCAAAGAAAACTCACCTTACACTCCACAACCTCAGAGAATCTAGACAACAAAGAAGACCCAGCAGAGAAATACATGGGTCTACATAGGAAGGAGAAAAAGACAATATCTCCTGAGTAAACTGGGAGGATGGGGGACATGAGAGAGGGTAGAAGAGGAGGTGGGGAAAGGAAGGGGAGCAGAGATATATGTATAGCTCTATAGAAACAAAATAAAAAATTGAACAATATAATTATTTGTATCATATATATCATGTTCATCATCATCAAATTTTCTATATTATAATCTAAATAACTATATGCATTTATAAGCAGCATTTATATATTTATGCATATAACAAATATGATTAAATAAATATGCCCATGCTTTATGCTTAGTTAGAATCAGACAGTGATTAAACACCACTTCAGAAATGTTCAATAATCAATAACTTTCATTTTTGCTCCTAGCTCATGGCTTCCAAATTCACAAGGTTAGCACAAGTCTACTGTCCAAATATGAATTTTGGTTGACTTTTATATCCTCAGCTTGTGCATACATAAGCATCCTCCCTCTCTTTCTTACTGCCTTCTGAGCTCTCATTTCCCAGTCTCAAATCAGTAACAGTGAAAACTCTAGAAGATGGGATTGTATCTCATGCAGTGACCACTACCAAGAGACTGGGCTTTTTGACTTTCCTCATCCAGATCACAGTGATGACCAAGAATTATTCATTATGCAATAGATGAGTACATCATAAATAAAATGATTTAGGGAATCAGTCTGGCCACTCAGTTATCTACCTTGCCCCATTTATTACGTAAAGACCAATCCTGGTAATTTATTTGCCTTTAGTTTAGTTAATGACATTTATATATGCAAAACCTGAAACCTCTAAGCCAGGAGCTTTCTAGGTCAAACAGTGATTTAGGACATTTTACCAGTTAAGGTTCAGTTAGACAACTGATTTTATTATTTTGTTTAATATTTGATTAAAGATGTTAAACACTTGGTACATTTCAGTTGGCTCAATATAGTCCTTAAACATATTATTGTTGTACTGGAGTAGAGATGTGTCTTTAGCATATTTTGACATAAAAGAATATTATCAAATAATCAACTTGAAACATCTTATTTTTGATATGCTTATGCATTTGTTAGTAAGATAAATTAAATTCACTTTGCTTTACAAGTACAAAAAATGATATTTGACTTTGTAAATTTAGATATGTGTTTTTTATGTGTATGTTTTTTTTTTTTACCTGAATGTATGTGTATAGTGTATTGGTAGTGTACAAAAAAGTCAGGACAGGGTACACAATCCCCTGACAGTGAAATAACAGATAGTTGGGAGCTAGAAATTTGACTTGTTCCTTTCGAAGAGCAAGCATTGTACTAAACTGCTGAGCTATCACTTCAGCCTTATTTACATTTTAAAAATATAACAATGTTTTACTGCTGAAATAAGTAGTCAAGTAATACCACTGCACTCTGGTTGCCAACCATACTCCATGTCGTTAAAAGATGAAGTTAAATGTCAAATGGTCGGCTGGCCCAGAGCCTTTCTGAAAAGCCATTGACAATGACACCGGGACTTATTTTCTCTGCATATACTGGATTTTTGGGATCCAGTCTGTTTGGATGCTCACCTTCCTGGACCTGGAGGGAGGGGGGGAGGAACTTGAACTTCCCACAGGGCTGGAAGCCCTGACTGCCCTTAGGGATGGAGAGGGAGGAGGAGGGGGAGGGGAGGAGTGGGAGGGTGGTGGGAGGAGGGGCGGAAATGGAAACTTTCATAATTTAATAGACTTTGAAAAAAAAATGTCAAATGGTCCTCAGGTGTAAATGGCTCCACTTGCTATTTGTAAACTTTATGAAATTTCAGAAAGCATATCTTGTATTGTAATCTTCCCCAGGCTTTGTGTTTTGTGGTAGGGGCTCTTTTCATCACTGGGTACAGGAACAGCAAGATACAGTTTCCAGGCAGCCATTTGATTGGCTTGTTAAGTGGTAGCATTTTGTAGCTTCCATGTATTTTTCTATGACAGCATTTTCAGTTTAAAGTTATCTTTTTTCACTTTTCCCCACTAGAAATCATTAAGTACCTTTAACTGAGAACTACTTGAAGATGCCAACTTGTCATGAATAATATCAAGTACATTCTTACAATGTTTAATTCATGTCAGTAATTCAAAAAAACCTAATTTCTTATTTTTTCTCTGAGACATGGTTTCTCTGTGTGGCTCTTGTGGAACTCACACTGCAGACCCGGCTGGCCTCAAACTTAGAGAGATCCACCTGCCTTTGCCTCCTGAGTGCTGGGACTAATGTCATATACCACCACTGCCCCAAAATCTTAGGTTTTTTGTTTTTGATTTTTAAATTTATTTTAATATAGAGCCATACTACTGTGTTAGCCCAAGTAGTTCTTGAATGCCTGTCCTACATTCCTGAGTGATGGAATTACAGTTATGTACCTTTGTGTCTGGTCAGTCTCTGTGAGTTATTCTGTTGTTCTAATAATTACTGTGCTTGTTACTGTTGTGAACTGTTGTTTTACCTGAACATTTCAAGAATCATTGACAGATTTAGGTTTAGAAATGTAATATAAACAAATAGGTTCTAATTTGATGCAGAATAAGCATTTTGTTGACTCTAATTAAAAATTCATCTTGGGGATATCAACAGTTTGTAAGAATATCTTTCTTGTAGAAGGTGTTTTATTTATCAGTGGCAAACTATTTTTCAAGGAATAATAATTGTCTTGATACAATAAAAATGTTATTGGTATATGCTTAGCTTTTTTAAAAATGTAGTTTTGAAGTAAGGTCACAAAGGCTTTCAAAAATATACTATGTTTCAATGTTTCTCTACTAAATCTTGGAAACAGTTTACAATATGGATAACATTCACATATGTTTGATGTGATTAATTAGCAGACTGTACAAAATATTCTTCCATTGTCTAATAACACATGACAATTATACTGTGTGACCCAATTTGTTTAAGGAAACTTAAGGCATGAAAAGTATAGAACGGATGCAGGAATTGGTAACCCAAAACTCTCTACCTGTCATTTTTGAAAATATACTGTCTGTTGAGAAAATAATTTTAGACTTATTTATGGAGAGAAAAAAATTTATTTATAGATAATATGTCATTACTTTTACAAAAACAATTCACTTAATGAATCAGGAAAACATATTGTTTTAAACACTAATCTCTCATTACCTGAGGTTTCTCTATTATCTTTCCTTAAATATCTCAAGGGGGTGTAAATCAATGACATTGACAACACTTTTGAGACTTGCGAAAGGAATCTGAACTATTAAATGCCACCCGTGGTCAAGCCCACACCTGTGTGAGCACTTGATCCTCAGCAAATCACCTTTGAATAAGCTTCCTTTTTCTCTTTACAAACGAGAGAGACTGAAAGGTAAAGAGGTTGCCGAGAATGTACAGGGCTGGATTGCAAAGCTATCAGTTTAACTCTGCTGTACCTGAGTTCCTATCATCTAACCAGAGTGTAGAGAATGGTTGAAAGTCTCCTAAGTGAGGAAAATAATCTAACCAATTGTTTCCTAAGCCTGTTGACGTAGCCAAATGTATTTGCAATCACTTTACTTCAAAGTACTTTAGTGCTATAGCCGTAGACCAGGTTTATGAATCAGACTACTTGAATTCTCATGCAAACTCTGCCATTTTTGCTCAGCAGTTTTCTCATCTCTAAGATGAGGATGATACACTATAAAGACTCAAAGAAGCTAAAAATACTAAAAACTGTGAAAGTCATATAGTAGTACTCAGTTAATGATTTCTATTATTATGAATTAAATCTGGTGGACAATTACAGTTGTGTTTTTATGTACTTGATGTACTTCTTCATATTTAACCAAAATTATATAATTATAATCGTATATAAACATAATATCATGTTACACATTTTATTATGAGTCTTTGTGAAATGACATGGAACATGAAGCATAAAATGAGATATTATTAATATAAAACCTGAGGACAGTACCTAGCATCTTGTATGAATGTTTTAGGATGATAATAGGACCCACATGAATATATTAATTCTTTTAAGGATAATAAAAAAACTTCCTTGATTACAGTTATATAATGTGCTAGTAATACACATTCTTATATAACAGAGTACCTTAAATGTTGCTTTTGATAATAAAAATCAGTATTAGAATTGAGTCTAATGAGTTCTTTCTGTTCCTGTACTCCCTGAATTGTGCATATGGGCATGCCTATTGTAAGACACGTTTATTAGTAAGAAACTCAGGAGGTTCTATTGAGCCATGAGAGACTTGCTTGGATTTGTTCTAACTTGGCATTCTCAGTCTTACTCAGCAAGGAGTATGTTTTACTTGCCCTTTCTGTAAACTGTTCACAGATGACTAGTCATTATGAGCTTCTAGAATTCATTGCTACACATTTCCTATTCTTTGTTTTAGACATAATCAAACGTCAACAAATGTCTTACCTACTCTATTACTAACTCTTAATGTTGAACAGTCATCAGATAGATATACTTAAAACAGAACAATTTATGATGGAAAGTGTGGATACTTTGAAATCACATAGTTCTGCACCAAAATCTTTATCCTGCCATGCTTATGTATAGATATGCTGCCATGTATGTATAACCCCCCATCTCTAGTCCCCACATATATGCATGAGTCAGAGACGAGTTTCTGTATTAACTGATACCCTATGGGTCCTCTAAGCCCCAGGGTATAGCTTGTTGACTTTATATTTAGAAGACAAGTACAATAAGCTATGCTTTTTCTTTAATTAAAACTTGGAGTATCCTGAAAGAAATTGCGAAATGTTCTGACTTTTTCTATTTTTCACAATGGCTTGAGGTGTATTTGTGCTGGTTCCTCCTTGAAGATCTGGTAGACTTTCTGATTTTAGTGAAATTGTGTTGAGTTCCTTCAGTTTAAGTTGATGTTGGCTGTGTCCTTGCTGTAAACTGTCTTTATCATGTTTAGGTATGTTCCTTGTAGCCCTAATCTCTCTAAGACTTTTACCATGAATAGGTGTTGCATTTTGTCAAAAGCCTTTAATGTATCTACTGGGATAATTGAGTGGTTTTTGTCTTTCAGTTTGTTTATATGGTGGATTACATTTATCAGTTCACATATGTTCAGCCATCCCTGAATCTCTGGGATGAAGTCTTCTTGATCATGGTGGATCTTTTATTTTTTTTAAAATATGTTCTTGGATTTGGTTTGCAGTGTTTTATTGAGCATTTTTAGCATCTATGTTCATAAAGCAAATTGGTTTGCAATTTTCTCTATTGGGTCTTTATGTGGTTTCGATAGCAGGGAAATTGTGACCTTGTGAAATGAATTTGGCAATGTTTTTACTGTTTCTATATTGTGGAATAATTAGAGAAATATTGGTGTCATTTCTTCCTTGAAAATCTGGTAAAATTCTGCACTAAAACCATCTGACCCTTGGCTTTTTTTTTTGTGCATGGGGGCTTTGGGAGATTCTTGATGACTGCTTCTATTTCACTGGGGCAGTGGTTATCAGCTTTCCTAAGGACTGTCAATTTATTATGGTTCCTTAAGTTGTGGCGACCCCCAATCACAAAATTATTTTTGCTAGTTCTTAATAATTGCAATCTTGCTATTGTTATGGATCACAATGTAGATACTTTTTAGAGATAGAGGTTTGCCAGCAGAGCAGCAGCCCACACGTTGAGAATCACTGTACCAGGATTTACAAATCTGCTTAAATTGCTGATATGATTTTTATTTAACTTTGGTATGTTTCAATAAAATTATCCATTTTCTTTAGATTTTCCAATTTGGCAGAGTATAAGTTTTTCAAATATGTCCTTATGATTCTCTGAATTTATTCAGTATCTTTTAAATTTAATTTTTATTTTTAGTTTTTTTATTTTGGATATTCTTTTTCTGCTTTTTAGTTAATTTGGATAAGGGTTTGCCAATCTTATTGATTTTCCTCAAAGAACAAACTGTTTCTTTCATTAATTCTTTGTATTGGTTTTTGTTTATCTGTTTCTATTCTATTGATTTCCCCCGAGGTGAATTTGTTGTCATCTGTTCCTTTTAGGTATGAGTCCTTTTTGTCCCAGACCTTTCAGGTATGCTGCTAAGTTTCTAATATGTGATCACACCACATTTTTTTTTGTGTGTGTAGGCACACATAAAATTGTCAGTCTTCTCAATCTTCTCAAATTACCAAATATTGGTGTCACAGATTCTTTGAATTTTTTATTTGTATTTTGCTTATATTTCATTCATTTCAGCCATGATTTTGATTTTCTTGGAGGGGTATTGATTAATCTATTTTTTTTGTAAGTCATTCAAGTTCATACCATTATTAATCTGATATCTCTCACATTGTTTAGATATAAGTTGTAGTGATTTGACAGAAAATGGCCGCCATCGGGAATAGAACCGTCAGGAGGTGTGACCTTGTTGGAGAAAATGTCACTTTGTGGTGGGCTTTGAGGTCTCCTTTGCTCAAGCTAGGCTCAGTGTGACACGCAGTTGCTTCCGCTGCCTGCGGATCAAGATAAAGGACTCGCACCTACTACTCCAGCACCGAGTCTGCCTGCATACTTCCATATCCGTCTGTATTGATAATGGAGAAGCCTCTAAAACTATAAGCTAGTCCCAATTAAATGTTTTCCTTTATGAAAGTTCCTGTGGTCATGGTGTCTCTGCACAGCAGTAGAAACCCTAAGTCATAAGTACACAGAGCTGTGAACTTCCCTCTTATGACTGCCTTTATTGTTTCCCATAAATTTGATGCATTGTATTTTTTATTTCATTCAAATCTTTCAATTTTCCATTTCTTTCTTGATTTGTTATTTTGATTTAGTGATGTGTTTGACTTCCATGAGTTGTACTTTCAGTTATTTCTAATATTGTTAATTTCATGTTAGTTCAGATGGTGAGGTTTTTTTTTTTTCATGTATTCTTAATGTTTGGGGGGAAAGTTCTATAAGTGTCTGTTAGGTTTATTTGACTTATTGCTCAATTTAACTTAAAGTTTCTCTAATTTTCCAGATGACTTGTATTGATGGCAGTGAGGTATTGAAACAGTTACTATCACTGTGTTATGACTTGATCTATAGTTTTAAGTCTAATTGTGTTACTTTTATGAAATTAAGTGTTCTTCTCAGGACTAGTGGGATGTCTTTATCAAACAGCTCACCTCAAAGTGTAAGAATCTATATGGAAGAGGAGGAGGAAAGATTGTAAGAGCCAGAGCTGGTGGATTACTCCAAGGAAACAGTCTTACAGATACAACAGGAGTGAGATGCTATGAGCTCACAGAGACTATGACAGGATGCCTAGGTTCAAACCAGACAAGCTTTCAATGCTGAAAAGGAAAAATTGACTCAAAGTCTCCCCCCATCCAAGAAATTATTTATATTTGATACCTGCTATGAAAGGGAAAATCAGTTTTCTCAAATGGAAGATCATTGGGCATGTTAGACATACTGCCCAACACAAAACAGATTCCATGTGGTTTTGTGTGCTTTTGGTTTGTTTGGTATCTTTTGTCTTATTGTTTGTTGTTGTTGTTATTGTTTGCTTTAACTTTCACTTTTTTGGGCAGTTGTTGATAAAGGAAAAAAAATGAAGCTCGACAAGCAGGAAGTTGGGGAGGATCTTGGAAGAATTGAGGAAGGATAATATGCTCAAAATATATTGTATGAAAATATTTAAATAAATAAAATTAAGTAGTTTATAATTGACAATGCAGTGAATAATGTCTAAAAGCACAAAAAAGGAAATGAACTTGGATATTCATGTCTTTGATGGACATACGTCTAGAACTGCAACATCTTCTTGTTGGCTTTTTCCTTTAATTGTTAGAAAGTATCTTGTTTTTCAATTTGGCTTGAAAATGAAAATAGCATTTTATATCATATAAAAGTAGTAACAAAGAGTTTGTCTGAGTAGAAAATAAATTTATAACCCCTGGTAACTGCTTATGTCTTTGTCTTCTATCCTTAAAATATTATTCAATTAGATGTAATTTAATGAATGAACATTTCAAAGTAGAGATTTTAGACATATTTTATGACTATAAATATGTTAAAGAGCATCATGTATTGATCACAAAAGCTAAGAAAACTATCTTAATACTTGAAATGATTTTAATATATCATTCTGATTTATTTTAATCATTTCACAGAGCAGAGCCCCATATTTACATTCTTTCCCATCCATATTTTATGTCATAAAATTTATAAAAATAGTTATATTGCTGATATCGCATATTTTCAGTGACTTGTTCCAGAATATAGGTGAACTGTGGGCAATGATAAGCACTCAATACATGGCTGATAAATCAATTGCTAAAAAATGATGCACATGCAGAATTACCTTAGATACCTTATATTTCCTTTAAACTAAATAATAATAATTGTCAGTTCTGTTTAATATTCTAGACCAATGTCCTTTTAATGATAAAATTCTACAGTTTATCATAATACAATATTATTATATGCTAAATGCTATGAGGTAACACTCATTTTTCTTTAAGAAATGATTTTACAAAATTTGAATTTATTATGTACAAATATATATTATATATTATATATACATATATTTCTAAGAATGCATTGGAGAATGTTTGAGAGCTATACAAGAGAAACAGCACTCCATACGTACTCTGTAATTTACATTGGTTTCCTATTCATTACCTTTAAATATTTTAGGTTGTTAAATAAAAATATCATTTAAATATTTATTTACAGCATGAGTTTGTAGGAATTAATTAGTTAACTTCGTATTAAGTTTCTGTCATTTGGTCACTGCCGAATCATTGCTGAATATAAAAGACTTCTAATGAATCTTAAAATGCTCATAGTTATGGAGTTTGGGAGATAATTTTCTTTTCTGAAGTTTAGGCTTAACACTTAGAAGAAATACTAAATGCTTTCAGGTTTGTAAATTCAATTAGTGAAACATAATATGTATCTAGCATGATCACAAGGGAACTACATGCACACATGAGAAGAGCTAACCAGAAAACTGAACATCTCACAGTAAGTTCTGGCTCACTTCATGAACTGTGAGGGAGAGACAATTGCATCCCATGGCTTCTGCTCTCAATGATAGGCAAGGGAAATGAATATCATGCACACTGAAGTATTAAATATTGATACAATGTGTGATGCCTGCCACATAACAGCTGTAGACAGATGATATTGAAATTCAGGCTACAGAATGGAGGGAGGAATAAATCATGTCTTCCATAGCATTTGTGAAATTAAATGCTAAAAACAGCTTTGCATTTTATCTAGGACAACTGTTGTGGGATGTTTATTGGTGACTTGAGTATGCTGCTGAAAGCTAGGAAGAGCTGTTGCAAGCTGATGGATTGTGCAATTGTAAAACCGGGATGGAGTTTAGCAGTGTTCTGCAGGGTTCATTAAAACTAATAGTGCACAAGGAGCGAAGAAACTTCTCATACTAGAAATATGTGTACTCTTTGAATTTTTTAGTGCTTTGATCTTCCTGAAGTTATGAACTATCGAATGTCTATCTAAATAGACTACATATTGCCCCAACAATAAAACTTTTTTGAAAAAACACAGAAAATGTTGTCTAGGCTGTTTCTAGTACATTCAGAACTTGGGCACTTGTGTTTCCCACTTAGTGTAGAACAGATCACAATGGAAGATTTCTTGCTGAAAAATAGCAACCCTGCAAATATGTGCACACATTGGAATAGTTTGGATATGCTTTGCTTCTCTCAAAAGTCAATGCACTACAGGTTTAGTCCCCACTGTAGTGAGCAGTGTGTGTGTGTGTGTGTGTGTGTGTGTGTGTGTGTGTGTGTGTGTGTATGTGTGTGTATGTGTGTGTATTATTGTTGTTATTGTTGAAACTTGAACAGTAGAACTTAAAGAATGTAATAAGTTCTTGATGAAACAATCTTTAAAAGTGATTATGCGTTTTGGAAGTGGGTTAGATCTTGAAGAACTGAATTACCTAAAAAAGGAGGTTTTTACAGAATTAGACTATGTTTGGTCTTTCTGTACTTGCTCCTGGAGCCTCCACACTGCTCACATTATGTGATGGCATTTGCACTGTTGTGAGAAAGCCTAGTACTCTCTTTAGAGGTGGCCTCCAGAGCTTGGAGTTTAAAACCTCTATACTTGTGGACACAATGAACGTTTTCCTTTAATGTCAGCCTAGTGTATTTTTAGAACAACATTAAATGGAGGTTTTATATACACACATATACACATATGCCTATGCACATATGGGGAAGTTGTGATACATATATATATATACATTAAAATGGTATTTTAAAACATATTTATCTCAGGAGAAAGGATTGATTATTCACTCTATCTTTTGAAAAAAGTCCAGTAATTTAGTCAGAAGTTCAGATATTGTCATCGAGGACAAATTGAAGGATGAGAAAAGTACCCAATCTGTTATCTGTTTTCTTTTTAGATAAGAATTTCTAGGTTACAAAAGGTTCTACTTGGACTGTAAGAGCACACTCAGCACACATTTTCATTCACAAAAGAACTCGCTGTCTAAGACATAAACAATAATATCAAAATGTTCATGGCAAAGCTAAGAAACTTGAATCTTCATCTTCCTCATCACTTTTACTGCACCATGCAGCATGCTTAGTTTTGTGGCGGCTCTCTCCTACCATCTGCATCTAAGCATCTAAGACCTAAGGCAGACATCTGAAGTCACTACTCAGCAATTTAGAGGGCATAACAGTCTTCCAGCTTTCTGCAAAGTTTATTCTCTCGCCCTTCTTTCTTCCTCTTTCCCTCTCCTTTGCTTCTCCTTCCATCCACCTAGATTCCTCTATCTCCAGTGTCCTCCTTTCTGCCTTTCCCCTCCCACTCTCTTTCTCTATTTCTTTCCCCCTACTACCTTTTTCTTCTCTTTCCATCCCTCTCTATCCTTCTATACCAGTTCCTTATCTTTCCATCTCCCTGTCTTCTCTCCACCTTTCTCTTTGGATTATTTTATTATTGAATTACTCATACACGGTTGTCACATGCATTATCCAATGGATATGTAAGGCCAGGATTTCTAAACCATCAAACTATGATTAGAATGAATGAAGCATTTGTCAGATAAGCTATATCTTTGTTCTATTGCCATCAGCATAACATCAAGACTTCACCAAAAATAATAAGTGCTTGTATAAAAATGCCTTACTACTGGGTAGTTAACCAATGAATGAATTATCTACTTGTAGGACTGTTCTTCTTTCTCCATAACAGCACCCACTCATTTCTTTTTCTTTAATCTAGAATCAGTCTGTGAAAGAAAACGTTCAATTTCTTTCTTGCATTTAGCTTCTTTTTAACTAGCCTGATAATATCCAATTCTAGTCTACAGAAACATTAGATTTTCACCTATGTATGTTTCTCCTATATTTAAGAAAATTCAGATTTTCTAAAGGAAGACATTGTTTTCTAATATTTTGGGGACATATAAAATAGAAAATATATAGAAATTTTAGAGTCTGTGCCAAAATTTTATTGTACAAATGTATTGATATACACAAGTGATTCTATTTTAAAATGGCGTCTTTAGGCTGGAGTGCCGTCATTACATTGTTTTACTCTTAATCAATGCTTATGAAATTATAGTTTTTCCATTGTATAGAATCATGTCTACCAACAACTTCCTATTTCATTTTTGCTTTACTACTTAGTCTGTGAAATTTTTTCATTGTTCTGCCATCAACACTTCAAAATAATGTTACATACAAACATCAAACTTTCTCTGAGATTTGCTGTGAGAGATATTCAAACTCCAGAGTATTTAGTAGATACTGGAAAGATTTAAGAAAGTGTATTTCAAACGATTAAGTGCATTCTCTTATCCATTTGTCATTATTCATTCATCCATTTCTATGTATTGGGTACTTGCTATATTCTTGAATCGTGGTGGTGTAACAGATATCACGGTGCTTACAGGATAGAAGCAAGTGTCAACTATATATGTAAAGTGCAACTTTTCAAAAATGGTACCTCTTAAGCAAGATCTAATGAGTACTAAAGGATACCTTTGTTGTAAGCCAGGAAATCTTTTCTTGTTGATAATATTCTAGTTTTGGTATAAGATATGAGCAATGCTGGAGACTCTTGGTTGCTAGAGAAAAGTATTTTAGGAAGAAATAACATTAAGCCTGTGAGAAATTAAAGGTGATTAAATAAATTAATTTTATCAGGGAGTGGTTTGCTGGAGATATAGATTTCTACAAATTGTATTTTTCCAAAAATGATGTTGAACTTTTCCTAAGAACACTGGGAAATAAGTAGCCAGCTGTCAATAGGCTCTAGTACTTTTATCAGTGGATTGTGGGTCCATGAAAATGCAGTATTAATGAATTTGAAAGACAATATTGTTGTTTGAAAGTGCTTAAGGACCAAGGTTAAATTAGGAAGAGGACACTACCTAAGATTAAGGTCATTTCTTTTTTTATTTTATTTCTGGGCTTATTATTCTTTTACATTACTTTATATGTATGCATTTTCATTAATTATTTCTTTTATTGAAATAGATTTTTTTCCTACAATATATTCTGGTAAAGGTAATTTCTTAAGGACAAAAACTAATGTGTTTCCAGTTATGGTCTTAGATTAAAGTCTTCTGAGGCACAGAAGACTATTCTGTGAATATTCATCTCTATCATTACTTTTGAAAAAAACTAGAATCGAAATTCATCTCAAAAGTGAGTTATTTAGTATAAGCCTCCTGGGGACCTTTGGGATATGATGCCTAATGAATAGTAAAAGAAGGTTTCCCCAAGTGGCAATTTGGTAGTACATTATATGTGATCTGAAGTGTATTTCTATTTCTGAGCTTTTTTTCATATTCAATTTGAAAAGTCTAAGATTACTTTTTCTTTCTTTATCCCACCAACCACATTCCTGGTTAATGCTATTTTCTTTGTTAGAAAAATCTGTAATTTAATCAAGTCACATTAAACAGAACCTTCTAAGAGACCTTAAAACTTCCTAAAGAGTTCCCAAATGGGTTATCAATACCAAGTGGTCAGTCCTGAAATCATATGCACACAATGCTATATGTACTGAGAAGGTTGTTATATATTTATGATAATAAATAGACAATAATTAAATAAATAGATACTATGGATTTGAGAGAGAGTGTGAGAGAGAAGTAGAGAAAGTGAGGGAGAGAGCAAGGGGGTGCATTGGAAGAGCTGGAGGGAAGAAAAGGAAGGGAGAAAATGATGTAAGTTTATTTTAATTTAAAAAACTTAAAAAATTAAAAGTCAGGAGTAGATAAGATGTTCTTCCAGTAGGCTCATGTAATCTCTCCTGCATTTTCTTTGTCCTGACTAGGTAGCATTTGTCATACATCATTGTGGTCTGGGGTTGTCTTAACTACTAGGAGGTATGTATACTAGGCCAGAGACATTTTTTACCTACCTCCAGTTCCAAATGTGAGCAAGAATGCTTAATAATGTGACCTTCAGTTTATACAGAAAAAGTAATACATATCATAAATAATCTCAGATAATAGTTCAAAGAATTGTCTTTTAACATCAATGATCATAGTTTTTAGTTGTGCCTTTATCTTTTTAAAATACTAATAGCAGAACTAAGGCAGAGTCAAGGAAGATGCGATGTTGCAATTGAAGAATATTTGGTGAGGCACCAACATCATTGTAACTTGAAGATTTTAATGAGTATTTAGTTATTTTTCTGTTGCTTTGGGAAAACACCTTGACCGAGGCACTTTATAAAAGAAAACATTTAATTTGGTGAATATGGTTTTAGAATACGGATGATGGCAACACACGGCAGTCATAATCTAGAGCAATAGTTGAGAGATTACATCTTGATCTATAAGCACGAGATACGGAGCACTAACTGGACATGGCTCTGGAACTCTCAAAGCCTGTCCTGAATGACACCTCTTTATCAACAATGTCACAACTCCTAGTCATTGTCTCAAACGGTTGTACTAGTTTGGGACCAAAAATGCAAATATTTGAATCTATGGATGATATTCTTATTTATACCACTGCAGTGGGATTACAGAGGAAACATTGACAGGTTAATATTAAGGTTAATGTGTTATTTTTAGAATTCATAAATAAATCTTCTATAGTTTTCTTCATGAACTACTTTTGAAATACTTGGATATTTAAGTGTTTTTTACTTCAAATAACAAGAGGTTTTACAAATGGTTTAAAATTGCCCAGTTGCTACACCAATTCCAGCTGTCAAACTGAAAAGGATGATGGGGAATTTGTGTTTAATGGGTACAGAACTTCACTTTGAGGAGATTA
This sequence comes from Myodes glareolus, assembly GCF_982192425.1. Taxonomy (NCBI): domain Eukaryota; kingdom Metazoa; phylum Chordata; class Mammalia; order Rodentia; family Cricetidae; genus Myodes; species Myodes glareolus. The sequence continues at coordinate 19,771,789 of NC_142048.1, read as the reverse complement.
AAAGCTTCCAGAGAGGAATGGTAGAAAGAATATCAGATAAGAATGTATATATTGAAAATCAACAATAGTGTAGACTTCAAAATGACTCACATGAAAGTGCTTTGTGACTGTATTAACAAATTAGTCTTAGTATATCTACATGCTATTGATATAAGAATACTCTGTTTCTTCTCATCAATGTGGAAGGACTCCATTATCTCCAACATGGGAGTATGCTTCGTCTATTTTAAAAATAAATATGAGTTGCTTTGCTTTAGTTTGATAGAGCAAACCATCCTGACAAAAAGTTGATAATACAAATGTATTGATATCTTGCAGTTTCCTCAAGAGAAATAAGTTGTAACGTTCTTTCCATTGTTCTTGCCCAAAAAAATTTTATTTTTTTTCTGTATTTTTTTTCATTACAACCACAGTTCTCCCTCCCATTCCTCCTCCCACCACCCTTTCCTCTCCTCCAAGCCATTCCTTCTCCACTGCTGCCAACTGGTAAGGGAGTGAACAAAATCTGATGCATTAAATTGGGTCAGAACCAAGCCCCTCCCCACTGTATTAAGCCCGAGCAAGGTATTCCACCATAGGGAATGGGTTTTGAAATGCTAGCTGATGCACCAGGGATAGATCCTGGTCCTACTGCCAGGGGTCTCTCAGACAGTCCAAGCTTCGTCACTGTCTCTCACAGATGGAGGGCCCAGTGTGGACCCATGGAGGCTTCATAACTACAGTTTGTAAGTTTCCATGAGCTTGGTTCTGCTGTTTTTGTAGATTTCTCCATCATGATCTTGACCTCCGTTTGCTTATATATTCCCTCCTCCCACTATTTGACTGGATACTTGGAGCTCGGCCTGGTGGTTGGTTGTGGATCTCTGCATCTGGTTCCATTAGTTATGGATAAAGCCTCTATGATGATAGCTGGAGTATTCGCCGATCTGATTACAGGGGAAAACCAGTAAAGTCACCTTCTTGACTATTGTTAGGAGTCTTAGCTGGGCTCTTCCTTGTGGATTTTTGGGAATTTCCCTAGCACCAGGTTTCTCCATAAGCCCATAGTGGTTCTCTCTATCAAGAGTTCTCCTTCGTTGTCCCTCTCCCCCTTGACCATCTAGTTCTATCTTGTTCTCGCCTCCCACCCCTTCCCTTTTACCATGGGCCCCCTCGCCCCGGTTTACCCAGGAGATCTCTTTTAATTCCCCTTCCCCGGCAATCGATGTGGCCCTCTTAGAGTCTTTCTTGTTCCCTGGCTTCTCTGGAGCTACAACAGTGCTGCTAACTTCTGAGCTATCTCTCCAGTTCAGCAAGTATTTTTTAAACATTTTCTATTTCTTTATTTTTAATTCTGTCCTCTTTTTTTTTTTTCTCTGTATGCGTGGCTAAAAAGTCGGTATGGACCGAGGTGATTTTTAAAGAACCCTGAAGACACCTGTGATGGATGAAAGCAGGGATGTAGAGCAGGTCTAAAACACTGGAGCCTTAGACAAAATGTGTACTCTAAGAGTTTCTTCTTCATCTACTATCTCAGACCCTGGATGTGCTTGAGGAGCAGAAGTATTTTCCAACTGACAGGGGCAAATAATTCTCTCCTCGTTTTCCTTAAGTAACACACTTGGAAATATTTTAAAGGTTATAAAAAACTGTAAAATATACGCTAGCGTAAGGTAGTGTAGGTGTTGCTGTTCATCATTTGCTTCACTGATTCTTTCTGTGTCGTGAGGGGACTAAGGCAAATAAGCAAGGATGGAGGCTCCATTCTGTTCTGTCTGTATGCCAGGATGTGTCAACTGCGATGGCTTGAAACAGAGAGACTGCTATGATTTGGCTGCTTTGATGTCCCTTATGGCTTCTCTCTCAATCTGCCTTGAACAAGCAACTGCCCCAAAATTCTTGAATGCATATATATACATATATATATATATGTGTGTATACATATATATAAATATATATTATGTGACATATAAATAATATGTATATATATATTAAGAGAGAGGAGGTTAGAGGTTTATAATCACAGTTACCTTTGGATTAGACTCATTTGACAAAAAGAATAGAAATAATAATTAATTATTAGAGAGATGTAGACCTTCATTTATGTAAATAAACCAGAGTGTTGTCTGATCATTTTTCCTTGGAATGGGATGCTCTTTTAATAGAGAGGGCGATGTGCAATATGCTGCTGACATGCTTTCAAAACCTATGTGAAAGTTTTCTTATAACCAAGAAGTATATGATATGAATCACGAAGGCATGCATATTTCCATTAAGGGCAAGAGCTTATTCATCTCTGTGTGCGTCTCCCCATGTTTGTTTGTTTTGAGACGAACACAGGCAAGAGAGTCTTCGTTTACCCTCCAGTAAACAGGGCTTGACAGAGCCCTGACGCTGTTTATTTTCTTCCTGTGTCTTTTGTGAAGTATTGAGACTCTGGTTGTGTCCTGTCACTCAATCGGTTGAGCATGATTGCTAATTTCTTGTCAGACTGCTGCATTGTGATTTGCATTCCAAATCAGAGTGCAGATTCCCATTACAACATGCTCTCCTGTTATCTGGAATCCCTTCGTTCTTTTTCTCGCCCCCTGTCCCCAGTAATCACCCCTAGAATTTCTCCTTTCACGAGTTTCCCACCTGGAATGGGCAGCTTCTGTGGGCTGAACTAACAATATTTTACAAAGACATCAATCGATTATTTATTCTCTTTTTTCTGTAAAAAAAAATCATATGCCAATAAATAAAATACTTAATAAAACAAAAGGTTTATATTTATTCGTTTAAAAGCCGTGTCTTTATTCCTTCTTGATTCTGAAATACGTGAGCTTAAAGGTCCTTTCTTAATAATAACCTTTAACAGACCAGCCTTGAGATAGTCTAATTGCATCCCTCCTTGGCATCTTTAAATCAAATTAACTAGACACTTCGTGAGGAGGTAAAAGGAAAGGGCATTTTTGTAATGAATCTGACTGGGTGAGAAGAAACTGCTGCAGCAGAAAGACACGACGACAATCTGGGCTTTCCCACTGTGGTAGCAAAGGGGGGAATTATGGGTTGGTGGTCCGCTTCATGTTAGGAGGACACCCCTCCATCTGTTCACAGTTCAGCGTGCTTCCAATTTAAAGCTGAGATTTCGACACAAACCTCAATTTCTTTCCCCCATTTTAAATGCAAAGCAAGGCTTATGCACCATAGTGTCTCTGCTCCTAGAATTAATACCACTGTCCACACCCCCTCCCCAAATTATCCGGCTGTTTGTTTGAGTACCTGCTTGCTGTGGTACACAATGGGCAGCTTTGAGAAGAAAAATTGATAATCTTCACGGAAGAGTAATTTGAATGAAATTACACTTGACAGCCAGTCTCCAAGCAAACAAGAGGCGCGAGAGAGCCTCAGTTAAGCTCTGAGGACTTGCCCAAGCCACTGCTGCTGGAGCTGCCCAGGGGGAAAAAGCACCCGCTTTCTCAACATCTAATTGAGCTTTTGACTAATTCCGTGCGCCAGATTCTCCCGAAGAAAGGTAGCCATGGAAGAGAATATGGAAGAAGGACAGACACAAAAAGGTACTGTGCATTTAAAAGGGTTTATTTGTAACTAAGTGTTCGCTTTGCGCTTTCGTTGTTTGCTTTAGACACTTGCCAGGAAGGCTAATGAATCTTTTTCTTTTGGAAGGCATTTTCCCTTCCTTTTCCCTATGCTCTTTACTTGCTATAATGTCTGTTATAATCGTTGTTGTTTGAAAATCTTGTATAAGTATCTAAATGCGTACTCAGGCATTAATGATAAGAACAGTGCAGTATGGTGAATTATTCCTTAGTCTAGTCTTTGTTAGACTTCATTTATTTCATGTTTTCAAGATTGTCTAGCTCAGTTCAGAGATTACAGATTTGAGCCACAAGCAAAATTGGTGCACAAGTTGCAGTTAAAAATTTGATGATGTAACCATTATCAATACCTTTGCACAACCAACAGACAGAACAAAGAACAACAGCATTTAGTATAATTTGGTTGGTACTAATTTAAATCATTTCATTTCATGGATATAGTGTTATTTTAATAAATAAGGAGCAAAAGTTCATGGGCTTTGGGGGTTATTTAGTGATATTAGTTTTTCCTTTCTGTACGGTTGACTATAATCAACTTAAAGGTAATATATGTTAAATTTCAGATGCATTTTAAAGCTTTCTAGTCATATATAGGTATATGGGGCAAAAATGTTTTTTTTTTATTAAAATTGGTTAAACGCTGCCCATTTCAAATGATTCAAGACGCTTCTGAGTGCTTTTAGACATCAAGTGGGGTTTCATGGGGGATTTGGTTTTACCCCAGTAGAGGCAGCGTTTGCTCTCACGTCTGTGCACAGGATTATGTAATGCGAGAGAAAGCACTCTTGTTTTCTTAATTAAAAGAATAAAACTGCATAATATGTATAACGAAAATTGTTAAAAGAATTACCAGGAAAGATACAGTTCCAAGAATGATTTTGAAGGTATATAAATGCATTTTTTGGTTTTAAAACTGCATTTTTAAATGATATCATTGGTAAGTTAGGTGCAGTATATGTTTTTTCATATGTTGTAATGTTCTAGTATGCTGGTCCTCTTCTGTAAGTACACACACACACACACACACACACACACACACACACAAACACACACATGCACTCACACATACAAACACACATGTACTCACGTATACAAACACACAATTGGGTATAGATGCTATATCCACTTGCATTCAGGACTAAGTACATAAATGTTTGTTATATGCAATAAAGATAATGGAAATCTCCAAAATTTATGCTTTTCTTATTAATGACACATTTAAAGAGAATAAAAATTCAGCAGAACTATAACATGAGCTTTTTAAAATAAAAGTATTTACATCTTTATCTTGTGCACAAATAATTTAAGGGTTCTTTAGATATTTTAAAGCATTTTTTTAGCACTTTCTGTCCTATCCTATACTAAACATTTCAATGGACTGCTTCATTTTATTAATAAATCTCTCATTCTTATATGTTTTTACTTTACACATTTATGTTCTTCTTAAACAAAAATAAAACAGTCAATCATTTTAAGGCGATGAATGACACCCATTACACTAAATACAACCTTAAGTTAAATTATGGACCATGGTAACAGGTTGAATGTTTTGCAGCAAGCCACGGTTGAGGCAGGCACAAGAAAAATGATGTAATGATGTTATGATGGTTCCTTTTCTCAGGCAATACTAAAAATCGTTCATAGAGGGGAGGCAGTAGTGCACTGACAGGACAATTATCACAGTGGGTGTCTCATCACTAACCTTTGCAATCATGAAGGAAAACAATGTAATAAAAACATCTCTATGGCTGCCTATAAGTACATGAAGGTTCTAACAAAAACATCTATGGATCGCCTTTTTGAATAATTAGGGAAAAGATTTAATTTTCTTCATTCCTGAGTAGTCAGTTTCCTTCAGCTATCCCCATGACACCTTTTAACATGCCGGATGTTGACAGGTTACATTGACACAATCTCTACAGTAATGGGGAAGGGGGCATTGCAAATTTGCATTGATCAATGTAAAAGAAACTATGTGATAAGCAGATAAAATCATCAGAAATGTTTAAGAGTTCAGGTAAACAGAGTTAATGATCCCTCCACTCTAAGGGAAGGCAGCAGTTTATGTTCCCTGTGGTCCTATTTGTTTAAATGGCGTAGGATTTTTCAACACAAAATCTGATACCAGCATTCTCTTCCAGTTGAAAGGTGTTTTCCAGTCCTTCTTATAATTTAATACCTTTTATTGTACTTAATGACATTGCTTCTTGACCAGCCTATAAACCACAGATAACCTGATTATATTAAATAGGGAAGCAATACACCAAATGAACGCTTGAATTAAATTGCAGAGTGTGGTAACAGGTTAAATGTGTCTGAGTGAGCCTTAGCAGCTGCAGATACCAAGAAAAGTGATGTCATTATTTGTGATCCTGTTTTCCTCCAGTAACTTTGAAAATTGTTCTCCTGCAGGGGAAGCAGCAACAACTACATTTTTTTATACAAATAGGAATTATTTGTTTTAGTATTTGCTTATAACACGTTTTAAATTCCACTAGAATGTGAAATTGAATCCAATAGTTTAATTGAATATAGCAGAAACGCATGTGTAGTTTCTTACATGTAGTTTCTTAAGTGATGCTTAAGAAATAACAAGGATCCTCCATAAGAAGTACATTTTTCTTTATATTTATACATTCTTTCTGACGTCTGGAAAAGACAATCAAGAATGAACAATGATGACTTCTATGCTGATGCATATTCAGGTCAGGAGGCTCAATAATATAAGAGTATGGATGGATTTGGCAGACATTCTGTTCCACCAGTCCATGTTGTGTTACAGTTCTAATAAGGGATTCATTAATCTGTTGCTCCTTCCTTTTCTTAGCCTTCACCAATAACACCTCGTCGACTGAAGGGATTCTAATGTTTTTAAAATGTCACTTTTGTAAAACACGCTCTTTCAGTGAAATCCAATTCTTTAACCATGTGTTCAACCAGAGAAACAGTATTCTAGAACTACATGGGGAAACATAACAGTAGACTATTTTGTACTTTGCCTTTGGGTATAGCTATAATAAACTAATATAATTGCCATCAAAGCCAAAATGGTGGCCTTGCCATGACATCAAATGTTTCTGGTTTTACGAGGAGGTTGAATAAAGGTTGTAAATGTTTTTATGACTATTTAAAAGACATAATAATATTCTCCTTTTTTACAACTAAGTTTGTATAATTTCTGTTATTTATGATCAACTATAGTCTGGTGTGTAAGGACATATGCTAATTAACTACTATAGTTCCCAAAATGTTGAATGGGAAATTTCAAAAATAATCAATATAAGCTTTCATTTTCCTGTTGTTCTGGTAGTATCAGGAAACTATACACTATATTAATCCCTCTTGCCTAGAATATCAATCTTCCTTTGTTCAGCGTATTCATGTTGTTATATATCACAAACCCACCGTCATCCTCTGGATTTGCAGACTAACTATTGAATATTGGATATTGATTATCACAGTATCAGTGTGCTTGTATCCATGCAACCCTTACTTTGCTTAATAATCTCAAAAATCAAAAGTAATATTGCTGGCAATGCATAGAAGCCAAAGAAATCTGTTAATGGCATCTTTAAAGAGAAAGGTGAAAACGCTTAACATCTTTCAGGGTTGTTAAGATTGATGATAATGTAGAATCATCCGCGTACAATATCTGTGGCAGTTTTGCTGCCAACTGTCACATTAAAAAGTCTTAGTTACAGTGCATGCTAAGTTCTTAGTCTTTTATTCCACTCCATCTCATTAAACAGACATTGTATCATTTCACCTTGCCACATAGAGAAGAATGAGTATAGTACACTAAGCTATTCTGAGAGACTCACACAAAGAAACACTGAATTCCCATAACTTTTATTGCAAGATAGATTGTTGTATTATATTGATAGTTTTCTGAGTTTTTATTATTGTTGCCCTCTCAATGTTTCTCGTTTATTTGTTACTTTTTTTTAAATATAAGGCTCTCTACTGTCCATGATATCAGATGTCTGCTGAAGATCTTAGAATATCTACACTGTGGATAAGAGGGCTACTGGGTTGGGGAGACGGTCAGAGCACGTGCTGTGCCAGGATTCCTTTGCATCCACATAAAAGCAAAGCCTGGTGTGCATGCCTTTAACTGAGTGATGTGAGGCAGAGACAGGCAGATCCAGAATCTTCCATGCAACACTGAATTTCAATTTTAGGGACAGTCTATCTAAAAGGAATACGGTAGAGAGTGATAGAGCAAGCTACCTGACACCACTTATGCCATTCATGGACATGTACATTCCCCATATGTATGCATACATGTGCACACCACACACACACACACACACACACACACACACACATACACACACACACACATCAGGACCACCACACACACAGAGAAACACACACACAAAAACACACAAACACACATAATAAAAAAGGGATACTGAGCATATTCTTAATTTTGTAAACATGCATTTATGTCTGAGACATTTTGTCAATTCCCAATAGGAAAATGCATAAGAAGTTAAAGTATTTCTAATAATTGCTGAATTAGTGGGTACACATTTAGGTACATAGATAAATGGATGACTCTTACATTGTAAACAATTTCTGTCAGGACATTACCTAATTAGGAGGGCTTTACAGAGGAAGTCCAATGAGACAATGGGTAGAGGAAGTGACGCACATAGAAGGCAGCAGTCAGAATACTGTTCATCATGTTTTCCTATTGCATTGTATCTGTGGCTCATGAGTCTGTGTCTTCAACTTTCAAGATGAACTAGTCAACCACAGACTTCCTATTCAATGATGCCTGCTCTGCCTTCTCAATGACAATAATAATTGGTGACCTGCAAATATTTTCTCACTAGTAGACATAAAAGGTCAAATTAAATATAAATGAAGTACAGTTCCCCCGTGTTTGTTCCATCATACACCCATTCTTTTGCTTTTATTGATTTTATTGAGCTATACATTTTTCTCTCTTCCTCCCTTCCCCTTCCCTCCCCTTCAACCCTTTCCCTTGGTCCGCATGCTCCCAATTTACTCAGGAGATCTTGTCTTGTTCTACCTCCCATGTATTTTTGATCCATGTATATATCTCTTAGGGAACTCTTTGTTGTCTATGTTCTCTGGAATTGTGAATTGTTGTCTGGTTTTTCTTTGCTGTACATCTAAAAGCCACTTATGAATGAGTACATATGATATTTGTCTTTCTGGGTCTGGAATACCTCACTTAATATGATGTTTTCTAGATCCATCCATTTTCCCACAAATTTCAAGATGGCATTATATTTTTTCTGCTGTATAGTACTCCATTGTGTAAATGTACCACATTTTCTTTATCCATTCTTTGGTTGAGGGGCATTTAGGTTGTTTCCAGGTTCTCGCTATGACAAACAATGCTTCTGTGAACATAGTTGAGTACATGTCCTTGAGGTACAATTGAGCATCCTTTGGATATATACCCAAATATTATATGGCTGGGTCTTGAGGAAGGTTGTTTTCTAATTTTCAGAGAAATCGCTAATAAAAAAAATGGAGTACAGACCTAAACAGAGAACTCTCAATGGAGGAATCTAAAATGGCTGAAAGACACTTAAGGAAATGCTCAACATCCTTAGTCATCATAGAAATGCATATCAAGACAACTCTGAGATTCTGTCTTATAGCCATAGGAATGGTCAAGATTAAAAACACTGATGACAACTTATGCTGCAGAGGTTGTGGGTTAAAAGGAACACTTCTGCATTTCTGGTGGAATACAAGCTGAGACAGCCCCTTTGGATATCAGTGTGGCGAGTTCTAATACACTATTCTTACTTCTTCTCTCAACCCACCATAACCAACTAATGTGCCACGTCAGCAACACATACATGGAAGAAGAGTGTCCAAGTTCTTTTGATTTATAGGCAATACTAGTATTTCTTAACCTCATAATTGAGAATAATATACACTTTTTTGTTTTTAATTTTCATAATTGCCCCTGATACAGTTCTCCCCATTCAGCCTCAGCTGCATGTCTTGCTCTCCAAAACAAAGACCATACAGTTACTCTTGCCAAACTTATGCTTGGTTAAGTCATTACCTTGTTCAGGTGTCAAGGGTTGTGTTTTCTTGGTGAGAAGTTAGTAAACAACTATTCCCCCCAGACAGGGTCACAAAGACAAACCAGAGAACATATAGGGTTAACTTCAGGAATATAAGAGAGAGGTTACTGGCCAAAGTGTAGATGACACCAATATAGCCACAAAATTGAAAATATACACTTGCATTTGATATGCGACCTCATAATTATGTGCTGCATTATATATGCAGATACACCTGAAATTGAAGATTAGTCTGTACAGAAAAGTTATATATATATAATAACATATATAGGCTGACTGAAATTGAAATATTTGTAAAAGGGATATTTTTTAATTAAAAGATGGTTTTTCAAAATTTCTGATGGGAAGATTTATGAAAAGGGAAAGCAACCTTGACTTATCATACTAGAGAATGTTAGCAGACATAATTGCCTAGTGATTTCAGAAACACACATTAGCCTAAGGACTCAACATAAATTAACTCATTGACTCTGCACAGTAACCTTAATTGGTAATTATATTAAGGAAACTAAAAATCAAATAGGTTAATTAACTAAACCCAACTCACACAGTAGACAGTAGTAGTAACGTGGGGTACAATACAATCACAGCTGAGACCAGAATTTGAGTTTTTAAATATACCCTGCTTCATATTGAGTGTTAATAATTGCCTATCTGCTGCATGCCTCCCATAGTGACTGCTACTTCACCACACTAAGGGTGAATAATTGCCTATCTGTCTCATGCCTTCTATATTGATTGCCTCAACCACATAGTTCTAGCAGATGCATTAGCCATGTTCTGGAATTTATAACTACATTTCTTATTCTTCATTTTTTGGCTCACAAGGCAAAAAAATGATGTGGACCATCAACCTACCACATGAAAGCCATAACCGTTGTCTGAAAAGATAAGCTGGGTCAATTTAACTCTCATTTTGCGACTCAGAAAACAGTGGTTTGGTTCATTTCTTTATTTCTTCACATATTTTTATAACTGTGTTCATCTCTCAGCACAACCAACTCAGTCTCTATTTGGTATCATAAAATCAGCTCTAATTGAAACAAAGACCAAGATTAATTAATGGGTTTTCTGTATAAAGTCTGTAAAGAATATATTTAGTTTAATTTTGTGAGTAATAGTTAACTAAATGTATTCCTTTTAGATGTTTAAATTGACCCTGCTTTTTAGCATATACTTAATACTTTGAATTATTTCCCTCCTTCATCTTTTATCTTAATAAACTGAATAGTATATTCACAACCACACAAAGTAACACATAAATATTTGTGCTTACAAATAAATATTGATGGTACAAAACTCTTATAAATATTGAAAATAATTAGAATAGATTATAGAACAGTTAAATATGTCTTTTATATTATTGAATTAAGAATTGTTAGTGTGTTGAATTATTTATTCCATTAACTGTAAAGTAACAAACCAGCAGAAAAAATTTTGAGTTATTAATAAGATGTATTTATTTAGCTATCACCCCTTTTCTTTTTCAATGTTGACCACTCACAGATTTATTTAAAATGGAACCTTTTTGCTTACCTAGTGGATAACCTTCATCTCAACAAATACTGTCACAAATCATCTTTTCAGTTGTCATCTCAGTATTTGGTTAACAAACTTCAAAAGTCCATCAAAATTAATGTCTTATGAAGCATATAAAAAGTCTGTCCTGCAATTTGTTTCCCCTGTTTTTACTAGTTTAATAGGCCCAACCAGGAATGTCCTTTGTCTAGGAAAGTATTTTTATCCTTTCCTTCTATCAAATGTCACTCTAAGATAATGCTTACTGGGAGAAATTAGAAGTACTATTGATTTAATACTAATTCCCAGAGCATGTTCATTCTCACAGTTATGCTGACTGCTTTTAGATATAATACTTTTTAAAATATTATCCTCTAAAATTTTACTGCATTAGTTAATAGCTAAGCTTTTTCTACCTGTGTTACTTCTAATGTCTCAGTTCTAAGACACTTATTAACAGGTTTCCAATCTCGGTGTAGAATTGTTATAAATGCATATCCAGTGAAAGGTATCATACTGCATTAACTGCTTAAAGTTGGACTTAAGCTGAAGTATTTGAGCAGTTATGATAAGACAGTGTGAAAGACTGAAATAGTTAAAGTGGTGTGTCTTAGAGATTAATTATTCCTTCATTTTCCAGAAGACAATAGCTCATAGTGGATTCCTAGTGCAAAGCAGATATTTAGTATGTCAGTTTTGGCTTTTCTTTCTCCACATCCCTCATTCCTAGCCAGTTCCTGCCTATACACATGCTGCCCAGTTTTCTAAATACTGAATATTCTCATGCAAAGAAAGCAGAAAGCCCAAAGTATTTTCAAAACTCACTTTGGATAGCATCCTTGCTCACAGGTGCCACAAATACAGATGATTCCTGACATTACAAAATAGATTGCTGTTGTCCCACAAACTCTCAAGTAGAGCTGGGAATTTCATCTTGTGTAGTCTTATCTGAACCAAATTACTTTTTTGCTTTTAAACCAAGAAAAACAGATGATTGCTGGCTGGTTTTTCTCTAATTGTAAACAGAAAGTTTGACTTTGATCTTAGAATAAAACCAGTTTGTTATTGGGGGCCATTTATAGAATTCACTGAGTTGTAATTTATATTACAAATCTGAGAGCCAAAACAAAGGGAAGAGGACTGTTGACTTTCTTGTTGAGTATTCCTTTAGAAATAAAAAAAATCAGCATATTAAAGCATTGGATATTGTTGTGACCAGATTACTTTCTAAAACACATTTAAGATATGATTAATCTTTAGAATTTTTAATTGAACAAAAGAGAGGGCCTCGATGGGTTCTCTGCAAGAGAAGGATGGCACACACATAAAGTACCACTCATCTTGCCTCCTGTTTTAAAATATTCACTCCTTTTCATTTTCAGAATTCAACATTTTCAGAACTAGTTTTATAAGTTTGTTTTTACTGTGTTTTATTTTACGGCACTGAATTTAATCATGAACAACTGGAACTATGGCAGTTTCTGCACATAAAGGTTTACTAATCAAACCCATTGTCCGCTTCTTTGTTCCTCTCTTCATAATGCATTGTGACTATTTTTGAGGTAGCTAAGCTCCTTTCATCAAGTAAGTACTGAAAAATCACATCCCTTTTTGGCGTTGTCCTGACAGCTATTTTCTAAGTGTTTAACATTTAACACAGAGCATGCCTTATTATTCATACTCTTATGTATAAGTGTTATTTTTCTGCTTTTTTTGAAGTGCAAACTACTTAAAGGTAAGCATTCTATTTCTTTTTGAACATAACCAACAAAGCATGTCCCTTCACATCTGGTGATGAAGAAATGATAATAGATGACAGAGAAGGGAAAGAGCATGGATTAAGGAAGAGAAGTGGATGGAGATAATGTCAAGCAATCAAGAAAATAGGAAGACAGAGCACATCTCCTCCCAGACACAGTTCTTACAAAGCAGCTAAAGACTTAGAAGAATTCTGCTTCGACTCCATTTTATGCCATTAGATTTGAACTAAAATAATCTTCTATTCTTCAACCTGATAATATTCAGCAGTTTGATAGCAGCTTTCACCAGACTGAATAGATTTTTCCTTTTTTGTTATTAAAGAAACCACATATTTTTAGCATCCCTAGTCTAGCAATTAAGTAAAACACATTGAATTGTCAAGTTCTTCAGATAGCTACAAAAATTTAGAACGAAAGTTGGATCTTAAAACATTTTTGTAATGTTGATTAAGGAACAAAATAACAACAATTTAAACATTTTGCTGTTCATGGGCTTTCTTTGTTCATTACTGGGTTGATAAAAGAAATCAAAATTGTAGAAATACCGCATTAAAATTTTCTAGATCGGCTTTAAAATAAGAGTTTCATGGAATATTTCTAATGAATCAATTTCTGGGGGAATAAGCTCCAAAATAGCATGTCAACAACATAATTTTTATTCTTTTATGCTTGATGTCAATTTCATGTTTCATTATATCAATTTCTAGAATTAACTTATATTTTAAATCAAATAAAATGTCTTATGAAATCATAACAATTAATTTCATGTCAATTATGAGTCAAGATCATTTATTCAGTACATATTAATGTTCATCTTTTCCCCCTCCATTTTGGTAACTAATATTTTGTTGCAGTAATTACAAATATACCCATTTAGAACCTGTGAAATCACTACTGTGTAAAGTAGAAAATGAAATCTTGAAAAGTCAAATAACTTCATAATTTAGGTGCCAGTTATATGTTAAGGTAAAAAATTAGATACTCTTAGGAAAATGTTTATTAATATAAATGCTATTTTTAATAGAGATTTGTTAAAACACCAGATAAGAACTTTTAATGTATAATCTTATATAATTTATATGTTTACTTATCTCCTTATATTGAAAAACTCATACTCATTACTCACTCACCATCCCTGTCAGATGCTATAGCACCCAAATCACATTGGCTCAGAATTAAAAATTGAATAAATTTTTAGTCCAAAGTCAAATTATTGATGGAGGAGGGTTATCTGTCTATTGTGTTATTTTCATTGGTCAATAAAGAGACTGCCTTGGCCTCTTGATAGGACAGAAAATTAGGTAGGCGGAGTAAACAGAAAAAAATGCTGGGAAGAGGGCTATGAGACAGAAGCCATGGAGCCAGCCACCAGGTCAGACATGCTGAATCTTTTCCGATAAGCCATCACCTCGTGGTGCTACAGATTATTAGAAATGGGTTAATATCAAGATATGAGAGTTAGTCAGTAACTAACTCTCTAGAGATAATGGGCCAGGCAGTGCTTAAATGAATACAATTTGTGTGTTGTTATTTCTGGGACTAAGCTAGCCATGCGGGAGCTGGGTGAGGCGAAAAGCAGGCCTGCCCGCAACTCCTTTCTACAGATGGCGCCAACTATCCAATTCTTTGTATAATTGATTCTTTATAATGGGTCAAAAAGAATAAAATCTTTATATTTAGCTAGATGTGACATTGGCTCAGTAGAAGAACTCATTCAGTTGAAGAAATGAATGTGAAACTAAGAAGAATTGCAATAATTGAACTTTCTCACGGTGAATGTTAGTAAGAGTTTTAGCCTCCCATTCTTCTAAAAATATTCAAAATTTTATTTCTCTTTATGATTTAGAAAGATAAATTTTGCTAAATATACAAGGCAGCTGGCAACATGTCATTCTAGTTTTAATCATTGTTTAGTCCAATACATACTCCTTAAGTTTTCTTCATTCCACAGCACACCTTTTATACTTCGTTATTTGGGAAAAAATGCTGCTTCTTGTTTTGTATCATGTGTTAAGTAAAAAAAAAAATAAGTAAATAGTGACATAATCAACCACAAGATCTTAGCCTCAGATTTTTATCTATACTGAAGTCTTTTTTATCTCACTCTCTTTCCTTAATCATATTTTTAAATTTTTAAAAGAATTCCATATGATGTATTTTAATAATAGTCACCCTCACTCAACTTCTCCCAGATCCCTCTCCACTGTGTCTTCTTTTTGTTTTTTAAACTTCAGTCCAATTTGTACTGTCCAAATATGCTTGTCGAGCAGTATTCCACTAGAGATTGATTGACAATCAGAAGTCAGATCCTTCAAGAAAACCACTCGAGGCAGCTACCAATTGCTAACAACCCCACCTCTAAGGGTAGAGTGTTGTGCCCATCTGCCCTCTTCATGCTGGGTTTGTTCTGCCTTGAACATAAACAGGTCTTGTGTGTGTTATCACAATCTCTTTGAGTATACATGTGCAGTTTCCTTATCTTGTCTAAAACACTGCTTGTAATCATCTGCCACCACGTTCTTACAATTATTCTGCTCCATTTTCCTCCTGGAGGAAAGGAGCTGAATAGAGCTGTCACATTCAGAACTGAACACTCCACAATCACTTTTTCTCTTCTAAATAGTTGGGTATGGGTTTCTGTGTTACCTGTCACGTAGCCCATAAAGAAGTTTCTCGTATGAAGTTTGGGAGATGCAATAACTAATGCATTACTCAACACATGTTAAAAAAAACATTAACTTGGTTTCTACATGTTTTATTAGGTAACTTCAGCAATAGGGCCTTTTTTATTTATTCCTTTTGTGTATTTAGAATGAAAGTGACAAATTAGAGTATTATTAAAGGTGAATGGAATGTAGTTAAGACATCTGTATTTAGGATTATTATAAACTTAAATTAAAATCCATCAAATGATTTAGTATTACCCTTTGACAAATCAGTATGACTATTACTTTCTAAATTGTTAGAAGTGAATAATATATATTTGAAAATATATTGTTAGTACTCATATTTTCCAATAAATGTATGTGACTCTGGGATCCATTTATCCTTATTAATTCAACAAATGTATTCAACGCCGTCATCTAAAGAGGTAGGTCTCATATTTCAGTCATTAACCTTACATATTTTGGTGGAATGTTAGAGCATAGATTTTTGATTCATTGTCTACAAGCCTTGAATTATTATTTCAATAGTTGTGGGTTAGGGCTTTAAACTTTGCAGTTTTAGCACTTTATAGGGGATGCTATAGCTGTTATTTCTTATATCACACTTAGAGAATTGATAATATTTCTGAGAAATTTTGCAGCAGACATTTAAATTTATATTTGAACACAAAATAATGTATTTTAAAACTTAAGTTTAGAGGGAAATACATAGTCAAATATTGAAATCTTTTAGAATGAGAACTTTAAGCATGTTCTGGATAATATCTTCAAAATTTCATTTTGATGCCAGTTATAGTGGTGTATGTCTTTAAGTGGATCTCTGTGAATTCTAGGCCAGCTTGATCTAAACAACAAGTCCCAGGTCAAAAGCCAAGCATACATAGTGAGATCCTATCTCAAAAAAAAAAAAGAAATTTAGAAAAACATAAGAAACACATAAATGCAGAGGCACACATCTTAACACACACAGGAATCCCATAAAAACGCAAAACTGGAGGACATAATATAGGTACAAGGGACTTGTAAGGTTTAAAAAAAATGCCCTGGTTCAACATTATGACACAACGAACCTCCAAAGATACTGTTGAGTTCATTTCATGTTTGTTATATACTGCTGAGCATGGGACCTACTCTTAAGAATATTTTTCTCGATGAGACTCCCTTGAAGAAAAATTATTTTTTATTTACATGTGGCAATCAATTGGAGATAGCTTCTGGGTTAGGTAGGGGCATGTTTCAGCTTCTCCTGTCAGCTCTAGGACCCCATCTGGAGCAGACTGTGTAGTTCCTGTGCACATTGCTCTGGTCTTTGTGAGTTCACATGTGTGTTGCTTCTATTGAATTTGAAAGGCCTGTTTCCTGGATGTCCTCCATTCCTTCTGGCTTTTACACTTTTCCTGCCCCCTCTTCAACAGGATTCCAAAGATCCGACGGGAGGGATTTGAAGGAGACATCCCATTTATGTCTGTGTGTTCTGAAGTTTCTCATTCTCTGCTTATTGTCTAGCTGTGGGTCTCTGTATTTGTTCCTGTCTGCAGCAGGAGGAACCTTCTCTGGTGATGATCAATGAAGGACTGATCTATGAGTAAACCAGAATGCTGTTAGGAGTTGTTTTGTTCTATTCAGGTTTGTTTGGCATTGTTTTATCTTAGTTTCTTTTATTATTACTCCTTAGATACCTGTTTGTTTTCTGATGAGAGACAGAGAAGATAATCATAACCAGAATACATTGCATAAAAAATCTATTATCAATAAAAGGAAAACTTATTACTTTGAAAAACCAAAGGAGTATTGAAACCTACAAATCACATTTAATTATTTCCTGATTGCTCAAAAGGCATTGTGAATATGAAGGGACTTACACATTGTAACCTGGATCATCCAGTAGATCTAGGAGAAATCTGAATCAGGAAATGATGAAGAAAAGGTAATGAAGATACTAATTTATTTATCAGCATATCTATTATTACAGATTCATTGCATACAGATGCATTGGAACTGAATTTTTGGGGGTATTCATAAGCATTGATATACCTGTGTAAGTCACGTATTGTCAATTTAACTACCATTGCCAATCTTGCAAGTTAGATAACAATCATAGCTCACAAGAAAAGTTGTTCTACAGTCAAGAAAAGCCTTGGTGAAGACCATTTATAAGCACAGTAATCTATGTCGTTTATTCATCTATGCTATGACTGAAAATGATGCATGACACTATTACTCACAAAATAAAATGAATAAAAGATGTATCTATTTTTATTTTAATTTTCATACACTCTATTTTTATAATTTATTTTTAGCATTGTTTTATTATTAAGGTGTTATATATGCAGCAAAATAGTTAGAGGTTTGTCCTACTGATAAAGAATATGACACTAAGTTACTTGATTTTTCTAAAGAAGATAATACCAAGTTATCTGAGAGAATTAAAAAGATCATTATGAAAATTATTGAAGAACACAAGATTTTAACTCAAAATACAGGTAGCAATTCTTGAAACTGTTGTTTTGGATTTGAAAACTTTCAAAGCAAGTTCCTCAGGGAAAGAAAATGCCTGCGGGGACTCATCATATCCTCATTAGGCTAAAACAAATAAGCAAACAGATTGCATCAGTGGAAGAACTTAGGAACTGTCTTTCCCTCAGAAAATTCCCCTGAGAACCATACCTTAGTGCTTCTTCCAGAATTTCCATATGTGAATACCACTGCTGAATTATGACCTATACACGATAAGACAGCATAAGTCAGTAACTGAAGGGAGTGATTTGTATTTTTTGGCTGTTATCTATTCATAATGAAAAACTATTCACTGGAGCATAGAAAAAAGTAAGAAGAAATATTTCAGTGCTGACCCAATGGTGGTGGGAAACCGAATTCTTCCTTATACTGGCCATGTAGAAAGCGAAAAAATGGATGTTCTATTTATGACTGACTGTTTCAGAGATTCATATTGTCTACATTCAGTTGTGAGTCTTTGCATTAATTGCCATCCACTGCAGAAAGAAATTTCTCTGAAGAAGACTGAAAACTGAGTAATATTTATTTAGAACACGTATTAGAATAATGTAATAGTATGCCAACTTAGTAAATTAATAGCAATTTGTTCTCCCCTGGGGCCTATGTTTTCCACGGTCATAGATTCTTAGACAAATTCACAGAGCTAAGCATGGACTTTCTCATGAAGGTCAGGCCTTAATTCTAATAAGAAAGTAGATGTTTACCCCCATAACATTCATGAACTTTGCACCCAAGGACCTGTATTACCAGGTAGGTCACAGAATTCACAGCTGGGTGAGGCTGTTGTTAACTTTTCTCTATCTGTCAGCCTGCACACTAGCTTCCATTACTCTGAAAGCTAGGCAGTCATAGAGGAAGCTGGCAAGTTGGTATCAGCCTGACTTCTTCATATTTTGTGACCAAAGTGTGTGGTGTTTTCAGCATCAGACTCTTACCATTAATCTCAGGTGGACAATCAAGAACAAATGTCAATATTCTAGATTGTTTTTGAAGTGTCTGGAGCCTCTCCCTGCCTAATAGATCCAGCAAATGTGCTTTTTTTATATGGCAATCTGTGATATCTAAAGTGTTTCGGGAGAGCTCAGTCCTAATCGTGACACCTGTATCACACACCCTCCTACCAAGTGTCAGGAAGCATCATGGAAGAGAGAGTGGAATTAGTGTAAGAGCCTGGGGCTAGTAGGACTGACTTCTCATATGATAGCATTCACATAAGCACTCATGTACTCATTGAAGCTGGAATTGTGAGCACAGGATGAAGTCACTAAATATTCCAGCTTTGATGAAGGAGTAACACATAAGTCCTAACGTCCTGCTAAGGAGTTGATGACTGCCAAGAGAGAGGGTGCCAGTTTTCTTGCAGGATGTGGCCCTTGGTAGGTTGAACATGCTTCAGTGAACGACTCTACAATCATGAGCTCATAAGTAAGATTCAGTGGGTTTTATAAAAAAAGAAACAGGAATGGAAGAGAGCTAGACAGGAAGTTGAGAAGGGGTTGTTGGATGGGCACAAACTCTGTAGGGTCTGGCGGAGGACGTGATGTGAATATTATCAAAATACATGTATGAAATTCTCAAAGAATAAAAACTTGTTTTGAAACAGCAAGGAAAATAAAGTTTATATATTGAACTTGCTGCATTGATAAATGAGGTAATATTTATAAAATCAAGTAATTCGCTGCTTGATTATTGAAATGACTATGATACATTTATATTTTAGATTGTATTTTATATTAATTGATCACTGTCATGTCCCAGTCCACTGAAAACTACTGCAAATCCATTACAAAATTTTGTTAGGATATGTAATAAAAGTATAAATTTTAACAATGAATAAATTAAATAGTTATTTTAGGGTGGCTACCAGCCAGAAATATTCTTCCAGTTGTCAATAAGCCGACTAGATAATAAAGCTTTAGAAAGTGGAACTAAAGTACAGATTGATCTCCATATGTAAATAAGTAGATATGTAAGAAAGTGTTAGTGGCATTTGAAACAAACAGGACAATACATGAAAACATTAAATAGTTTAGCCAAACAGTTGGATGTGGCCAGAATCTTGTGTAAACTTAAGCTGAGGTAAAGGATGGAATTGGTCTGATAGACGATTAACAGGATACCTTTTCGGCCGTACCTTAGCCTGTGAGAATTTCTGCACGCATAGTATTTGGCTTAGACTTCTCTAAATGAAGCAAAGATTAGAAGAGAGATGCAAAATTGAGCCCATAGTATATTTGTGAAATAATCCGGGAAGTAACATTCCATCATTTTTGCCATGTACTATTATTTATAAACAAGATTTTACACACAGCACTCACTCAAGTAAAAGATATTGCAAAGGGCCTGTATACTGTTGCATTGCTGGATACCATCTAAGAGCTGCCTACCATGCATGGCAATGTGTCCCTCAGCTGGAAGATGTTCAGATGGAATTTACTATTTTGAATGTACTTTATATTCTTTGTTCTTCGATCTTATCACTTCAGTTATCTCTTCTATATATTTCCCAAGCTAGAAGCCAGTGGCCACAATTGTTAATTCTTAATAACTATTAACTTCTCCCTTTGATCAGTATCTAAGTGACCACCAAATTCTTTCCCTCAGTCATTTCTCCTAATAGTGATTTTTTATTTTCACCCAATTATTTGATAACACTACTAATTTATTCTTGTCTTGAGCTGTTTCAGTTTTCACTCACATGGTTCAATTCATTCAATCTCTGTTCACATAAAGGGTTGTTTCCCCTACCAAACTAAGCAAATCTATAAATTCTGTAGCTTATAGGCTTTCATTAGGGATCACAATAGAGCTTAGTAGTATGGTGTTTCTTTGGCATGCAAAAAACCTAGGTTTTTATCCCCATTCATGGTAAAATTAATTTAAACAATAGATGAATAATTAATAGCTTACATTATTTTTATACATTTAAGATACATTGATTATCTTTACTTTGATGTATCAATCTATTCACCATTAGATTCAAAATAAACTCTCTAGCCTTATTACAATCACATAATTTACATAATAATTATTTGGCATTTTCTTACTTCATTTTAATCATATCTTATTCTACTAATGGATATTGGAAGACTCAATAATAAATCTCTTATGACAAATTCCCCAATAAAAAAAAATCACTGATGTAACCCTACCCTAGTCATAATAGCTCCGAGTTTGACTTGGCTTCTCCTTGGCATAATGATATCTGTCCAATTCATAATCCAAAGAAGCAACATTATATGTTTGTAGCGATGAACAAGGCCTTTAAACTCTAAATGAAAACTAAATAAATATATATTTTAGTGATATCACATTCAAACTTATTTTTCTTCTGTCAGCAAAACGAATGTAATTAGTGTTTGTAGCATTACTACCTACATTAATAATTTTTTTCCATGGCAGTTTTACTGCTATCTATATTGTCTGAAGACTCTTAGGTGTAGTATTAATATGTGAGCATGACCAGAGGCTATGATATCAAGTTATCAATTTGATTAAAAATAGGCTTTGGGGATGGACGATAGGTCATTCAGTAAATTAAATGCCTTGCAGCAAGATGACCTGAGCTCAGATTTCCAAACCAAATATAAGAATCAGGGCACAGCAGCACAATTGTAAGCTCAGTGATGGCTAGAAGGGAAAAGGAGACAGCCTCCCTGGTGCTCACTGGCCAGCTAGCCTAGACTATAGTACAAAGAAAAGTTCCAGACCAATGAGAAACTTTGTATTAAAATGTGAAACCAACATCTGGAGTTGTCCTCTGACTTCCACCTGCATGTTGTACGTGGGTACAAACACACACACACACACACACACACACACACACACACACACACACGTTCCCCCCTCCCCCTCGCACATTGTTTTATATGGGCTTCTACATTTTTTCTGGATTTTTGGAGGATATGCCATTAATTTTCAAAAATAGTCAAGACCACAAAATATTGAGACTATAATACTACTTTATTAGACTAATGTGAGACAAACATACACATGTGTGTGTGTTACTGTGTACTAAATACTTTTTTGTGTTTTGGTTAGGTCTTCCATATGGATATAGTCATCCATGAGTAATATTCACTAGATGAAAGGCACTTAAGTCTTTGCTATGATACATAGATCATATTTAATTTCTAAGTGTAGTTTTAAACGTGTAAAGTTAACTTTTATAAATTGGTTTCTTTATATGATAAAACTCATAATAGAAGACATTAAACTCTTTAAAAATTCATAGTAAATAATGAAGTAATATTCCACATTTTGTGACTGACACCTGTTGACTTGACAGCATTTAGCAAGTCACTAAAACTCCATGACCTTATTTTTCTATTTGCAATGTTCAGGAGTCAGACTAGAAGTCTATATTAATTTTAAGCACATTCTTTAATTGAATGTTTTCCATAAAAATACAATAACAATATAATGTTTTTATTATATATATTTTACATTTTAAAATAAAATAAGTATTCTGTAATTCAAAATTAATCAAAAATAAACCTGCCTGAATAGTGATTGTATGTTACTTGAGAAAGTTTATGCATAAATTATATTAAAAACACAAAACAAAATTTACCAGAAAACAGAAACATTCATATTTTACAAATTTATCCAGCTTTCTCTTACATATAAAATATACGTGAATTCTTCCCTCAAAGCTGATCATTATCATATATATACATACATATATATATATGAATTATCAAGTGAATAAAATATTTGGTACACATGTGAAAGATTAGCTTAGCTATCTTGTCACAGAACAAGTAGATTTCAGCTTATTGTCTTCATCAATGAAACAAAGAAAAATTTTATAAGCAACAAACAAAACATTTCCTTTTATTGAAAAGATTTCCATTCACAACAAGTGCTATTCTAGCTTTTTAGAGAGAAGAGCTTCATAAACAATAGCTAACAGGATTATACTCTTTAACCCATGGCTTCAGGGATTTTTATTCTTTTTTATTTAAGTGACTTAGTTAATTTTGAAATTCAATGATTTTCAAGTTTTAGAACTGGGGAGTCCTACACCACATTTATCTCCAAAGGCATTTGCTTTGAAGCCAAAGCAACTCAAATACAGTGACTGTAATATTTTTTTTGCTGGAAAATAAGTTCATAAATACACTATCCAAGGAAGGGAACAAGAACACTGGGATTGTGATACTTACTGCATTGTGGCCACTTTTAAAAAATGTCGTCCAGACTCAGGAAATCTCATTAATGTGGTAGTCCCTTTATTTTGCTGCCGGATTTGTTGACAGATAGTAACTGGGTCACTGTATTGAAATGCCCCAAGTAAGCTCAGGATTCTCTGTGTTGGTTGTCATGACAACCATAGTGGTCGATTAAACAAGCTCAGAAATTGGGAACCTGGGCTTCTCAGAAGCCGTTAACTAGATGGAGACTAGAGCACTGTCTTAATAATGTTAAATTGGGCAGAAATTTTAAAATTTTTTTCTTTAAAAGCACCATTATGTAGTTATTTGTGCATCACTAATAACTTAAACTTAAAGCATATAAAAAAGCAGATGGGGAAAAAACGCAATTTTAATTTTAAGTCAACTCAAAAGACATAAAAGGGTTGAAACAGCATTACAATGTTAAGTAACTTTGTTGTAGTTAATGCTATTATCGGTCAATACAAATGCAGTGGCTATAAATGATTTGCATTTAGCTTTTTCTACTTTTAAACTGTTCTGTGCAATGAATGACAGATGATGTCTGCAGATGGCACATAGAGGCAGGTTGGCACTCAGACAGGGCCTTTCATGGCCGGTAGCTTCACAACCAGGTTTAGGGACAAGGAAATTGGTGAAGGGTTAGATCATTGAAGAAAGACAGTGGGGGTTGAAACTGATAATGTGACATATAGTATTTTTTCCTCTAAGGTTATATTTCATTTCTTTGGCTTATTCATAACTATTGACATAAAAAATTGGAAGGCAATATTTTCTTTTCATTCATTTTCTGTGATTTCTAAGATCTTGCTGAATTGGGAAAGGAAGAGAATTTCTCTCTTTGACATGCATCTGTTTTAGATAGTAAGTGCCTTCTGTCTGGTGAAGGAAAGAACAAAAGACAAGGTGAAGTAGACATAAGAGATTTGCTTATCTGCCCTTGACTTAGGAGCTAAGAAAATTGGTATATAAAAACGATATATTTAATTTTATTCTTTTCATTTATATAGATATTTAAACTCAAGTCCACCTGCTTTCGGTAAAAATAAATAGACTATCGATATAGTCTCTTAAAACATATTGAGGTATTTCAATATTTTTACAAAAATATGTTGCTGAAATTTAAAACCAGGGTCCATGTTAGTAATCTTTGACAGGAGAGCATAACAGATCATCTTTCTACAGGAGGAGATTAACTCTATAGGATTAAGGAACTAATTAGGGACAGGTCTCAGTCTAAAGTCCCAAAGGCACCAAGCCTAGGCAATTCTTTATACAATGCTAGGATGAGGTTCCTTCAAATCCCACTTCCTGCCTCTGTGCAATCAAACATGACACTCCCAGTTTAATGTAATATTCACTTAATATAAACATAACCAACTGGGTTGATTCTGATAAGTTTTAGTTCGGTACTCCACATTTATCTTTGTTCAGGGTGCTTGTTTGTAGCTGAGGTTTTAACAGATTACCACGTACATTAATTTTTGCATCTGTTAAATTTTGTTATATCTATGTTTTATATTTTATTACATTTAAGTCAATCAACAACTTTAGAAAGATGAATGAAGATGAATATTTAACTATCACTGGATTATGTTTAAAAATAAACTTCTAAAACTAAAAATCTAGTTTTGAAATTAGCTTACAATAATAACCATTCTGAAAGATTTTGCTTCTCTACAATGGATATCACTAACACTAATGAATATAGTTGGTATTTATAAACTGTTAAAAAGAATTCAGGGACATCTATCATTCTCTTTTCTAGTTTGGGAGCAAGTATTGTTTTTTGTTTTTGTTGTACATCTATTATGACTCTTTGATTAAAAATTTCAAGCAATTGGATTGAACAGTTTTACACATCTTTTCACTTTATTATGGAGTTTTCAGTCTTAATGTGGACATCTAAGTCACACCAACGCCTCCCAAGACTCAAAGTTCATTGTGAGCAATATGGTGCAGAGATTGTAAGAACTGGAAGTGGTGGGGTGGATGACTACACGGAAACATTTACTAGATACTTCAGGAAAGTTGCCTATATGGACTCCTGTAATTGTGACAACAGGTTCAAGATTTGCACAAGCTCTAAGTATAAAAAATCCATAGATTAGAGAGACGAGGTAGTCCCAAATTCCCCTCAGCTCTTTGGCAGCTACTGTGAGAGTCAGTTTTCTTTAAGGTTGTAGCCTTTGGTAGGTAAAATATGTTGCAATGGAATGTCACGCACCTAAGAAGATACAGCTTGTACCAATATAATTTAATGGTTATTAAAAAATAAAACCATAAAGAGGACTCAAAGTTGAATGTGCAAGAAATAGTATGCCGGTTCTGAGAGAAAATGAGAAAAAATATAATGTATAAAATTATCAAACAATTTATTCATATAACATGTATATACACAGCTGTGTAAAAGAAAGTAAAGACTGAAATTAAGGGAGAGAGTGTGGACAAAAAAAATAGAAAGAAGACTGCAAAAAAATTTTCCCTTTCTAGCTGAAGTTTATGTTCATTTCTTGTATCTATTTTCTGGCATAGAGAAAGTTGTGTAGAGTGGAGAATAAGAGAAGGAAGGTAAATGCTGGTATGGACCAGGTAAAGAAAATGCCTAGGAAGTTAAATTGATTCTAGGAAACATTGGAAAGGAGAATTGATAAAATACTTGTCACAGTCATTCTGGAGATAAGATTTTTTTAACTGCATATGCTTTCATTTCTTGAGTGATATGGAAAATAGGTGCTGAAAGGAACAGAAATGGCAGAAGAAGTCATGGAGTCTTTGGGAAGATAACTTGCTGTAGATAATTTAACTCCAAGTGACACTTGGAAAGTACATGGTGGTGAGAATAACCAGTAGGCAGTGATGGACTGAGAGAAAACTGAAGACCAAGGGATTGGACATACTCACCCAGAGCCTTTCCCTATGAGGCCCAGATGAAAAGCCAACAGAGTGGATATCCACACTTAGGTAGTTGGATGGAGGAAACTCAATAAAAGGGGAGAGTAAAAATACCTTTCAGATATTGACTATTATCCAGTGTTCATTTTTAGTAGAGAACAAATAATTAACCTTTAATGACTTAAACAATTATCAATACTAAGTTTTTCTTTCTGAGATCCTTAAACCTTCCCAACTCATGATCTTAGTGTTCCAGTAAACTGATTTTTGGTTTCTCAACCAACAGAAGTACCTAGCACTTTTAACTTAACAAGCATCACTGTGTTTTCTGTTAAAAATTGAAATACCCAGCACTATTATATGGGTTTGATGAAAGACTTTGGTTATGCTTAGAGTGACAGGTTAGAAACCATCGGTTTGTGTTAAACCTACTCATATTTTTCCAACTTCTGTACAGGTAGATATATTGAACTCTGTCACAATTACTCATATAATGTTTGTCTTTTGGCTGGACTGCATCTACAAACTACAGAAAGAAAGCACCAAGCCCATCTTGTTCACCATTCCATCTAGCATGCCTAGCATGGTGATTGGGTAGTGGCAGATGTTCAATAATTAGTTGTTTAATTAATTAAAAGCATGAGTGAGCTAATTCAATTAATAATTATATACAGTGTTGATTTATCTGTATGTATTTTTCAAACTCAAAATTAATTTCTCGCATCTTTATTTGGTAGTGGCGTCTAGTTGCCTCTGTGAAACATATTGCTAAAACATAAGTATTACAAATGTAATATCTTCAATTATAATAACATTTTAGATTGTATAAAAAGAAGGAGATAAAATGAGTAATCAGTTTTGGTAACTATTAAGAAAAATTTGGGGATAAAAATTGCTATAAGAAAAGTTAAAACTATCATGACAGCTGTAGGAAGTATTGACATAAAAAAAAACTACTCCCAAATGTTCAAGATAATATTTTTTTTTAAATTCTGATGCTTATGTGAGATAGCTCATTCATTCCTCTATTCCATGTGACCTTAGTTGTAAGATACTTTAATATGATTAGCCATGTAGGGGGTTTACTGTGGGAATATCTTAAGAGTCTCTATTGATGTTGACTGGTGGCTGAATTTACCTTGGCATGTGACTGAACATCCATGTGTGACTTCTGATGGAACTTTGATTTTTCCAAGGATAGAGGCTGGACTCAAAGACAACAAGACTAGAGCAAGTGTGCTGTTAGGGACTCGGATAACTGCTCCTGTATGTCTTGCTATGTGACCTTACATACTTAAAACCTTTACTTATACCACATTAAATTTGCAAAGAAAAGTCCCTAAAGCCATCTGTATTCAAGAGAAAGGAATCAGACACTTTCCATTTTTCTTTTGCTATAATGGAAATAATGCACATATCTGAAGAAAATTACTCGGGAGTAGGTCACTTTGACTATTATGTTTAGATACTATTATTTTTTCATATTTTAAAACCAAAACTCAGATTTGTACACAAGTGACAAAAGAAAACACTCCATAAGCTTTCAAAATAGCAGTACTGCTTTATTCTTTTGTAATGTTGTTCTTATAGACACATATACATACATACATACATACACATGAACACACATGCACACACACAAGGAGGGAGAGGAAGAGAGAGAGAATATATGATAGTTCTTAATGGTTGTGATCATAACAAATGAATAAATAATACTTCTTAGAACTCAAACTCAATTTTTAATGATTTGTGGAGTAGTTATTTCCAGGACCAGTTTGATTTTGAAATAATTTTAAGTTTATGAAGTGTTACAAAGATAGTGGGGATGTTCTGACACACACATCACTCAGCTTCCCTACTGCTTGTAAAATGTCACAGTGGCTTTCTCTAGCTCTTTCGAGTATTTCTACTATATGTAGGTATTACTATTTTATTGTTTCAGAAAAAAGGAAACGATGGTACTAATTCAAAACAAATTACCCAAAAATTTAGTAAATTTATATGTTTACCGTATTGTGGATTCATCAAAACCAATCAATCTGTATAAATACAACACTCACCAGTTGAAGACCGCCTCCTCACTCGGCAATTCCTAATTCTGTCCACTAATTTTGTTTGGTGTTACAATCCAATCAGTGGCATTGTGCCGCACTTAGAAATCGTGTCCTTGTTTTTACTCCATTTGTGGCAATTTTTCTATTCTTCATTATTTTATTATATGATTCTCTCTCAGCTTATTGGCAAAGAAATGTAGAATTTCCCTTCTTTTGTGATATATACCTCTTCATGTCTAGGTTGGGCCTATGAGTTTAGGGAACTAGACGTGTACATATCACCACATTATATTGGGAAATGCATATTATTAGTATTGCTTAGTACTGGAAAAATTAATATTAATCAGTTGGATAATACGTGATCTCTCATTCTGTTTCAGAGTAAATTTCTGGGGTTTTTTTGGTGTATATTATTCATTAGAACCAAGTCATTGGATACATTTTACACCTAAAAAGGGAGAGAAAAATCTCCACTTCTTGTAGGAATAGCCATCAAACATGTGTATATATTGTTGCAATTGTTAACTGACGTGCTCATGTGGAAAAACCCTCGGTTTCTGTGAATCTGATGCCTGTCATAAAGGGAATTTTCATCTTTCTAGAAGAGTCCCATTTTTAATCTATGAATTAACATCTAATTACAAATATATTTTTATGATTCATAGTCTTTAAATTCTATAATATATTGTGTAAATATGAGGATCTATGGTAATAGGTAATTCTTATCTGTCTACATAAGTCTTAACATAATCTACTGACCAGTAAAAGTTAAAAAAATTTTAAATATATAACTCACACAGTTAGTTACTCATGTGTTCTATTTATAAGTCCTGGCTAATGAATTAAATTTAAATATACATTTATATATAATATATGTGAATATGTATTTAAATGTACAATTTGTTAAATGTTGAATACAAATTATCAATAGAAGTAAAACACAGAAATAAGTATTTCTGATGAGACTCAAGAAAAAACAAAAGAATCACTTTTTGAAAAAACAAAGTTAATTTAGAGCATTACTCAAATTAGTAATGGAGGACAAACCAAATTAAATTATAATTTTTAAATTAGCAAAGTTGGAAGTAATTTAAAAGTAATTGTATTTTTCTGTGCGTTGTCAGAAGTGACCTATTTACAACTCATAACATGTGATTTTCAAAGTGCATTGGAAAGGGAGGCTGAAAATATGTCTCAGTGGTTTGATGTGTT
Organism: Myodes glareolus; assembly: GCF_982192425.1. Taxonomy (NCBI): domain Eukaryota; kingdom Metazoa; phylum Chordata; class Mammalia; order Rodentia; family Cricetidae; genus Myodes; species Myodes glareolus. The sequence goes on along the minus strand of NC_142048.1, from coordinate 19,742,326 downwards.
TGCTGCTCTTGCAGAGGGATAGGGATCAGTTCACAGCTCACTGCCACCTGGAGCAACGGCATCAGAGATGCAATGTTTTCTTCTAATCCTTCCAAGCTCATGCACACACACGCTCATTTTTACTCATGGATAATACACATACAAATAAATAAAATCTAAAAAAAAGTATATTGGAGTCCTGAATATAACTAGCCATGAGTTGGTTTTAATTAATACATTGAAAATAAAGTAAATTTATATGTACATGTTAGAAAAGTAGTCATTCAGTAGTCTCTTTCCATATATAGTCTCATCAAATGATTACATTAAATATTCAAAGAATAAGAGTAATTATTTTATCAGCTTTAGCAATTATTCATTGATTAATTCTATTTTAAACTATGTGCCATATTTTAATGTGCTATGTACTATTCACAGACTGGAAACTGTTTTAGTGTATAAATAACCTATCGATGACTCCCATACATGTTAATAATTTGCACAATAAAATACTCTTTCTTGTTTGGATTTTCCTTCTCCTAGTCAAACTGTTGTAATCAATTGCACAGTCTGGAAAATGTAACTATATTTATGTTTATCAACTTGATATGAACAAAGTATTATGTTAAAAAAACCACTGCTGACAAGATGGACATTACAGTTTTAGAGTACTAAAATACTAATAACCAAGGATTAGTAGGAAGTCACAGTATTGACAGCTCCCATATACTTTAGCTTCCAACCTGGTGTCGTGATCGCTCCTTCTTAAATTTGTTGCTGGCATTATTATGCCATTCACCATATTGTCATACAGTGCAGTCACGGGAGACCGACCCTTGCCAGAGCCAACACCCACCATCTTATTTGTACTTCCAGTCTACTAACTATGAGCCAAGTAAAGCTCATCTTCTCACAATTTACTCTACTTCAGGTACCTAACGATATAGTTGCAGAAAAGGAATTAGTATATTTACCATACCAATATGGTAAATTTAGCTATTTAGTTGTTTTAGAAATATGTTTCATGTCTACTGTGTTTCAAGTCCTCAAAGACTAGGAGACAAAGCACTGCTGTTTTAATGTATCGTTTTATGGAGCAGAAGACCTGAAGCTCATTCAGTGATTCATCAGAAGTGAGAAAATAAAATACTTTATTTTTCTCACCTCAAACTATTCTTTTCACCTACTCTGCCATCATCACTAAGTAACCATATGTAATGACATCTTCCTTAGGCTTTTCAGAATGAATGCAATCATAGCTTCCTCTTTGCAAGTTGTTCCTTCTGCTAATTCCAAGCTCATACTCTCCTCTTGTCTTCCTTTAAAACTATACCCTCATGATTCCTTTTTGCTTCCATGTCTAGAATTATGAAACCCTTGCCTATTAGGTAAACTGATGCGATTGTCAGATTGGCATACTATGGCTAATGGCAGCACACAGAGAATTGTTAAATTTTTGTGTTTAATAGAAAAATATTTAAAAATTTGATAAAGAACCTTCCATACTTGTTTTCAGAGTGCTTTGATTCAGATTTACATTGGTAGCTTTTAACCTTGAGATCTAGGAGACATGAGGAGATGCACTTTGACAGTGTCCTCAAGGTAAAAACTCACTCATCTTGCTATGCATAAAAGCCCTACTGTGGTCTGGTGAGAAGACCCAGTGGGTAAGCACTTTTGCCCCCAAGCCTGGTGACTTGAATTTGGTCTCCAGAACCCATGTAGTAGTGGAGAGAGAGAGAAACACACACACACACACACACACACACACACACACACACACACGTACAAACACACTACACACTAAATATATGTGAAATTATAACAGAAAGTATTTATTTTAAAAACATAACTAACAAAATTGGAAATCTCAAAAACATTATCCAGGATTCAATTGATATAAATATAATTTATTATATATATATTATATATTATTATACATATATATTATACATATATATCAATTAGGACTGTTTTATTTTCCTAAAAAATAATCAAAAGTCATGCTCATAGAATCTTCATAAGGAGATTTCATAAGAAACAGTAGGGGTCACAGTACAAGGTGATGAAAAACAAAAAGGGATGAAGTAGAACGGAAGAGGAGAGCCAACTCTCATTTTCACAAACATGTATGACAGGATATAACACTTTTTTTTCATATTATTTTAGGAGTGTCATTTTATATGATAGATTTTTACCATAATTACTGATGATTGTAAAACAATTTAGTAAATGCAAAATTTATTCCAATTATATTGTTAAGGTGATGATATATCATTTCATTACATCTGTTTATGCCCTTATATTTTAATTTACATGTTATTAATGTGTAATTATGTCATTAAAATGTTAAGATATTATAGCTATATGAAAATATGTTTTTATTATAAAGTGAATACTCTGTATCCCACCCTGAATGGGAAATACTCAGAAAAGTTATTGCCATCTGTTTGAACACTCATGGACTGTTTTTTTGTTATTATTCCCTAAACAATTTAATGAAGTAAACATTACTTAACATTTGTATTGTAGTTAGCATTATGGATAATATAGAAATGATTCCAACTATAGTAAAGAGAGAAGAGGCTGCACTGAAACCTGCAGCTTTTGATAGCCACAGGTGACCATAGGACCAGTAGTTTAGATCAGATACAAATGGATTAGCATATACGATATTTAGTGTATTGCATTTATGCATTTTATACATGATGTAATTGCTTATAAATAATATTACATTTCATAATATAGCTTCTTATGCATATTATTAGTGAGATAAAATTATTAAATATTTTGGCCATTTACTTTGAACCAGATTTTAAAAAATTGAGATCTTTCTAAAGAAAATACTATCACGTTTGATTGTATTTTACTCTGTGGGGTTCTGTAATTATTTGAAATATTTATAGCAGACACAATATATCTTTTCCTAAATATACACCCTCTCATGTTCTTTTGTTGTTGTTGTTCTTATTGTTTATGTCATATACAAAATCCAGTTAATGCTATCCATGTGTGCATGGGTGTAGGGTGATCCCCTACATGGGCAACCTACTAGCAACCAGCATCCCCCTAAGAAAAGTGACTCTCTTTCCTCCATCAGTCGCCAACTTTGAAGAGCTCCATGGCTAGGAGGATGACGTCAGAAAGCCCCTCCCAAGCTCTATAATGGCATTTCACCTGGCATAAGGTTGTGCAGGTTTTGTGCAGGCTGTCACAGTTGTCATGAGCTCCTGTGCGCAACAGCAGTGTCACGTCTACAAGGCAGCATGTCACGGCGCTCCTCCTCACCGTCTAGCTCTTCATTCTTTCTGTCCCTTCCTCTGAGATGTTTTCTCCTTCTCGGGGATGGGGACTTTGAAATGGATGTTCCATATATGCATGGCTAAGTACTCCCAGTGTTTTATTCTTTAAACAGTTATGAGCCTCCTCCTTAGCTACTATCCACTACCATAATGTTTCCCAACATCACTAACAGCTCAAATCTATGAATGTAAATACAAATATTTAGAAGTCAATTTGACAACATGACTATTCAGCAAAACAACATCAACAGGTCCTCCCCTTGGGCCTAAGACTTTCCTTGCTATCTTTTATCCTCCCATGTTTATAGTACAGGCATGAATTGCCAAGAGGTGGCAGGTGAGGATGAACTATAGCCAAAGAGATCATTACAGATCTCAAGAAAAACTGACCTACGTGTTAGGTAAGCTTTTCGCCATCACCAAATCTCAAGTCTCCAAAATAAAACATTTATCTGAAGAGAGTTTTCCAATCCATGTGATTAGCAAACCCATTGGGAATAATTCTTAGAGGGAATACAACATTTCTCTTAAACAGTAAGAATGAGATTTTCTCATCTTCTCTTCTAGAAATCTCAGAATATCAAGTCTCTGTCTAGGGCCACAGATAAAATCTAGATACTGTACCTTTGGCCAGTGATCAGAATCCACCATTTCTGTCCCTGCTTTAAAAAAAATTTTACAAATCAGTGACCACCCAACTTGTTAATATCCAACTAGTTACCTAACATTCTCACGTATTTTGTATTTCAACTACTTTGTATGGACTTAAATATAGCAGAGTGTTTTAAATGTGCGAAGAGCATTGGATAAAGAACCTGGATTGCCAGTTAGGTTGAGAGGGGCAAGTATAACTTGCTAGCAATAAAATATTTTATCCAACAGTATTACTTATGTTCTGTTTATACAGTTGATTTCCTAGTGGTTGCTTCCAAAACGATGGTGGAATATATTAGAGACTACACAAGTTAAAGGGAGCTCAGAGACCCGTCGTACACCTGACTTTTTTGGCAGCTGCTCATGTTTTGACCTCATGAATGGCCACAGTTTGGTCTTTCAGAGTTTGAGCTTGTCGTACAACTTCCTCAGATCAGTCTGGCTGGGTCTTTGTTTGGAAGCCAAGTGGCAAGATACATTTGCTCTTACATGAAAAAGGCACAGTAACCTAATTTTCCATAGAATTTACATATAAATCGACTTAGTACAGGGGGCAAAGTCTCTTGAAAATGAGACACTTTTAAGATAGGTTTTCAGTACATTATTGAATCGAAAACCTAATCTGAGAAAGTTTGGCTAATAGTCTTGCCACAGACGTCTTTGAAAAAGTCTTTTCTCAGCAACACGCCAGTGTCATCATCTTTTATTATCCCTTTAGAGTGAACACTTGGTTCCAACGTCTGGCAATTTTCATGGTAATTTTCAAGCCACAAATTAATAGTCATGTCAGGTGTATTGTGCTCTTGGCTTTTCACAACCTGAAGGTTTCCTTTAACCAAATGCCAATTGATTAGTGTTTCCTGACATTTTTACTTTTCCTCGCAGTTTTCTCTTCAGTATTCTTGGCCACTGTCAGTCTGTTCAGAGTAAAATGTTGTCTTTCTTTTTGTGCTGCTATTGCAATGGGCTGGTTTAAAGTACCTTAACTTTCTCCAGTGTACCCATTCACAGTGGAGAAGAGAGAAAAAAAAAGTTACCTGATGTAAGAAACTTTTGCGCATTAGAATGAGAAACTTGCTTAGAGGATCTCACCCATCACTTACTTTATTTTAATTTGCAGGCATTTTGTAATGCCAGAAATGTATTGATTTTTGTCATTTAATGGTTTTGAAAAGAAATGCCTAGTCCTTTAAAAGAATACAAGAACGAGACATTTGGGGGAAAACCGTCATATTTTCCTCTTCACCTGTCCCATTTTTTTCTCGCTTGACTTTGGAAATAAACTATTGGGCAGTGAGTCCTGGAGATAAGACTCAGTAGTTGAGAGCAAGTACTGTTCCTACAGAGAGACCTAGTTCAGTGCACAGCAGGTGGCTCAAAACAGTGTGTGCCCCTCAGTTCCAGGCAATCTGACACCCACTTGTGCTTTACACAGATACCATACTCCCATGTACATTCTGACAGCCAGACAGGCATATATATCAGGATTGAAAAAATAAATATTGGAAATTAAAGAGATTATCTAGCAATGAATAATAGTTGTTTAAATTAGGATATATAGGATTTGGATGAAAGAAAAATTTAGATTTTTCAGTAGATCATAAAAAGATATAAAAGATCATAAAAAGACTAGATATAAATATTCTTTCTTTTGCCCCGACATGCCTTTAGAAAAACACCATTATAGAATATTGAGCATTTTACATTTCTTTCTCAGGACATATTGCAAAAGGTATTCATGAAATAAGCTAAGATTGTATTTTGCCTTTAAAAATATTGAAGATTTTTCATTCTGTTTTGAAAGGAAAGGATTTTTTTCCAGTTCTTTTTTCAGGTCCCTCAGGTTTGTCCTTCAGATTTTCTGAGTACAGAAATGAAAGCTCAGGCGAGCCTTTTGTCTAGTGATAACTATAGCTTTTAGACTAGCTGTTGCCGTGTTGCCATGGAAACCATGCAGGGTTCTGAGGTAGACAGGATTTGGTTCAACAATTCACAGTGATACCCAATCAATTTACTTTCTTTCACAATTTTTAATGTATAATTCTGGTTTATGTTGTTCACTACAAAATGTAAATGAAATTTTATTAATTTTCTTACAATTTTACTAATTTGAATATATTTGGTACCAAGTCTCTATTTAGTGTTAGTGCTTAATTATTAAAGATGTTTTGATGAAAATTCACATCTATGTTGAAAATTTTCGTTTTGTGCATAACAGATTTTCAAAATGCAGTGTCCTAATGGGAAGTGAATAGCCATAATAAGCTGTTAGTATGGTGATTAATTCCAGCAGTTCAATTCAAAACCCAAGGTGAATTATTGATGAAGAGGGCTCAGGGAATTGAGCCTTAAAGATGTTATTTTACATTAATTAGTTTTCTCGCTTCTATTTGATTTCTAAATACTGAATAACTATGTTGGTGAATCTCTAATCTCTCTCTCTCTGTCTCTGTCTCTGTCTCTCTCTCTCTCTTTCTCTCTCTCTTCTCCTATCCCGATTTTGCAGTAAATAAAAGATAGGAAAAATATAGAAATCTGTGGATGATTATAGCAAACAGAAAATGGAAGATAAATAACTCAAAGCAGAAGTAGAGTCTTTTATGTGACTCCTCTTACCTCCTTCCTTGTTTCCTTTGCTTCTACCCTCTGTCAATAATTAGAAACCCAAAAGCAAAAAATCCAGCACAATAGTTGGGAAGAAATGCTGGCCAGTCTACATGGAGGAAGATTTAGAGTAAGAAGAGCAGAAATTTCTTCTTATGTGACTGCTTGCCCTATCTAGATGAAATACTGGTGAGAAAAGAAAGTCAAGTTTTATATCAGTGTGATGCTTTTATTTTTATTTCATGGTGATTTTACATTTTAATTTAAAATTTTTTGTTGGGTGTAGTATCTGGGGCATTCACAGGCTGAGCAAATGGTCTCCCAATGAGTAGCCTGCATGATACTGTACACATTACTATGATTGTCCCTCATTTTGTAAATGCCCTAAGTCTTTTCTGATGACATTAGCTTTTATGAAGTGGCTTCTGCTCTGGATTCTTCACTTTCTTCCCAATTAAAGCTGGGCCTTATTGTGCGTAAGTACTGGAGCGGGGGCCCATTTGCAGTAACTGATGGTAACTGATTGACAGATTCACTGACCTCCCATTAAAAGGTTTGTGGGATGATCCCTTCTATCTGCATTCACAATAAGGAAGCTTTCAGAAGACCATTCTCCCTTCTCTTTGTGACTGGCCTGGGAAGACAAGCACATATGTACGGGAAAGAAGCATGCCAGGAGAGGCACTTGTTAGTAGTGTTCATACACAAACGACAAAGCAAGAGTCTAAAATAAACCTGGTGGGCTCTCGCATTACAAGAAACTAATTCAGATTAATGATGAATAAAATTAGCTTTCAAAATGAAAATATGGGATGTGAAGAGTTCACAGTGATTCGGTAGATGGAATGAGTAGAGGAAGGCAGAGAAGAGCAGCATTGATTATTCCAGAAGAGTCAAGAAGGGAACCTGCCAATGTTGTTTACGATTGCATATGCAGCACCATGTCTCATGAACAGAAGCAATAGTAGTCACATTAAGTTAGTGGATGAATAAATGATCTTTCTGTCTAGGGAAATGCCATGTAGTAACTGCCACTTTATAGTTCTTCTACAAAAACCAAATCAAACAAACAAACTAAACTAAAAGTAAACATATTGAAGGCACTTAGAAACAATAAGTAACCAAGTGGGAGAATTCAATTTGAATATGTAAATGATCACATGAATTGGTTTTAAGGCCAGACACAGGCAGAGAAAGAAGCAAGAACTGAGAAACTAAAGCCATAATCAACACAATATGGGGTTGCAGTGGGTAAAATACATTCTAAAGCATGCCTCTCCTCATATACACAGGAGCAAAAAAGGGATATTGAATAATTTTAACAGGTATCTTCAATATTCTATATGATTTGACATAAATTTTTACTTTTCTTCAATCTCCCTCCCTCCCTCCCTCCCTCCCTCCCTCCCTCCCTTCCTTCCTTCTTTCCTGTTTTCTGTTTCATTCCTCACTTAATACAGAAAGCAGTTCTTAAACTGGCCTTGATGAATAGCTGAAGTACCACGATGAAGTAAGGGCGAAATATCAGCTAAAAGTGCATGGATATTTTGGGGAAACATGTTGAAATAGTCGGCAAAGATGCTCCTTTGTATATGACAATTATGGTCAGTGAGTTAGTAGAAAGTTATAATGTACAAAATAGATCAGAGAAAACTGTAGAGAAAAGTCATTGATGGTGTTGGAGAATCAAGAAGCTGTCTCAGCAGAAATTCAATATAGGTAAATTGCTGAATAAAGGAATAGTAATTGCAGCTATAAGAATGAAGAAAGACAGCATAATAGAGAGGCAGGTTAGACAGCTAAAGAAGGGACAAACCTAGTGGAAATTTTAAAGCATTTCTATGATTCTTGAACTCATTCTAATGTTTGGAGGCCTACTTAGAAAAGGGAATCACATGAGTGACAAGTTACACTTACTATTTTCAAAATGTCACTATAGCCATAGAGAGATAAATTGCCAGCTGTAAGTCTAAACTTGGGAAAAATAGGTAGCCAAGAGTGCTGTTTCAAAGATCTAGGTATCTCTTTCCTAAAATCTGTAAGTCAAATGAAATTGCGAAGATGCTAAAATGATTTCATCAGAGATTAGAGAGGTGTCTCTGTGGTTAAGAGCAGCTGCAGCTCACTCCAAAGAACAGATATCTGTTCTCAGTTCTCACATTTGGGGCGTCAAAATCACCTGGTATCTTAGTGTCAGGGAATACAGCACAATCTTCTGACATTATGGACTCCTGTAAACACATGAGTGTGCACACACACACACACACACACACACACACACACACACACACACAAATGGAAACAAACCCTCAACCCTCAAAAGTCTTTTTCTTTTCTGTAACTTTAGAGTCTGTCCTGGAACTCGCTTTGTAGACCAGGCTTTTGTATCCTTGAACTCACAGAGATCTACTTGCCTCTGTCTCCTTAGTGCTGGGATTAAAGGTATTTGCCACCACCACCTGGCTTCAAAAGAATTTTTGAGTAACACTAAACCAAAAGAGATCTACACTTTCTTATGCTCAATCCAATTCCATACTTTTGATTCTGGTTTTTGTTTGTTTGTTTGTTTGTTTTTCAAGACAGGATTTCTCTGTGTAGCCCTGGCTCTACTGAAGCTTGCTCTGTAAACCAGGCTAGCCTCGAATTCACAGACATCCACCTGCCTCTGCTTCCCAAGTGCTGGGATTAAAGGTGTGTGCCACCACTGCCTGACCCAATTGCACACTCTCAAGGAGATTTTGTGCCTTGCCTCTCTTTCTATGGCACACTAATCAAACCATCCCTGTTGCACATGGTGTGGTGACACATACCTGTAACCCCAGAACTCCCACTTAAGAAGCAGAGATGGGCAGCTCTCAGTAAGTTCGAGGACAGCCTGGTCTACACAGAAAGTTGCAGGCAAGTAGGGTTATATAGTGAGACCTCTGCTCAGACCTACAAACAAAGCATCAGTTTGGGAGAATCGGAAGATTATATGACTTATCAAAATTCACATTACTATTAATTTGAGAAATGACATTAAAAAGTAAAACTTTTTTTGAAATATGCTAATATACACCCTTGGTTCCTCAACTCACATTCTGTTATTTTGCAATATATTAGATATTCATTAAAACTACCATTCAGACAGCTTATTTGTAATAAAATGCATATCGGTATTTACCTTTACGAGTTTATGTTCAGAATGATAAATAGCTTCAACTTTTGTGATATGCAGTACAGAAAGTTATTTGACTAAAAACTTCAAATTTATAAACCACATTTATTATTTTATAAATTGAATACACTTAAAAATAGTTTATTTTTAAATTACCTTTGACATGTGGTATAGTTTCTTGATCTTAACATAGTGAGACCAAGCTGTGTCATGTGCTTCTAGTATCACTGTAACTGTATTGGAAATCATGTTCAGGACCTCACACATGCTAAGTAAAGGCCTTCTCACCCAGCCACAGCCTTTTTCTGTCTACTTTGTGCTGCTTAAATTTAGTGATTGTAGCCGGGTGTAGTGGTACACGACTTTAATCCAAGCACTCAGGAGGCAGAGACAGACAGGTCTCTGAGCTTGAGGCTTGGTCTACAAAGCAAGTTCCAGGACAGTTAGGGCTACACAGAGAAACTCTGTCTCAAATAACCAAAACCATAAATTAATAATTGCATACAGCTGTTTCCTTTCTACTTTTCCATCCTTTTCTTATTTATTCTCCCAGCCTTCAAAGACCAGCAATTGGAACAGTTCATTTATCTATTGTGTAATAGTTTAACTACCTAGGAAGGTAACTGTTTTTCCTGTATTTAAAATAAATCACATCTTAAAGATTGTATACAGAGGCAATTATATTTTTTTTCCGGTAGTGGAAAGCCGGAAGGCATAGTATGCCTAATTGCTGACACAAAACTGTCATATTTCTTTCAAAGAGTGATTAAAATGGTGAATTTTAAGTCACTTTTGACCAGGAAATAGTGTCCCTTTATCTTAGAGCTGTATTTGTTAAACTCGGTTCTATCATATTGAGGTTAAGGAATAATTTTAAATGATGAGAATTGTAGCAGAAATTCTACTTTGCAAGTACATGAAAAGAAGTCTCATTTTCAGCTGTATTTCACTTTGGCCTTATATAGGTTGGATTGAAGACAGTGTTTGCCCACACTATCTGACCTGAAGGGTGCAGCTCTACATCACCAAACTACAGCTGCCTCAGCTTCTCTAGTAGAGAGCTTGCTTCCTCTGTAATTTGATCTGTATAAAAGCAGATATCAAAAGATATTTATTTCATACAAGTGTAGAGCTTCTTCCATTGGCAGAGTAGGAGGACTTTGAATGTTGTAGAATAAATCTTTCACTCTACACCAGAATTTTAACTCTTAATTAATGAGTGGCAGGTCCCCTCATTTAGGTAAATTCTATCTTTCTAAAGTGAGTTGTTTCATAATGGCTGAAGTAATGAATAAAGTCATATATTCAGTTTGATGAAGTTACACAGTTGAATGATCTATCATGAAAACAAAATAAAAAAATTCTTCTGATAAGAAGTTTCAAAGGCATATTTCTATTTTGGTTGCTAAGACTAAATATCCATGGATTTGAGGATATGGGGAGTCCCTTAGGTTTGAAAGGATGACCAGCCATGTCAGGCTTCTGGTTTTGGCAAAAGCTTCCTTGTTTAGTCCAAGCACATTTTCTTAGGCTCGCTTACAAGTCATCTTCATGTATAGGGAACTCTTTTCCTGTTCCCCACAGCAGTGTCCCCTCCCTACAACATATGTGGCTCTCTTCTGCCAAGAGGGGGCCAGATTGGCTTTCAAGAGTTGTTCCATCTGTGGCTCATGAGCTTTTCTATTCTCTAATTTTTCCTAAAAGAATAGTCGGTATCTTTAGGAGAACTGATGTGGTTGCTGAATATTTAAACCATTGTGATTTTATTTCAAGGAACGATGCTAGGCTCTCTGAGTATGAGAAGAACAAAAGAAGAGCCGCCACATTTTGAATTTTACTGTATCTCTTTTTTTGGAGTCTGAAATGCAATGGCTGAAAGCCAGTGGTACTGTCTCATTAGCTGCTGGAACATGCTCTGATTAGATGGGATACTCAGCTGTAAAGGGCGAGTGGGGCACTGTAATGCTAACACACATCCAGGAAGCACAGGGTGCAGATGGCCCCTGTTGGTGACAGGAGTTTAGAGCAATGCAAATCCATTTAACTTAAAAATTGGTACATTAAAGCATTCAATACAAGCGTGTTGCAACACAAGAAGAAAGACAGGAAAATGAAGCTAGTGACCCAAGCTAACTGATTAGGGTCAATTAAAATTGCTTTAACCGGAATCACTCTAGCAGTTTGGATTGACATCTTTTTTCCTTTTAATTTTTTTCTTGCTGGTTTTACTTTGCACCATTTTCTCAACAAAGGTTGACCTGCTGCTCTTCAAATTCCATTATTTGAAAACCTTTGACTTTGTTATCTTCAAAACTGAGCAGCTAAAGAAAAAAAATAGTGAAATACTAACCATCTCTTGCATTTAAAAACGTAGAATCTTTCTTTTTGAAACCAAGGACAATTCTGACTTAAATTTATATAACCACTTTAAAGAGGAATATTTATTTCTTACTGTGAAATCTCAAAAGAGCTTATAGTCTATGTTATGACAAAGCTAGATTGAATGAATAATCAGTCACACATGAAGTAATAAACTAAGTTTAGTGACGGTAACACATGGATTTAGGGTCTTTCAAAGGAGAAGCATTTGGATATTTTAAAGACACTGGAAACATTAGAAGCTGATATGAAGATTATGACATACATGTAGAGGCCTGAAAGAATTTAGGGAATGGAGAGATGAAGGGTTTTTCAGTGACCATGGATAATTGCAACTATTTATAAATGTTTTCAAACACTAAGATGCAATGCAACAACAAGGTTGTTGAGGTGTGAGGGCTACACTTATCTGTGGATATAGGGACAAATGTTTAGACCAGTTGGGTATTATGCTGGTTTACTTAAGCTGCAGTTGTAAGTTCACCTCCAATCCAATACGAAATTATCAACTCTTAATATATATATATATATATATATATATATATACAAGTAGCATTTTATAGGTTGAGTATTCAAGTATCAGAAATACATACACACACACACACACCACACATATATACATATTTCACATCTGAACGTAACAACAACTAATAAGAAAAGAGGCCATGAATTTGAAAGAGGGAAAGAAGAAATATATAGCCGGGTTTGGTGAGAAAGGGGGAAGCAGGAAATAATGTCATCATATCATCATATCAAAAAAAAAGAAATATTTTTTTTAAAAAAAACATGTTATTGCAGTAGATAAGACTTGAGTAAAAGAAACCACATCCTATGGAAACCAAGAGGATGAAGATTCGCCACAAGTTGCACTTCTGTTACTAGTTCAGGAAGAGTAGGGTGCTTTCATTGGTTTTACAGCAGATTATGTAAATTCGTTTTCCTCCAAAGCATCTTCAACTTTAATAATCATAGTGCCACTGAACTAAACAATATTTCTTCTGTCTAAACGAAATGAAAATCAGAATCCTATCATAGAGCTAAGACTAATTCTAATACTTCTGACCTGTGCTCTTCTCCCAAGACATGGAAACTCACTTAACAAACAGGGCCACAGTGGCTGGAATTATCGCAGACTTGCTTCTTAAGAGAAGTTCTCCAATATTTCATGTAGACAATAGACCAAAGAGAGGAAGGATCAGTGTAGAGCAAATGTGATATTACTGTGGTTTTATATAAGTGCTGCAAAAATAGGAAAGGTAGACCATTTCTGAATATTTTTTTACATCAAATGCAAAAGCCCTGAGGATTCGCATTGACAAGAGTGTTTTTCCTATGTGAACATCAATGTCTGCCTTCAGAGGCCAGAAGGGGATGTGATATCCCATGAGCAAGGATTTACCATAAAAATTTTTAAAAATTGTATTATTTTTAGTTACTAATGAGGGGTGTAAGTGCTAAGTATAGCTCTCACTCTGTACTTCCTCACAAAAATGGAATGACCACCACTCAGAATTAGGGAATGCTGAAAAAGAGATCAATATGGATAGTGAAGTAGATAATACAGCTTAGGTTCTGGGATTTTAAGAAAATAATCAAGGCATTGTTAAAGCACCAATGGATCTTCCAAAGGACCTGACTTCAATTTCCAGCACCCATCTGGTGGCTCTCAATCAACTGCTACTCCATTTCCAGGGATATGACATTCTTTGCTGGACTCTTGGGGCACCATGCATGCAAGTGATACCCTGACATATATGTAGGCAAAACATTCCAGCAAATAAAGTAAAATGTATTGTATTAATTTGAAAAAATCATAATGAAGACATCTGTAGGTTTCCACCATCCCTAACTGAGGAACTGTGGACAGTTGGTGGCTTTCAGAGCAGCTAGAGTTTGCTTTCTTTAAGGATGTAGCTTGTAGTAGGTTGACCTTGCTCCACCCCCAAATGTATATGGACTACACAAATTGGATCCAATGGATTATTCAATTAAAAAATAAAGGGGGCACTAAGTTTATAGTATGGATAGGTCTGGGAAAATGTATTTGGAGAACCTGTGGATGAATATATTCAAAATACTAAATACATTGAATTGCATGCTTTAATATAGTCACTATAAAGAATTTTCTCTCTATATTTTGCCTCAATATGTTATCAAGTATTTTTAAAATTTACTTTACATACAGGCTGCTGTTTCCTTTCCCTCCTCTCCTCTCAATATCTCACCCATCTCACTTTCCTCTATTCCCAACATCCCAATCCACACTTCCCCTGTTTTTGTTCAGGAAAGGGCAGGACTCCAGTGGGTTCTGCCTATAGGATGTGCTGGGATAAAAGTGGATTAGAGATTGAGGAAGTGGCCAACCAATGACTGATCAAGTAGAATTAACATAGGTAGTCATATCATATTACATTTTTCCAAAAAGCATCAAGAAAATGTTTATGACTCAGACTAATTAATGAATGATAACAGTTCTATTCTGACTTGAACACTGCGTTATATAAACATGTGTCATGACTTCTATTAATACCTCATTAATATATATAATTCTCTGTGCCCATTAAAAACTCAAAAAGAAGTGACTTTTTAATTCAGTGAACTGTATTTTCCATTGACCTAATTGGCACAGCCATCCCTTAAACCCCAGCTCCCTAAACTGTGGGCTGTGACCCCATAACTTAGTTATGACCCACATAACTAAGTACAGTAATCATGAAATTTTGGCAACAGTATGGGGAGTGTAGACTGTAACATGAAGGGAAGGCTTGTTGGGGTTTTTGTCCTGCCCGACGCTCAGCTGTTTAGTCCCAGAAAAAAATCACACAAAGGACTCCGTAAGTTATAAAGCTGATTGGCCCTTTAGGTCAGGCTACTTATTAGCTAACTCTCACATCTTGATTAACCCATTTTTCTGATCTATGTTAGCCATGTGGCTCAGTACCTTTTTCAGTGGGGCAGCTCACATCCTGCTCCTTCAGTGATCTGGGCAGGAGTGGGAGGAATCAACTTCCTCCTCCCTAGAATTCCTCCTGCTCTCCTTGCTTCATTTCCACTTCCTGTCTGGTTTTCCCGCCTACACCTCCTGCCTGGCCAATCAGTGTTTATTTAAAACATGATTGACAGAATAGAGACAATTCTCCCACAGTAGACAAATAAACACTGACAATTAACATGAATCAAACATACAATGTATCTGAGGCATTTCCGACAGCATCCTTGTGTTGCAAGGATTTCACTCAGCTTTAGTTATGTCCATTTTGTAGGTATAAATAACTTTACACTTCCGTCATAAGAAGTAGCCATCTGAAAATGAATTATACATTTACATAGACAGTTTGCCCAAAGACATACACAGATGGCAGAAATGAGCTAAAAAGAAGATGGATGTCAGTATGTCATCAAAGTATTCAAAACCCACATCATGTAATTATATCCCATGCATTTTACTTTCATCTGAAATCCGAGGTGGAAATATGATTTTATTTTCTTTGTTCATATATGAAGTTTTGTAACCTATGTTATTAACTTTACACTTGTTTCCAAATAAATGTGTGAGCATATTTCTCATCATAAATGTAAGAGATCACTGGATAATGTTTTTATTTTATTTTTTAAAGCATGTTCCTCAAATAATTGGCCCAATTTTATTTATTTTTTAATTTATTTTTTTTCTGTATATGATTGGTTTGCTTGCATGTATGCCTGTGAACCACAAGCATGCCTGATGCCCATGCAGGTCAAAAGAGGGCATCAAATCCCCTGGAACTTGAGTAATGAATGCTCATTAGTCACTATGTGGATGTTGGGAACTAAACTCAGGTCCTCTGTAAGAGTACACATGCTTTAAATGCAAAATCAGCTCTCCAACCAATTTCTGTAATGTGTACATATAGACATGTTTGAATGAACTCTATTATAAATCTAAGGATAGTTGATGGATGATGATGTGGAAGATGAAGTATTAATGGTGTTAATAATCCAGGATTGTTTTCGGAAGCACACAGAGTCATATGGGTACAGATCTAACACAGAAGGATTTAATTTCTGTGACTCAAACTCCATGTCCCATATGGGAAATGCAGACATTATGTTTCACTTCATGGAAATGTTAATGCAATTAATTAAATGGGTGCTTTCAAAACTGCAGAACATTCTGTCTTTACTTGTTCACACATTGTCAAACATGATACTTCCCTGTCTAACTCTTGGTCTGACAGGCAGCGCTCCCTTTTCTCACAGATGGATCCTTCAGAGAGCTTCCTGACCACACTCAAAATTAAGTCCCCAAACCCCTTTAAGGAAAGGGAGCATCTGTTGTTACCAACAGAGAATTGAGGCTGAGTACAGGTCATGAGATAAGAAGAGGCCTACATCTTTTAAGTTATACTTTCATATAGGATTCATATAAACAAGCAGAAGGACTGAAGTATAGGCTGCTTTCCTCCATTGTAATGTATTAACATTGGGAATTCTTGGCACTCCAGAGTGTGAAATAAAACTTTGTCTTTCAGGAGGCATGTCTCTCGTGGGGCTTTTTCTTTGACCCAATGGTTCCTTCTTGGTGAAGACTTAGTTACGACAGAAAGGAAGGCTCCTCATATGCTAGGCTATTTAGTAGCAAACGTGGGAGAACTCAAAGCAGAGAGAACAGCATGTTCAAAAGCAGAGACTTGCAAATAAACTTGTCTAAATCAGGGAATCATTCAGTGTGCTACCCACTGACAAGCTTAAATTCTGTCCTCAGGGTAACCAGAAGGCAAGGAAGGACTTGAAAGAACTTCACACAGAGAAAGATTTGACAATGTTCATCTTTTAAACAATTATTCAGGACTGGTAAGAGAGCACATATTCAGAAAGTGAGGAGAGAAGAAAAGCCTCTGTAAATAGCAAATTATCTGCATAAATTAAGGACGGGGAAGTTAAGTACCATTTAGGAAGCATCATTAGATAGAACAGATTTAATATGATGAGCAGGGTATTTTAATTAAAGTGAAGAGGAGAATTGGGCATGCTCTAGTTTTTGGGAACTTGATATTTCCTGAATTTTTGTATTGTAGAATGTAAAACATTGGAAAGAAGAAAGCTGGCGTGCTGAATCCAGAGTCTTCTTTTAAAAGTCTCTAAGCTCAGAACAGTATTTTGACTCTTATTTCTAGGGCTAATATTTTCTTCTACATTTTATTTCTTATTTTTCACAAAACCATTGACCTTGTTCTCTTCTTTGATCTTTCTCTAATGCTTCAAGACCTTCCACCACCATCACTGATAAAACACAAACTCATTTCACCTGACTTGCAAACATTAATGCCTTATGTAAATTTGACTACCACTAATGGCCATGGTATAACCATATAAATCTATGTCAGTTTCCTCTTTCTTGCTTTTTAGAATTCCTATAGATCATCTTAAACAAAAAGAAACTTAAATGTCAAAAATAGATGACTGTATAAAGAAAGTATACACACACACACAAACACACACAGTGCATGCAAGCACACACACCCACACTCACACACACATGCACACTTATCCTTAAAGTGAAATCCTGCAATTTTCATGAGTTGAATTAAAATATATTTCATTAAATAAAATAAGCAAGACATGTAACTACAGATACGATGTAAGTGTAGTAAAGCAGAGAACCGTGGTTACAGAGGCCACAGGTGATCAAGAAATGCAAGGTGATGATAAAGGGAAAAATCTTTGGTTTTTAGTGTCCTAAGTGATGAAGATGGTGAACACTAGAGGACTGCGCAGTTCAAAACTATTGCAAGTAAATTTCAAATGTCCTCACCATAAGAATGATGGGTATTTAACTAGCCTGCTGTGCATTTCACATGATATTCATGAATCATGACTTTGCACCACACATATAATAAATGCTGATTCATAGGTAAAATATATTTAAAATAAGCAATAATAGAGAGTGAAAATGCTAAAAGAGGAAGTTTGGAATACAGGAAACAATACATATAACAGATGGTATATTCTGAGCCTTAAATAACTCTACTTTGCTTTAAAATATTTAACTTTCTATTTAGCATATAATTTAAAGCGTGTTAGTGTATTTTTATTATATTTTTAAATAATAATCTACATGAACTTAAAATCTTCCTGTGATTAAATATTTAACACAGAGCATAGCATTCATATTGTAATCCCTGTAATGTCACAGTTATGTTCAACCCTAAAATGAACATTTAGGTAAAATATGATAGATACCAACAATTCACATCTATTGCTTCAATGTTTCAGCAGAATGTCATTTTAATTCCAGTGTAAGTTCTTTCTACTACAACTTTCTGAGAGCTATTTCATAACAACATCCCCATAATAACATTCATCATTAATTGTAAGACAGCTCCCACATCATCTGCCATCCCAGCCCTTTGTACTAAGTACTTTCTCTGACACTGAAACTCTCACCCACACCTGAAGGACAGTTATCAAAGCATAAACAACTTTTCTCTGTACATGAAGGCCAGATTTTATAACTACATTTCTGATAAAAAAAAAATAACTTACTATTCTTTACCCAGTAGTGAGCTTGTATTTTTTTTCTAATAATTTTAAATTACTTTATAAATAATACCATTCAGAATTTCCACTTCCTCCACTCCTACCACTTTCCTCCTGCTCCCCCATTCACCCTCACCCCTCCACCAGTCCTAAGAGAGGACAGGATATCCTATCCTGTGGGAAGTCCGAGGCCCTCTTCCTCCACACAGTGGTGGGGTGGGGGTAAGAGGAGAGGAAGAGAAAGAAGGGAGAAGGGAAGGGTTGGGGAGAGTTTGGAGGAGTGGGATGGTTGAGATGGAGAAAGGACGGATATGGGAGTAGGGAAGAAGATATGTTAATTAAGGGATCCATTTTGGGGTTGGCAAGAGGCTTGACTCTAGAGGGGTTCCCAGATGTTCACGGGGATGTCCCCAGCTAGGACCCTGGGCAGTGGAGGAGAGGGTGCCTGAACTGGCCTTGTCCTGTAGTCAGACTGATGACTATCTTGAATATCACCATAAAACCTTCATCTGGAGACATGGAGATAGAGACAGAAACCCACACTGGAGCACTGGGCTGAGCTCCCAAGGTCCAGTTGAAGATGTAAGCTTGTTTCTAAACAAAGTATAATCCTTGAACCTTTCTAGGTTAGGACTTGAACTTGCTGGGACCTAGAAGGTCGTGTACACTGAAGTTCTTAGATTAAAAAGAGTTCTTGGGGACTGCTTTAGATAAAGTCAATAACATAGCATAAAGGAGCCTATACAAGTGTAATTTTTATCAAGAATTTGGATCTCTTTATTCCAACTTATTCTGGAATGGAGTTTCCTAAACAGTTCAGCTAAAATCAAAAGCAAAATACTGTTGGCTGTGACTATAATTTCCAAGAAGATCAATCTATATGCCACAAGCTAAGTATATATAATGAATTTTCTTGAAGATCCATGATATATTATTCTGTAATAAGATGTAAATGTGAAATGATCATGACAGTTCAAACATCTCTTAGACATAACTGATTTCAAGCCTTTAGAAAAGTATCCCCTAAAGGGACTGTAATACCGTATAGTAATTTTTTCTTTAGTTTTTGTGAAGAATCTCCATAACATTTACCAAATCGTTGAACTAAGTATGTTTTCACCAGCAATGAACAATGCTACCATTATATCTATATTCTCATCAACACTCATTACCTTTTTAATAAAAAAGTTATTGTGATAGGTGTGAAATCCTAACCCACTGTGGTATTAATTTACATTTTCCCATGTTTGGGAATGTTCACTATTTTTTATATGTCTGTTTTTGAAGTGTGTGGCCTCTGTCAATTTTTAATATTTTTCATGTTTGCTACTGAGGTCATAGTTAATCTTAGATATTAACCCCTTATTGAAGATAGTTGGTTGTCTTTACACACTGTTGTTTCTTTGATTTTATTTGAAATTATGTTTTGCTCCTTTAGAGTCTGTATGATTAGAAATTATACAGAATATTTTGGTAGTCTGACAAGGCATTTACTAGTCACCTTTCCAAGTAATAGATTGGCTTTATTTTCACTTCAGTTATTGCATTGATATACACACATGTATGTGTATGCATATATATAATAGCTCAGTTATGAAGACTGAGCTCGTCTTATGGCTAACCGTTAAGATTTTCTTAGGATAGGCTAAATCATTATCTAAGTATACTTAGTTCTTTTATACAAAGTTAGATTGGGGGAAAGGCTTAAGACTATAAACCAAAGTCTCAGAATAAAATAAATATATTAAAGGTTGATTTTTTTCAGGTTTCCATCCTTCTTAACTTCCTGTTTAACATATCAGAGCTTTACTCTATCAGAACTATTTACCTTAGAATATTACCTACCACAATGCTAAATGTATCACCATTTTGGATTTTTTTTTAATGATTGAGTTTGCCATAGCATATGAATTCCGTGCAGCATCTTAAGATATAAATAATGTAATTGTCATCTTAACTAAAAGCATATCCACTAAAGGAAATAAACTCTTAACCAAGAAACTGCAGAAATTTTTCCTATGACTGTCCTATGTAGATTTTTCCTTATTTTTTATGCTTCTCCCTCATTATATGCCAATTCTTTCTCATTTACCAGTCTAGAACTCATAATTGTCTGAATTTGAATGCATGCTATTTTTAGGGAAGCTGATGATTTATGAATTATATGGAAATTTTAGCCTGTCTGGCATTGCAGAAATGTCCACATTGAACTACACAGATGATGAAGCTCATTCCCTTTTTAAGTTCCTGTTGCTTCTTCTTTTGTCCCAACAGGAGCTCCTGCCATCACTCATTGGGTTATTAATGATGACACTAGGTTCTGTCCCCGGCCTTATGCCAGCTTAAGTCCATCAATTACACTATAAGCAAAGTGATTTCTCTCAAATATGAATCTATGTTGGTCTCTGCAGACATAAAACTGAAATTCATTCTCATGCAGAAGTCTTCCCAACATAATCTTACTCTTCTCAAATCTCAGTAAACTTCTGTCTTCACTTCAGGTTAACATGGTGATGTTAGAAAAGATGAGGTTCCTACCCATCACCATCGCAGGCCATCCAAGGTTACAGACCTTTATCAAAAAAAAAAAAAAAAAGGAAAGAAAAAGAAAGAATAGAAAAGAAGCAAATAACAGGTTAACATATGTTTTCCTTTAGGCCATTCACTTTGTGCAACTTTAAATTTCATACATAATGAATTTTCCCAACAGGAACAGTCCATACTTTTCAGAAACTCATTATTCTTAATTTTAGCTGGTTTTCAGGTTGGAAATATGATATTTTGCTATTGATGTTAGGAATTAAGAAGCTGGGGGGGAGGTTACTTTTAGAAATAGACAAGTATTCTTGTTTTCTTTTGATGAAAATTTAGATGCACTCATATCTGGGGCTTCTTGGAAAAAAAAAACCTTCATCTATAAGTATTTGATAAATGAGATAGTTCATTATGTTTAATTTCCATGTCCTTGAGAAAATCTAGAGAGTATATGGAGACAGAATGGAATATTGAACTTGAATATGGTAAATAGGACAACGAATACTCCAAATTTTAAATCCAGACAAGGAACTTAGAGTAATGAGGTACTTACGCTGTCAACTGAAATCTAAAATGAAGTGCCATCTCCTCACCGAGCACCCTGTCAGTCACAGTTGGAGACATTCGCCAAATGCTCCGGTTTCTTAGAACAAGTTACAAACACCTCCACAAATTATGTCAGCTTAATACTGAAATGTTCTTTTTGCATAAAGTAGAAGCTACTAGGATTCAAAAATACACTGGAAGTTTTTAAAATAAGCATTATAAAATCAATTTCATATCTATTTTACCAATAACCTTATGTATTTAAAACAAAACTGAGATGGTATGTAGTATAGTAGGAAAGTAGAGCACAGTTGAAATGAAAATTGATAGAATTCCTTTAGGTTAAATTATCTGAAGTTTTAATTGTTTATAAGCATTTTCTTCTTTTAAATGGATTTATATCTTGAAATTTTATTTTTGCCTTAGATTACTTTTCAAAAGCTATGGTTTCCAGTATAAGAAATTTTGTAAAAAAAATAATAGTATCAAATCATGGAAACTTCTATCTCTAAATAGTTTATTTCCTGTTTATTTGAAATCTCTTTTGCCCTATTTTTACTGTTTCTTTCATCAGTATGCTCTTGATAAGTGTCAGGAACTAAAGATCTAATTCATCTGCTACTCACTTCATGTCTGTGTGTATTTGTTTGCAACAATTTAAGGAAAGACATTCAAAATATTTTATTGGTAGTTTGCAGTAGCTATAAAAACAAAATGGAGTACTACCAAAGACAATTATTTTCCGAAGAGCTGTCTGTGACTGTCAATGAATAATGAATAGTGGGCTCTACTTCCTAGCCAGACGGCCTTAAAGTGCCTGGGGATGACAGTGTGAAAAATCATGGAGCATTTTCCGTGTTCCCAAATGTTTCTTGAAAGGTAGGCGTTGAAGTGAGATCTACCACTGACATTATGCCACGGCTTTCTAATTAATGGTCTCCTTTTAAATGAGACTGGTAATGCTCAATTGCCATCATCTATCCCCAAGAGACCAAAGTCAAAAGATCAAATACTTTTATGATCATAGCCTTTGTAGTATTTTCAGATTGACTTTGGAATTTAACTAATAAAAATGGCTCATATTTTTAAATTATTTATCCACTGACTTCAAAACATTAGAGGATAAACATTTCTGTTACGTAACAAAACAAAGACCTAATACTAGAAAAGCATAATAGATGCTATGATGATTTTAAAACATAATACTTAAAAGTTTGTAATCTAATCAAAATTACTGGAATCACGGGTACGTTGTCTGCAGAGTATATTGTCCTAGCCCTGAAGATAAAATAATCAATGACAACACTCCAAGACTGCTTATGAGAAAGCTTAATTAATAATTCCACATGGTTTTATCATTTTTCTAGGAGGAGAATCATTTTAATTTTGAATGCTAATGGTAAATTCACTTAGTATTTGTATAAACCTTATCTCCAATACAGAAAAAAAAGAGATAAAGAGGGAGAGAGAGAGAGAGAGAGAGAGAGAGAGAGAGAGAGAGAGAGAGAGGATAAAACCCACAAGAACACCTGGACTCTTTCACATCTTAAATAACATGAGGTTTTTTATTTATTTCAGTATTCATCCAGCACTAAAATGCTTCCTATGCAAAACAATTAAATATAAAATTTTCTATTATTTGTAGTTGAATTAGGTGTTCCAAACCTGTTACCTTTTCTAAAACATGAATATTTCATGTTTTTAAATGGCTGATGTAAAAATGCAGTACTTGGAACTGTGTTTGATCTTAAGTTTTGAGATTTTCTTCAGACTGTGTTTCATTCATGCAAGTTTTGATATAAATATTAATAACATTTATTGATACTTAAAGAGTAATGGTGTTTGAAGTAATTTGATTTCTCCAAACTAGAGAATTGCACAGAACACTTATGATTGCACTATTATTAATGTCAGGATATTGCAAACCACTTCTAGAAGAACAAGCCAGATTAAGCTTTCTGGGAGAGCAGTGAGTTTGAAGAATGAATTTGCCTTAGTAAAAAGTAATGAGCAGATAAATTTGGAATGACTGATTGATGTTGAAGGGTCTTCTATCTATCTGTTGCTTTCATTGGTTAATTAATAAAGAAAACTTCTTGGCCTGGTGGGTCAATACATAGATAGGAGGGGAAGACAGAACAGAATTGTGAGAGAAAGAAAGCAGTGGCAGTCACTATGAAGCTCTGGCCCAAGATGGACATAGGTTGGAATCTTCCCGATAAGCCACCACTTCATGGTGCTACACAGATTATTAGAAATGGGTTAATCAAGATGTGAGAATTAACCAATAAGAGGCTAGAGCTAATGGGCCAGGCAGTGTTTAAAAAATTACAGTTTCCATGCAATTATTTCGGGTAAAGCTAGCCAGGCGGCCAGGAGCCTGGTGGGACGAAAAGCAGCCCACCACTCCTATCACTACAGCTGATGGTTGTGAATTTCTTAGTAAAAGGAACAAAATTTGTTCAGGCTTTGAGAAAAAAGACTCTGATCTAGATTTATGGGTAACAAACTCTGCTGTCTCTTTATCTGTTTTTATTTAGATTTATTTATCTTGTGTGTGTGTGTGTGTGTGTGTGTGTGTGTGTGTGTGTGTGTATACAAGTGTACATTCACATACCTATGGAAGATAGAAGCACCAGTATTCCTGGTGTTGGACTTACAGGTTGCTATGAATATCTCCTTGTGGGTTCTTGAAACTTGAGTCCTATGGAAGAAGAGTAGGAACTCCAAACCACTCATCCCTCTTTCCAGCCACAATCACTTGAAATCTTGAACATACTTGCTTAAAGCTATTAAAGTCTGATTTATACATCTACAAATGAGGTATATAAAGACTATGGGTTGTAGATTGTGCCAGGTTGTCAGCAAAACATTTTCTGCTCACATTCCTCATAATAAGTTTAATGAGCCATATTTAACTGATGTGAAAGGTAATGGGTGCATGTAAACAGGAAGGTGGTATGTCTATGTGATACTGTATCAACTTACACAGACTATTTCATTTTCTAGTAGTTAGTAAGGATCATACTGAGTTATATTTACATTATAGGCATATATCAACACATGGTTTTTAAGCAGTGTTAACAGTTACCTGTCAACCCTGGGCCACATAACTATTAAGCAAGCATTATACTAACTGAGACCCAGCTCTGTTTAACAATTTTCAAATTAATTAAGCTTTCATCATACAGTCAATACTGCAAAAATCCTGTCTCTCTATGTGGGCTCAAACAACATCAAAATCATACCCATGGAGGTTATATTCTAAATAGCATCTCTTCACCTAAGAAGATTCAGAGAAAACTGTCACCAATGATTTTGTAGTGAAACATTTCTGAACTACTTTTTCCAATTGAATTTAGAGTCCACATTTTTATTATAACCTCAGCATCACAGCATGTTAGCCATCTCTGTCTCAACTATGTAGTATGTGCCCCTTCTGCCCAATACCCTTCATCTTCTATTCTTTCCATCTTTCATCCTGACTAAAAGCTGCATTCCCATAATAGCAGCAAAGCACCCACATTATCTGCCCCATAATTCCTCTGGCTTTGTCTCTATTATCTTCCTTCTGCATTCACCTACAGAAACACTGTCTGCCCTCTCTCTCTGAAAAATGTGCTTTAAAGCTTTTTTGGAGTTTCTTTATATGCCTTGAACATTCTTCCCCAAAACTATATGTATACAGGCAAAAGTTTCAAAAATTGTGAAGAATACCAACTTCCAGAACCACCTTGTCAAATATTTCTTCCCATTTTCCTTGTCCTATAGCCCTTTACATTTATATCCCTTTACCTTTTAATTTTCTTCATGTTACATTTAAATATTTAAAGTATCTGTCTAATGTATTTTCACTTACTATTGATGTGTTCACGACACTCCAGGATTATGAGATCTTTGAAATAAGAAGATCTGTGTATTTCACTAATATGGTCAAAATGACAGGGACAATTCCACATAAAATATTGGTGACTAGTTTAAGAAACATTAAAATGACTTTAAAAAATGATTTCACAGTGTCTGCAGAGTCCCACACTCACACCTTTCAGGAAACAATGCCAGTAAGGGATAAATTTATATTTTATAGTTGATATGATTAAAAATAGTCAAAAGAAGATTTTTCTAGGTTGTGTTAGGCAGTTCTAAGGTGGAATCCTATGTTGCTTCTTCTCTTAAAAGCATCATTTCAGGCTTACATACAGTTCAAATACAACTTACCTTTTAATATTTATGTTTCTTTTCTCTCCATCAAATGTTATATTTAAATGCCACGGCTCTTTTACCAAGTATGGTTAGCAATCAATGAAAGACAAATATCCTTACTAAGATAAGGATATCTAAATTCACATTGCAATAGCAGAAGGAAGATAAGTAAATGAGAACAGGATTAAAAATTGGTTGCTGTAATGTTAAGACAAAATTAGAATGAAATGGGAATGGGTTATTAGAGGCCTGAAGAACTAAACTTTTAGTTGGTGGGGAAACTGCTAGGGAACTAGCTGCCAAGAATACTGTATTTGAACAAATATTTCAATGTAAGGAAATGAACCTGTAGACAGAGCATAGTACATTAGGTGTAGAGGTTCGGCAAATGCAAAAGCCTGGGCATGTGGAAGGCAGACTGTAATGTGTAACTTGCCAGGAGTTATCGTTGGTATAAGAGTCACAGGAATTATTGCAATTTGTTGAATGTTTATTTGTACTTTTTGATGGTAAATAGGAAAAATATGCAATATCCTCTTTATTCAAAAAGAGCAGCAGTACGTATCAGGAAACCATGAAGTTGTCTTTCCCATTGAGCTTTAATTCTGAACTGCAGCACTTCTCCTAGTTTATATTTTTATCTGAGATTCTAAAAGTCAAGACAAAATTCGCAGATATTTATTTCTTCAGCTGTTAGAAACATCTCCCTAAAGTCAATTTCTCTCATCTCGCAGAAAGAAAATCAATGAGTCAAATAATAATGAAAACTTTTATCTTGAAGTTAGTCTATTATTAACAAATTTGATCTAACTCTTTCCTGCTTTTTCATAATGATGTGTGTTTTTTTCTTTTTTTCTTTTAAGATGTGTAAGTTTTAATATCCTTTTAATGAAAAGATATTTTCATTTTATGAAACTTTGTCTTGCTTTGTTTCTATGTTTATGACCAATCCTTGTGAACTGCCTAGGTTAGACAAGTATTCTACAACGGAGCTATCACCCTCAGGCCTATATCCATATCTCAAAAACCCAAGAATTTCAAAATATTCTTCAAGCAAAAGCAGTTTTGTGGGGTGTGCATGCATGGTGATGCATGCATTTAATCCCAACCTTCATGCAGGTAGAAGCAGGCAGATATTTGTGAGTCCAAGGTTAACCTGGTCTATATACATGGCAAGTTCCAGGCTATGGGGGCTACATAATGTCCCAAAGCCAAAGATGTTTGATTTGCAATGATGACAATTTACATGTAAGTGATTATTTTGATTTTGATGTTGATAACCAACAAAACCTTCAAAAAATCAATTCTACATGTGCATTCTAGACTTATTTACATAATTATGCGATTATATTTTGGTAAAAGTTTTCACTTGATCAATTTAATTATTGGGGGATATTATTGCAATATAATTTTACTTAAACAAAAAAGGGATTTACAGAGAAAGTTTTTTTCTGTTTATTAAAATATTATCAATTTTGAGTAAATGTTTAAAAATTAACTTGACATTGTTTTCTCCGTGTTGTGCATCAACTGAAAGTATTTTTGGTAAAATGGTGTTTATTTTGTTAAAATTAAGAAAAAAAAGACAGAATACATTCCAATTGTTCAAGATTCTATGCTAGCCTATTTAGCGTTTTATGAGTGCCTTAGTACCTCAGTCCTTTCTGTGAGAATATTTCCTTTTGGTTGAGAAATGTGAATAAAATCCATTAATTTGAGTTCAGGAAGAGGAGTGATTACCCGTATATTTGTATGTGTGTCTATTTTAAGTGACCACACAAACTGTGTCCATCTGTGTTTTCAAGTATATAAGTACGGCTATTTGAAATAAGGCGTGATAATTTACTTTGCTTTTGATTAATGATTTTATTTATGTAAAAGAAGCAGTGATGTCATAATTGTATTCATATAGTCAAGGCTTGCTTTGTGTATTTGTCTCCAAGGACCGAAGAGGGAACACCAAGCACAAATACTGAGAACTGGTATTTGTTCTCTCTTCCGCAGATTAGTCAGAATTTGGATGAGCTTGTAGTTCAAGGATTAAAATGTTCACCTAGCATGTGTAACGATTTGAGCATCAGAAAAAGGAAGGATAGGATCAAGGATAAATAAGTATAGTCATCTTTTGATTTTGAATTTCTAAATTCTGTGATCATTTTTTGGGATATGATTCAGCGGTTAAGAGCTCTGCCTGCTCTTCCAAAGGTCCCAAGTTCAACTCCCAGCAACCACATGGTGGATCACAACCATCTGTAATGAGATCTGGTGCCCTCTTGAGGAAGAGACCTAGTTAGTTGTCCTCATCAGCTTAGACCATGAAACCAAATATGGATATTTCAACAAAACTACCATATATTGGCTGCTCATGCATGTTTCAACATTACCAGAGCATAAATTTCATTCATTTAATTCATGCTCATTTTTAAACTGCTACAATCTACCCATTTGTTTCTTTTCTATTTTTCCTGTTTACCCTGAAAATTCACTCTTTGCCCTGTGGGGGAAAAGAACATGAGTACATACACACACAAAAAAATTTAAAAATGCCAAGATATTATAATTATTTGTGTCAACACTTTGATGCTCCAAATTATTTTTCAAATTTGCACAAAATATTATATAATTTTATATTTAATTTAATTTTAAAATCAAAATTAATTACTTATATACTCTCAACTCTTATGTATGATCAAGCTGAAAACCTACATAAATATAAAACTTCTATTCTTTCATCTGTATTTTGGGGTTATGATATTTTTATAGCCTCTCAGAAGCAGAATTAGATTGATAAGAACCACACAGCAACTTAAAAATAGGAGAGTGGTTTAAGTGAGCAAACCTTCATCTGAGAGATATTCTTCCCCAAGGAAGCAAACCAGCAGCAACTGAAAAGACAGTGGAATGTCATTTTAATAATAATTTAAATGGTGTAAGTAACTTTATTTCTTTTTATTTTATTTTACAAGCAGTTTCCTTTTTGTGTAGAAGACTGTTGTACAGGAAAAATTCATTTTGCTACAGGACCACACGTCATGAGAGATGAGTTATGTCAATTCCACTGATCTGTATAATGTGAGTCCCTGACATGGGTCTGATTCATAATTCATCTGGCTTATAACTTCCCTCTGCTGCTGAGAGCTTATGCCTTAGGCAAAGCAATTCATACTTTTGTGGTTCAGTTTTCTCAGGGTGTAAAACACAGACAATAGCACAAAAATCTTGCCTAGCAGTTGGTTTAATAGATGTTATCTCTTCAAAATTCAAATTCAATATAAATGTAAATCTGAGTATTACTTTGTAATATTCCTCTGAGATAAATGTCAGTAACTATCAATTCCACAAAGAAATATTATGAAGAAACTGTAAGTTTTTGCAGTGTCTGATAATGCAAGGTATAAAGTACTGTATTATGGATTTGAGCTAGTTATAAGAGGGTCATAGGTTCGGATCAGAGTATTTTCCTTATTTTTATATTTTTAAAGACATATTATGTAATGGTTTTCGGTTGTTAGATAATATTGTTCTTGAAAATCTTTTATCAAGTCTCCAACTCTTTTTGCTTCTCCAGACCATGTGGGTAAGCCTATGGGACAATGGAAGTAATAGAAAATGCTTGCTGAGGCACTATTGACATTCAATAGCTGCCATGAGAGGGAGAGGCATTTTTCTCTTTGAGTGAAGCTCTTGTTCAGTAGGCTATGCTCCAGATGAAGGCCATAAATTGGAGAGTATATGGGCAGAACAAATTGGACTTAGCAAGTTTAATTTTTTTTAAAAAAAATAATACACAAAATTCCCTGGGAAGCCAGGCAGTGGTGGCACACACCTTTAATCCCAGCACTTGGGAGGCAGAGGCAGACTGATCTTTGTGAGTTCAAGGCCAGCCTGGTCTACAAGAGTTAGTTCCAGGACAGGCTCCAAAGCTACAGAGAAACACTGTCTCAAAAAAAAAAAAAGTTAGCTGGGTAGAAAAGTGAGAAGTGCGCTGTGGGGAGTTGAGGAGGGCAGTGAATAAGATCAAAATATGAAATTCTTGAGAAATCAGGTAGAGAGAAAAAATATATAAGTAATATGAATTAAATAAGAATTGTAAAAAAAGGAAGGAAGAAAGAAAGGAAGAAAGGAAAGAAGGAAGGAAGGAAGGAAGGAAGGAAGGAAGGAAGGAAGGAAAGGAAAAAGGAAAGGTCCACCATAAGTTTAGATATTTGAACCAACTCCTGGCTCTGTTTTGGAGCACTGGGAGGTGCACC
The DNA here is from genome assembly GCF_982192425.1 of Myodes glareolus. Lineage (NCBI taxonomy): Eukaryota > Metazoa > Chordata > Mammalia > Rodentia > Cricetidae > Myodes > Myodes glareolus. The sequence goes on along the minus strand of NC_142048.1, from coordinate 19,712,198 downwards.
CTAGCTGAAGGACGCATGTCACTGACGATGAGCTTTGAGAACTCATAGCCTCATTCAATTTGCGTTTGGGAGTTCAATTTGTGCTCTCAACATTGTGCTCAAAGTTCATGTGCAATCTCTCAGCTTCCTCCTGCTCCAGCTGCCTGCTGCCATGCTGTCCCTGCCATAAGCCCAAGTAAACTCACTCTTCTCTAAGTTACCTTGGTCATGTATTTTATCATAGAAACAGAAAAGCACCTGATAAGCACATTTACATAAATAAGTTTATCTACACATTTTAAAAGGCATGGAAATTGTAGAAATGGAAAATTAAGCGAGGATCTTAGAGTCTTGCAGATACTTTGTTAGTCACTAGATGTAGTCTGCACCTGTTTAAAGCAAGTAAGTGTTGAAAATATGGGCACAGCAAGATTTTCCACAATGTGTCATTTAATTGGAATGAGCATATGTCCTAGTTCTGGAGGCAGTGTAAGTTTATCAAAAAAAATTAGAATTGTTTGGATTCTTCCCTGTCTTGATAATTAATAAAAAATCATATTATTCATGCCTTATAAAAGGTGAAGATAAAATTAGCCATGATATCATACTTATAAAAACTTGAAGGTGAATATTATATGTAAGAAAAATAGTTTGAAATGAGACAAAGAGCTGATTTAAATTCAGTCGCCAAGTGAATGGCTGACCTAGGGTTCTGACCTGTGTGTTCGAATATCTGTTTGCACTCTGCATCCACTTTTTCATGCCTAGACCTATACTATTCAAGAAAGCTGAGAGCACCTAGTTATAGAACCAGATTTGCCAAGACTAATAGCATAACTATTAATTATTAAAGTTCATTAATTTTAGTTATTAATTATTAAATTGTACTTGTCCTAAATTTATTATTAATATGTAATAAAATTATTAAAATTTATATGTCCTACCATTCCTTTGTATTTAATTTCCATATAAAACTTGCTGTGGATTCCCAAATCTATGGTTTTTTATTTATTTTTATGTTTACAGGCTGATGAAGTTTTAGGTTCTTTTTTTGGGTTATTTCTGTTTCTTATTGGTAGAGAGGACACAAGCATTTGATGTACTTATCTAAAAATATAACAGCTTCACAATTAAAACAAGTAAATAAAACCATGTTGTTTCCTGCAAAGATACATTTTATCCATGTGTTACTTACTACATAAGATCTGTCACTACTAAACCAAGAGAGTAGAAATGAATTTAGTAGTAATGGTTTTCAACTTAATCAACAAGGATTTATTGAATATGTACTTTGAACCACACACCATTCTAAGATTCAGAGATACTGTGGTAAAATTAAGAAAACAAAAAAGTCTTTATGAACTTGAGGGCACAGACACAAAAGAACATAAAACTATAAGACAAGACAACTCTAGAAACAAAATAACAGAGAATTTGTGGGATAACAAATATCAGAAAATTTCATAGAAACTGGATACTACCATAGAAATAACACTTTTGTAAAGACTTAAAGAAAGAAGTCATACATACATGAGGAATGAACATGACAAGTATGGGGAATGACCAATAAAAGCTCTTGGGACTGGAACGTGCCTGCTGTTTGTGAGCAGAAGTAAGGCAAGTGGGGTTAGCGACATGCGTGTGAGTTTCACATCAGTAAATGAAAATGTCAGAGAGGTCTCATGCGTTGAAAGTGGAAAGGTCTTAGTGTACTAGATCTTATACTGTTTCTCTTCCATAGACTACAGAGACTTTGGAGAATTCATGAAAAGGGAATAGCTCTCTTTGTCTTGAAAATAAAAATAATTTGTGTTAATATGTACCCTCTAGAATACTTTTCAGTTTCTTGTTATTTTAGTCAATACATTCTGAATATCTGATACAAGTCGAACTTTGTCGAATAAATGGTACTGAACAAAAGTCCAGTTGTGCCTTTATAAGGAGTAGCATTATTTTAAAAAAACAATAGTCTTACCTTTCTGTAAATCATATAAACTAAAAACCAACCTTCTTTCTGCAAGCTTAGTAATGTTACTCCAGTTGAAGAGGAAGGCAGCTGCCCTCTGCCTAGGTATTACCCTTGCTCCACCAAAAGGAGACAAGGCTGGTACTATGCATTTAGCTAGTAATCTGTGCCCTGGGCAGTCACAGGATCAAAAGGAGAATGTTCTACCCATACACAAAACTACTCTTAAGCCTTAATCATAGAAGGCCTTATTTTTGCAATGAATTTAAAGGTTGATAACTCTAAATGTAAAGAATAATGATTGAGGGCTCAGTCTTAAGCAAAGCATGTAGACCATCATCTTAAAGTCTCAGAGAATTTTGGAGAAGAATGGGAACAGAAAGCGAGAATGAGAATGAAGACTTTGAAAGGACAGTCTCTAGACTAGATGTGCCCATTGAATTCAGTAGCTCACAACAACCGCAGTTAGTTGAATTTTTTGACACAAGACTAATCCTATAAAAAGTCATTCATGAAGAGGTTAAGGGTATATGAGACTCTTCCTCTTACTGTGGAAATATTGACTACTGGTTGATTCTGAGAGATGGATAATAATTGTCATTGTGTTCACTGCTGAACCTACCAAACTCCGAAATAAAGCTCTAAATATGGAATAGGCCACTACTTGTAAGGAGTTATTTCCATTGTTGGAGTCCATATTAAACTTGTCTGAGTTCTTCCAAGATCAAGAGCCTATTGAATACTGCAATACCTGATTGTATGTTCACAGATTAACTCTAGTTAAACTCATGTCATCACAAGGCATAATAAACAGACATGAATATGAGAAAATGTTTTGCAAAGAATGAGTCAGGCAGAACAGGATAATAGATGGGGAAGATGGTGGTGAGTGAGAGTCATTGGTATGTATTATTTACCTATGTGAAATTGTCAAAGAACAAATTTAATTTTAAAGAACATAAAAAATGGATTAAACTAGGTTGAAGAAAATATTACAGAATAAAATGAGCTCTTCAGCAACCAAGGGAATGTTATCTCATGAAGACATAGCTAAGTCTAGAAAGCACAAGGATGACTAACTATATCAAAGTAAAAATATATTCCATGTGAGCACACAGTGAGATATTGCAATATTCAATAGGCTCTTGATCTTGGAAGAACTCAGACAAGTTTAATATGGATGCCAACAATGGAAGTAACTGTTTACAAGTAGTGGCCTGAGAATGAACATTTCCTAACATCATCTTTGCCTTTTATTCTAACATCAAGAATGTTCTGGATTATTTTACTATGGTGTACTGATACACCATGAGATGGGAAAATGGAATAATATTTATATTAAAAGCAAGTAATTAAATTATGATGAATAAACAAAGTTGCAGAAAGACCTGTTGAAAACACTTTTAGTAGTCTAATAAGAAAGAGTAGAGATTGTATTTCCATACAGTGTTAGAAGTTAGAGACAAAAGAGCAGAAGAAGATGTCACACAACAAAGAGTAAATAAGACACCAACCAATTTTTGTGTCTCTGGATTCAAATTAAAACACGCCGAAGAAAGAAGGAAGAGATAATCTCTGTGATACTTGAAACATGTACATTTATGAGTGCAGGAAAGCATGAGACATTTCCAGGTCAGGGATGGATATGGGAGTCAAACTAGAAGAGTCGCTTGTAGAGTGAAACAGAAAAGACAAAGAAACTAAACAAAGAACCAGTAATAAAACAGTTTTGCTATAAAGCAGATTTATGATACCAGCTATATTTCAGCCATTAGTGGGACCTGTAGAAATAGTGAGAATTTTTATGTATCTATTTTAAAAATAAAATTGTTTGAAGACTATTTGGAAACCTATGGGGAAAATCCATTGAGAAAGGAGAGTGACCATGAGAGAGGCTGACTGTATGTGTTCAAGAAGTCTACAGTAAAATTCATTTGATCTAGGCATAGAGACATTTACACTTGTCAATAGCAAGATGCTTCTGACTTTTCTAGGTTGACTTCCTCTTAATGCAGAGGAAAGAGCTTGGTTCTATCTCACCTTGATGTGCCATGTTTTGGGGAGGCCTGCCTCTTTCTGAACTGAGATGGAGGAGTGAATAGAGGGATGTAGAGGGTAGGCTGGGGGAGAGAATGAAGGAAAGGAAAGAGGGGAAATTGTGGTTGGTATGTAAAATAAATTAAAATTTTTTATTAAAAAGAATCTAAAAACAACACTGCAGGTACTGGCAGATCTTTGTGTTTATTATCAGACAGATGTTTCCAATGTGATGATTCCTATGTTTCATAAGAAAGAATAACTATACTTGTAAATAGTAAATGCATTTGAGTAAAACTAAAAACACTAAAGATAGGATGGTTTCAGGGAGTAGGATCTTATAGCTACTCTCAAGTTGAATTCATTGGCCATAGGAGAGTCTATTGATAACTTCTATTGAGCTCCATTAATTCTGATGTATACTTTGAGCTTGTACTATCATATTCAATAGTTAAAAGAATTATTGATAGGAAAGACAGAGAAGTAATGAATTTTTGAAAAAGGAAACAAATAGTGTCTGCATTACAAAGTCAGCTATCAGCTATCTAGGCCTTATCCAGGTAACACAGCATCCAGTATAAACTATATGCCCCTCACTAAAGGAGAGATGTGAAGTCATTTGAATTTAATTCTTGTTAATCATTTAGAAGATTGTGAATCATCTAGAAGATTCTTAAGTGAGAACCAACATCCCCATGTGTTCATGGTAGAAACGTATCTGTGGGATTGAGATCATTGTCCACCAAGTTTGCCCAAAGCCTGTAACTATCATTATACTAAGTGATGGAAGAGGGGAAGTGGAAAAGTCACTAAAGCTTTGACAATTGGACAAAGATGATATTTGAGAATTAGTAGTAGTGATATTTTGTTTGTAATCTAACAAATACAGCTTGCCTGAGGATTAGAGTGCAGAGCTAAACTACCAATTAGTCATAGAGACCCAGCAGTGGTGGGACACACTTAATTCCAGCACTGGGGAGACAGGGACAGATGGAACTCTGTGAGTTCAAGGCAACCCTGAGCTGTATGAAGTTAATCCAATCTAAAAGAGAAATAGAGTTGGGCAGTGGTGGCTCACACCTTTAATTCCAGTATTTGGGAGTCACAGGCCTTTACTCCTAGCACTAGAGAGTGGAGACAGGAGGGGATACAGAGGGAGGAATTTAAGGAGGGAGGAGACAGGAGCTCAGATGCAGTATGAGGCTGCAATCTGAGAATTTGTAGAAACAGGATCTCCCCTTCAGTCTGAGGAGTTAGTAGAAGTAAAAAGGTCTCTCTCATGGCTAACTGTACTGCTTCCCTGATCGTCAGCAAGCTTTATTTGTTAGATTACAAATAAAATATCACTGTAGGTGAAAATTTGAAAACAGTTACTTAGAACATTCTGAGGTCTCAGTAACACAACCACGAAACTTTAGTTAGTTGGTAGAAATAGACTTTAGTTTAGTCTTTACTAAAATTTGAAAGGGGAAGTTATGTCAATGTGATAATATTTATTATATAAATATTTATTATAAAAATTATATAAATTGTCAGTATCTATAAACCAATTAATAAAACGTCTACGTTCTGTAGTCTTATTAAAAGAGAGGTTGCCAAAGTTCTCTCCAGTTATACAGTGAAGGATTTTAAATATTTTTAAAATTTGTTTAATACTTTTTGTTAGCTAGTGATGAAATCTAAATATAAATTTCCTTTTTTCTTAATCTTTTATGTATGTGTGCCTCTCTGCCCGAGTATATGCCACTTGTGTACAGTATTCATGGAGCCCAGAAGAGGGTATTTGATCTCCTAGAACTGGGGATCCAGGTGATTATGAGCTACCTAAGATGGAGCTGTGTACTCCCATCCTCTGGAAGAGCAACAAGAGTCCTTAATCACTGAGTAATCTTTTCACATTTGGCTGCAACATTCATAGTTTGACATTTTAAAGCGAAATTGAATTGATATGATTTGACAGGAAAATTATTTCAATATACTTGCATATGTCTGTGTGTTTTATAACCAAAGACTATTTTTTAAATACTTAGTTTTAATTTAGTATTATAATTCTCTTTTGACAGCAATAATAAGTAAATTGACTGGGTTAATATTTGTTTTATTATTATTAGAAGTATATAAGGAATGAATAAGACAAAATTGTTTTAAATACTTTCTTAAATGGGGTTGAAGACATTATAATATATTAATAGAAATGTTGACAAGGAGGCATTATGTAACTGACTAATGGGCTTTCTAATCAATTAACCATTAGACAAAAATTCATAGTAAACCAGACTATGTTAGTTAAACATTTTCCCATAGACTATTCAGTACTTTGGTAAATTAGGTATTTAATTTAAGAAGCCAGAAATTGCCCTCTGTTCTTTACTATTTGTGAAAGGTTAAAAATGGTAAGGGAAAAAGGCAGGAGGAATGAATTTGTTACTTTCTTTTTATTATCATTATCCACTAAATTATGATTTGTATTTTGTATCTTGAAAGTAAGTAATTCGTTGATGGCATGCATCAATGATTTCAAACAAGTTATCTTTAAGTTACACTAACTGAAAATATCTCTTGTTGTTTTCCATGTTTCAGAAAATCACAGTATTGAAATATTCTAACCAAGTTCTTTTATGGGGGGTGTGAACATTGGAATGAGGGATGATGGAAGATTTTTTTGTTGCATAAAATTAAACTAGCATGTTTTTCTCTAATGTTTGATCTGTATGCTTCTTTCTATAATAAATTAGAAGTATAGCTTGGGCTCAGAATTTCATTTGTTGGGACAAAATTCTAAAGTAAATTCTAGAATACATGCACAGAGTAATGATTAAAATATGTATATATCTTCAACATAGTATGTTAGTAAATTAACTACTTAAATACAAAATGTAAAATCCATTTCAGATCAAATCACACAACTCTGAACTGGGATATATTCTTGTTTAGTTTTCTCCCATATAGAAGCAACTCTCCTGGGAAAGGAAAATAAAATTCTTTACAACTTTTAGGAATTTTTTTTATTCAAAGTTTATTAAATTATAAAAGTTTCCATTTCCGCCCCTCCTCCCAACACCCTCCCACTCCCCCCACTCCCTCTCCTCCTTCCTCTCCATCCCAAAGAGCAGTCAGGGTTTCCTGCCCTGTGGGAAGTTCAAGTTTCTCCTCCCTCCCTCCAGGTCCAGGAAGGTGAGTATCCAGACAGACTGGATCCCAAAAACCCAGTATATGCAGAGGAAACAAGTCCCAGTGTCATTGTCAATGGCTTTTCAGAAAAACTCCGGGCCAGCCACATTCAGAGAATCCAGCCACATTCAGAGAATCTGGTTGGATCACGTGCTCGTTCAGTCCCAGTCCAACTGACCTTGGTGAACTCTCATTAGATCCGTCCCCTTGTATCAGTGGGTGATGGCACCCCTCACGGGCTGATTTCCTTTTTCATTTTCTTCGTCCTTCTGCTCCTCATTTGGACCTTGGGGGGCTCAGTCCGGTGTTCCAATGTGGGTCTCTGTCTCTATCTCCATCCATTGCCAGATGAGGGTTCTATGGTGAAATGCAAAATATTCATCAGTATGGTTGTGGGCCAAGGTCGGATCAGGCACCCTCTCCTCTGTCCAGAGAACAATCTGGGGATCTCTCCTTGGACCTGGGATCCCCTTTATAATCAAGTCTCTTGTAAACCCTAAAATGACTCCCTTAGTTGAGATATATACTTCCCTGATCCCATATCCATCCTTCCTCCCTCCCCCCATCCCAGTCCACAGAGCTTTCCCCATTCCTCCCCTACTCCCTTCTCTCTAACCCTCTCCCCTTCCAACAACCCCCATCACCCCCCCATGCACCCGAGATTACCTGGCACTCTTGTCTATTTCCAATCTCCAGGCGGATAACTACATGATTTTCTTCAGGTTCACTTTCTTATTTAGCTTCTCTAGGATCACGAATAATAGGCTCAAAGACCTTTAATTATGGCTAGAATCCACTTATGAGTGAATACATACTATATTCCTCTTTTTGGGTCTGGCTTACCTCACTCAGTAAAGCATTTTCTATGTCCCTCCATTTGCATGCAAAATTCAAGATGTCATTGTTTTTTACCTCTGAGTAAAACTAGATAGAAGAGAAAGTGGGAAATAGTCTACAAGATATAGGCACAGGAGGCCACTTCCTAAGTAGAACCCCAGGAGCACAGACAATAAGAGAATCAATGAATAAATGGGACCTCCTGAAACTGAGAAGCTTCTATAAAGCAAAGGACACTGTCAGTAAGACAAAAAGGCTACCTTCTGACTGGGAGAAGATCTTCACCAACCCCTCATCAGATAAAGGCCTGATCTCCAAAATATACAAAGAACTCAAGAAACTAGACACTAAAACTCTAATTAACCCAATTAAAAAATGGGGTGCTGATCTGAACAGAGAATTCTCAACAGAAGAACTTTGAATGGCCAAAAGACACTTAAGGTCATGCTCAACATCCTTAGTGATCAGGGAAATGCAAATCAAAACAACTATGAGATACCATTTTACACCGGTCAGATTAGCTAAAGTGAAAAACACCAATGATAACCTATGCTGGAGATGATGTGGAGAGAGGGGAACTCTCATTCATTGTTGGTGGGAATGCAAACTTTTGCAGCCACTGTGGAAATCAGTGTGGCGGTTTCTCAGGAAACTGGGAGTCAACCACCCTCAAGACCCAGCAATTCCACTCTTGGGAATATACCGAAGAGGTGCCCTGTCATACCACAAAAGCATTTGTTCAACTATGTTCATAGCAGCACTCTTTGTAATAGCCAGAACCTGGAAACAACCTAGGTGCCCCTCAATAGAAGAATGGTTAAAAAAGGTGTGGAACATATATACTTTTAGGAATTTTTAAGCAGAATTTTAATGTATATATACAGAGTAAATTAACTCAGTCAACTAAGGATACATATGGCTTTGAATAGTCAGTGATATCTTTGTTGTATTAAAGAAAATATGGGATGTTTCCAAAGTATTTAACATTCTCTATGAAGAATTTTGATACAAAATAATTATTTTCAATTTTGTGTGTCATGTTAAGAAATCCAATTGTCAGTTGAAGATTTACATGTAGTCTGACTATTGCAAGCTATATGTTTGATTTAAGTAATGAAGATAGAAAAGAAATATTAGATTATTGTATATGTGACTCAAACCTTAGACTATCATAAACACCAAAAGGTTTACAAATCATGCAGTGTGATTTTACTATTTTACTATTTTAATCATGGATTTGATCACTTAACTCTGAATCTTAGTGTGATGGAGAACAAAATATACTAATATAACACTTGATTTGAATAATAAAGATGAGTTTGCACATTAACAATAACATGAATGTGTTATTAGACAGATTATGTACTTACTATTCAAAGCTCTTCCTTCACTACTTGTTCACTGCTTCGACAAAATTCCTGGTGGATATCTGATACCAAATGACTTGTTCTGAAAACATACACAAAGAAGTAGCATTAAATGGACTGAGAAGCTTATATTTTTGAATTTAAGAATATATATATATATGTATACGTATGTAACAAAAATTAGAGAAAAAGAGGCTGTAAATTTTTTTTTATTGAGCTCTACATTTTTCTCTCCTCCCCTCCCTGCCTCTCCCCTCCTCTTCAGCCCTCCTCCAAGGTCCTCATGCTCCCAATTTTCTAAGGAGCTAGAAGGGGGTATGGATGGTGTGGAGAGAAGAAAAGGAAGAGAGGAAAACTGCATTTATGTTATAATTTTAAAAATTAAAATAAACAAACTATTTTTTAAATAAGTAGAAAAACAGATGAAAATTAGGGAAGGATTTATTTGTATCATAGTTTAAGGATATGTAGTCCATCATGGAGGACAAGTTGTGCTGATGGTAGCATGTGTTATCTATTTATACAATGTCCATGGTCAGGAGAATACTGACTCTTATTTTCCTCTGAGTCTGAAATACCAACCCATGAGGTCCAATGTTCTCTTTCCTAGATCATTCTAAATATCATCAACTTGACTCTAAAGATTAACCATCAATATGTTGTTTCCACCTTCTATTAATTTAAACAATTTTAATACACCTCATAGATTTGGTCTGTGACCAGAACATTGTCTTTGGGGTAGGTTGAGCATGATTTCATACTAGTGATGATCATTTTGACATTCTTACTTGTATAATGCCTTTCCTATAATTTTTTAAACTTATTTTGTTTAAGAGCTTTCTAGAAACCAAATCCCCAAGTAGATTTTAAGATACCACTGGTTGGCAAAGTTGAGTGATACCAAGTCAAGAATCTTGAGACCTGGGGTCGTAGAAGACTGTGGTCATGCCTCGGTGTTGTTCATTCTAATTAAAAAATAGTGCACTAATGTTAAGTGAATAAAACACTGCTGTATATCAAGACATATTCAAACTTAACTGTGAGAGCTTATTTTTAAAATCCTACATCAGAGCACTGAGGAGTAAAGAGAAAGGAAGTGACAGCAACAGTTTAATGTGATTCAAATCCCAGTCCCAACAGTAATGTGTGCACCTGCTTTCTTTCTATTTGTATCATGCTGTTATCATTTTCCAGCGAGAAAAACAAGGGAGTCTATTCTGATAACTTCATCTTTCAGCCGCATACTTTCCGTGTCCCTTTTCCTAGAAATATTCTCTCTAAACTCTTCCTTGTATTTCTTCTATTGTTACCATCCCAGACTGTGTCTTCGGTACTCAGCAGTATATATTTTAAATTTTGCATGTTTGATATTCATAATACGTTTTATTTTTATCTCAGTTCTAGATTTCATCAGTACATTCTGTACGTTCCAACTTTATTAACAACCTCTTGCGTCCAATGCTTTGAACGACTCCCGAGAGCACAGAAAATTAGAAAACAGTGATGCACACAATGCTTGTTCCACTTCTGATCAGATCTCTTCTCCGTTGCTGTATTAACAAATGTGTGGTTTATAACTCACTTTGGTTTACCTTCCATTCTTTAGAAGACTGATCCTGTTCTCTTTTTCATAAATATCAAAAGTACATACAGAAAAGCACTCAGATTTTTCAGTCCAATTGAATCCTGAACTGTTCAATGAACCTTCAGAGACTTAATTATTAACACAAAGGGTATTCTAACATGCCTCAGTTGGCAGCTGGAGTCCTGCCTTCCACTTCACCATCATTCTTAAGTAGCTCTTGTTTTGCTTTCTACAAATTGAGTTCATAGATCATTTATTCTTGTAACCCATTATAAAAATGTTCTATAAGAGAGAATGAAAATGTAGAAACTTCATGCATACTCCTCTATGTTCAAACTAAAGCCATATCAGTCAAATTTCATGACTGAAAAACTGAGAAATGGAACTTTCCTACATGGACTTCATTATCAATAGTGTCTGTCTCCAGCAACTGATGCAATTTCACTTTCCAGGAGTTTTGTGATAATTTTTGCAATATTGTTGAAAATCAGAATCCTAATGGCTTTGCCTTCTTTCCTTTGTGGTTATGTCACATCTTTTAATATGAAATTATTATTTATTCCATGATTACTGATTTTTTCGCAGTTGAAATTTCAGTTCATGTGTTTACTATGAATTTACATTGAATATAGTTCTTATTACTAAAAGCAAGATATGTGTTATTACCAAGTATAAATGAACATTGAATATTACATAAACTTAATATACTCAACTACTTCTTTATGATATCTTTCTTATTGACTATGAACGATAAAGTTCAATTGTTAATACTTTGCTCAGGTTTTTTATAGGTAAAATATAACATTCTTCAACAAATATTAATTGAACACCATTTGTGTATTTTTCTTACCTAGTAAGCTATACCATTATAGGAGTCATAATAAAAAAAGATACTGAAAAGCTAAAATTTCTGCGAGTTACTGCAAAAAAAACAAGAAAATACAACATAGTTCTGTTACTACTTTCTTTAAAGTCTTTTCAACACTACATTCAGCAAATGATGAATCTTATTATCTAAAGGAGTAAATAGAGAAATACAAAAGCAGTAAGTAAGACAGGGTGTCAAGACTATGGTGTGCTTTGGCTGGAGAGATGTCCTAGCAGTTAGAAACTCTTGTTAATTTTGAAGAGGATCTGAGTTTTATTCCAGTACTCACACGGTGACTCACAACATTTTGTAATTCCTCTTCCAGGGATCACATGACTGCATAGATCTACCCACATAACACACAAAACATATCTTTTAAAAGTGAATACAGTGTGTTATATTTAAACACTTTTTAAACAGCACTGTGTGATGCAGAATTGAAGAACAACAGGGTAATACAATATGAGTCCAATAGGATGCAATCCACAAATGGAATACTGGATGAAGGTTTAGCAAAAGCACATAAGTTGTTAAGGAGTTAATCAGCTATCTCCAGGAAGAAGGCCTGCAACCAATCATCCAGCACGTAGGAATTCCTGAGGGTGCTCCTGTTCAGCAAGAACATCAATGCAGTATATAAAGAGAGGCAGAACTTGTGAAAAGGTGAAATCAGAGAGCTGATGAGGAAGAACATCCAAAGAGTCCCAAAGGACAGCATAAAGATTTTGTTTTATGAAAAACAGCAAGTTGCATTCTGAGGAGTAAATCACCCACTGCCCAGGCTTGTTTCTAATAGCATCTGACTCTCACTCTACTTCAATTTTATTGCCACAAGCATGCATTTCTCATTATTAAATAGCACATTTAGTGAATAGTGTACTTATAATACGATTTTTTTCAATATTTGAATTTCAAACATACCAGGATCATTGTCCAGTCCCTTCTGATACTCTTTTTTTTTAAATTTTTCCAATTTTATTGATTCTTTTTGGGTTTCATATCATGCATTTCGGTCCCACTTATCTCCCTATTTCCTCGCATCCATCCTCTACCCATGCCAGCCACACCCCATAAAACAAAACCAATTTATAGTAAAAACCAAGAATAAAACAAAATGAGGAAACAAAGTGAGAGCGAGAGAGAGAGAGAGAGAGAGAGAGAGAGAGAGAGAGAGAGAGAGAGAGAGAGGACGGAGACAGAGGCAGGGGAGAGAAATCTTGCCATGGAAGAAGCATTAGTGTGGCCTTCTGAGTCCCACAGTTTACCCTTATTTCAGTCATCTTTACTTGCAAGTGTTCATTGCCACAAGTCATTGGTCTGACTCGAGGGCTCTGCCTTCTGCTACACCACTGATAATGGGCTGTCACCGGGGTTCCCCTTGGATATCTTTATATTACGCTGTACTGTGGACATGCTGCTGTTTTGGATCTATAGGTTCATCCCCTTCACCTCCAACAGTTCATAGATGAGGTAGCTGTTGGAGTGGTCCATCTCATAACCCTAGTTCTGGACCTGGATGGTAACTGGGTTGGCCAGCCTGCCAGCTTTCCCTCGTTATCACTACCTGGATGAGCTCTCCAGCACCGCTTTGGCTAACTCATCCAATGCAGCCTGCAGCAGGGAGTGGGGGCATAATATTCTTTTTATTCATCAGCAGACTCAACATTTATAGTTAATATAGCTTTAAATATGAAAAGGCCACCAGTCTTCACTATAGAAGAATATTCATTCTGGAAGATATTACATGAATATTTCATATTTATCTTAATTTAATTTTAAGATGATTAAAGTACAGGTTTTAAAGGTCAAATTCTAGGACTTTGTTAAATACAATTTTCTAGCAAACTTTCTGTAACACACACACATCAGCATCAACTAAACTTTCAAGGAAATATATCTGTGATTAACTGGCTACATCTGTGTAGTTAATCAAATAATATCTGAGACTGGAGTCAGGATTAGGAGAGGAAAGGATTCTGACATTGGCTTTTCCTTCCACTGTTTTTCTGAGGTCAGCCACAGCACCCGTATTCTTGAGCTGTGTGCTTACAATCACGAGAGGATCAAGGCCAACTGTGCTCCATATTTCCCCTGAATTTTCCTGATTCTGTCATGGTTGTGAAATACTTTAAATCCTGTAGTCTCTTATGTGAAAATAAAATATTCATACCTGTCTGTGTATATATCGGGGAAAAGACATGAGGTCTCAACCCTACACAAAAAACTAATGGCAGCTAAGGAATGATGAAAGCAAGATGGATGGAGATTGAGACAGAGACACACATTGGAGCACTGGACTGAGCCCCCAAGGTCCAAATGAGGAGCAGAAAGAGGGAGAACATAAAAAAGGAAGTCAGGTCCAGGGAAGGTGAGAGTGAGGGGGGAGGAACTTGAACTTCCCACAGGGCAGGAAACCCTGACTGCTCTAGGGGATGGAGAGGGAGGAGGAGAGGGAGTGGGGGGAGTGGGAGGGTGTTGGGAGGAGGGGAGGAAGTGGAAATTTTTTATAAATAAATGAATAAATAAGTAAATAAAGAGAAAAGGTATTCTCTAGAGAAGAGCACAACAATCAGTCATCCACTACCAAATGGTCAGCCCCCAAAACACAGTTCAAGTTACAGTACGTAGACAAAGGAAGCTGTATTTCTGCATTTAGAAATACATGTTTACATATATATATATATATATATATATATATATATATATATATCAACAATTAATGAAAAAAGAAACCATGAATTTGAAAAAAACCAGAAGGGTATATGGAATGCTTGGAAGGGAAGAAATGGAAGGGAGAAATGAGGTAATCATATCACATTTTTAAAAAGTAATATAAATAATTTTTTAAAATATTGAAGAATAAAATAATTACCTTAGGCAAGACTTTCAGGTTTTTTGTACAAGAGGACTAAAGAGAATAAAACCAGGCCTGTATCTTTAAAACTTTTAATGATGTATCTAAACTCAAGTTTGCTTTTTTAAAATTAAAACAGTAACGAAATGCTAAGGTGGTTTAAGTGACTGCTAGCTGTTGGGAAAGGCAAATAAATATGCAACACAATCTTGTTATTTTCTATGAGCTACTTTTATCGTAGCTCAGCAACAAATCATGGCTAAATGCGGCAATTACCTATTTTATGTGAACTCTACTTTCAAGATTCAATTCAGTTTCTGTGACATCAATATATTTCTATCCCATTACAGTCTGGGTTGATGTGTTGACCTTGATGGGCAGACATTTTGATGTTCCTTCCTACTTCCAGGAAGCAACAGGGGGAACAGCAACAAAACAAATGTTCAACGTTGTCCTTACAGCCAGCTAGGGTTTCCATCTTCCGGAGCCACACTGATTGAAATGATGCGTATAAAAAGATGTGTAAACCATGGCCCCGGGTCTCAGGAACTATCAATCAAACCAAACTATATCTCTTAGTCATAATAAGAAATGAATATCTTATTTAATATTTTTGCTTTGTCATATAGTCCATAGACATTCTCCTACCATCTTTACAGCAATTCTTGTTAATACTTTGCCATCACCGGTGGTGACTAGAGGGAGCTGAAAATAAGCTTTGTGTGTATTCATGAAATTCTGGGGATTAGTAACTGAAAATAAAAAGATCTATGTGGAGAGCAGGTTTTCATCCATAGGCTGAGCTCTCTTAAAGATGCACCCTGTGGTGTGCAGAATATAAAAACAGCTACAAGGCAGGCTCGGCTGTGCCATGTTCACAGGCTGTTTTGTAATACTCTCATCTCTCTAAACCTTCCCTTTTCAGCCCATGGTGTCTAAGGGGCAGAAGGGATATGATCAAAAGAAGGAAACGGCATCAAACATTTGGGGTATGGGATAAATTATGGGTGAAATTGCAGCAATAAGAGAGCGTGCGTCTGTCTTTTGTGATCATAATACGGATTCAAATTGCAACAGAAGCAACAAAATGACAGTCTGAGGCTGTCTCAGATAAAACCAACGTTTCCTCCAAACCTTCAAAAAGAAAATGTATTGAATGCATTTTAAAGAAGGAGGCATCAGGCAATAGAGCCTTTAATGAGCAAAAGGAAAGGGGTGCTTTGGAGAGAGAATAAGAACATTATTCTCTTGGTTTAAAATGCAATTTAGCTTTTCAGAGACTCTGGTGCCTGAGAAAAGACTGTTTGCCACAGCACCTCTACCTTGAAGGGCTGCCGTCAGCCTCGCTCAGGTTCAAATGAGCTGAGATTATTTTTAGACTCTCTCAGACAGAGCTTCAGTAGGATGAAACGGGGCTTACTTCTTAACACAAATTGTGGCAATTTGATTCTAATTGCCCTGAACCAGTTATTATATCTGCAATCTAACATTATCATAAAGCAACAAAATTTATTTTCTTTGCTATGTATTTGAAGTAAGGTTTCAATATAAGAAATACTTGAAATTATAGCCTAAATTTTTGCCTGGTAGCCAGTTTTGATACACTGTAATAAATAGCTATGAAAGAAAAATTTAACTATCTACTTCCTTGAAAAAATGGTCTTTTAAATTTGGAATTAATGTGCAAGTTCAAAAAGTAAGTCCACATTCCATTAAAGACATATTTGAGAAAAATGATTAGATCTGTGAATATTACAGTGAATTAATTCCCTGTGCTATTTTAAAGAACAAACTCTCTACAAGGAACATGCATTTAAAAGGCATTCCATATTTTTAATTTCAAATTACCCTTTCACAGCTTTTATGCATGGTTGGGAATAATTTTCTTGCTGTTTAAACCACTAAGATTCAAAATTTATATTTTTATTTTTAAGAATAGCTTCACATTATTCAGTGATATATTAACCATACTCCAGTTTTTAAACTTATTTACATTTCATCACTTAATGGAATATATTAATATACAGTTCTTATTTTTCCAGTCAAGAGTAGATTTTTATAGAAAACTGGTCCATGGATTTCTCTCTCTCTCTCTCTCTCTCTCTCTCTCTCTCTCTCTCTCTCTCTCTCGTATATATTTCTCTCCTTTGTATTGTGTTATATGGCCTGAACAATGACCAAGTTTGGTTTTAAAAATATAAAAATTCTCTTGGGGTTAGTTTTAAATTTTTTATGCCTTTTTTCACTGTTTAAAAGTAATCATATGGGACCTCAGAGTTCAGAGTAGAGCACTCTACCAGCAATCCTGAGTGTCTGAATCCCATGCACAGAACCATATGATAGGAAAACAGAACCCACTTCCTCGTTGTTCTCGGACCTCCACACTCATACAGCATTGTATTCATAATATACATATACACAAACACACAGATTAATAAATAAAATTTATTACATAAATGTAATAAAAACTACAGTAACAATATGAAATACAGATCAAGATATTTGTTCTTGTACAAATTTACTTCTCACCACACTGAAAATAGTTCACAATTATAGCCGCTTAGTGATGTATACAAGGCGACTTTAACCTTATTATTAGTAATATTATGTCTTTGTTGTTGTTCTTTCAAAGGGTTTCTCTGTGTAGGCCTGGTTATTCTGAAACTTACTATGTAGACGAAGCTGGACTCATAACATAGTCAAGATATTACGATAATATATCTTGACTTTACAGAGGATCATTATAGGTGCTGCTAAGTTTTCTTGCAAAACATATATTTTAAAAGACTGTTAAATGATGATCAATTGCTTTAATTCATCATGTTTATATAAATATGTGGAAACTAAATTTAAATCTACTACTCTGTTATATTATAAAAGTTTTAAAAAGAAACATTTTATAAATCTATGGAGGCTCACTGTTAGTAACGGTACCATAGAACAAAATTAGTAACTTAGAATTTAATTTACTTTAGCAAATAATAGGTTATATGATACATTCTTATTACGAGACATCTACCTTATGACCAAGAAGACAAGGCTTCTGCTAGACATTTATGTAGTAGAATATTTTAAATAGTTCCTGAACCTGAATTGGTGCAATGTGGGATCAGCCAAAGGACAGCCAGTTTTGCACAAGTATCTGAGTCCAAGAGACTTATCCCCTAGGTAGCACAATAATCTGCAGCAATATTCACTAATGGATTTCAGAATCATTTAAAATTTTATTGACTACCAACAAATAACTGGGGGTAGTAAATTCCTTTCGGTAAAAAGAAAAGTTATCTCTTTTCTTAAATTAGCTGTCTTAAGAGGCAAATGTTCTTTGTTTTTGTTGTCAGATTTTTCTCGTTCAGAATTTAAGTGTTCTAAGTCTTCAGGTCCGTTGTGGATGCTCTTCTTCTGCCTTGGTGTACAGTTTTGTGTTTTATTTTGAGTTTTGTTCAGAGTCATACTAAAAATCCTCTCTATGGTATAATCACCAAAGCAGAAAGCAAACGTATCCAAAGCAGTTTGAAAAAAAGTGTCTTATCTCTGACTTTCTTCTCCTATAAGTTTAAGATAATGGCATACAAGAAAGATATTGAATTATCTCTTTAGCAAATCTGACTAACTACTGTTTACAAATTAAGTGATTTTAAGTAAATATAAGGTATATAAGTGAAAACTAGTGTTTTAACTAAAGAGCCACTGCCAAAGTTTCTCATCTCTGGTTCCAAAGAAAGTAACGTCAGGATTCTGCAGAGTGGACAGATTTGATGCAATTATCTTTGAAATAAAATTTCCAATTACTTTATTCAACAATTATTAATTGATTATGTATTATATACTTGATATTAGAATAGGAATTGAGCATACAGAAATTGACAGCATAGAAATTATTGACATCATAGCTTTACAAATCAATAAGCAAAATAAGTAATATATTGAATGATGGTTAGTGTTGTGTAGAAAAAGCAAGTACAGTTCCATGTTTTTTTAAAATTTAACTTTATTGATTTTTTTGTGGATTTCACATCATGCATCTCAATCCCCCTCATCGCTTTTGTCTTTTACCATCTGCTCTTTGCCCTTGCAATCCCCCATCCAAGAGTAAACAAAATAAAGTTTAGAAGAAAAAAATATTGCATCATAAAAGTTGTGGTGTGGCACACTGAGTCACACAGTTTACCCTTTGGTCCATACAACTTGCTTGCAAGTCTTCATTGCAATGAGTCATTGATCTGGGTCTGAGACCTCTGGTTTCTGCTATACAATCGATACTGGGCTTTCACTGCTGCTACTTACTCTTTTTGAACGTCTTGTTTGTTGTCCTATGTAATAGAGATCCTGCAAGTTTGGGTCTGCATGACCGAACCCTATATGTACTCCAGCAGTTCATAAATGAGGTGACTATTGAAATGGGCCAACTCGTGACACCTGCTCTGGATTTGGCTGGTTGAAGGGTTGGCCATCCCACCAGTTCTCCCTCCCTGGTACCAAGCAGGCTAGCTCACCCTATGCAGAAAACAGCAATAGATATGGGGCGGTTCTCCTATTCTTACGTCCTCTGGTCCAGCTCACCTACAACTATACCACCAGGGTCAGCTCTAATGTGTTGCCCAGGAGAGCTGCAGGTACCACCCTGCTGAGTGCTGCTGTTAGTTAGATAGGGAGAGGCAGTGCCAGCTCTTTTGCTCTCCTGTTCACGGAAACAGCTCTCCCATCCACCACAGGTATGTGTGGGGAGGAAGGGGTGATTCTGTCCCCAGCCCATGCTACCATATGGTAGATGAGGGGGTCTGTCTATATCTCTCACTCTTTCTCTCTTCAGGCCAGCTCACCTGCTCTCCAGTCAACAGGGTCAGCTTTGCTGTACTGCCTAAGTGAGACGCAGGGGCTGCTCTCCCTAGTGTTGCCGCTAGTGCTGGGCAGGGCCAACTCTGTGCTGCTTATCCTCTTGGTCTTTACTGGTAACAGGAGCTACTGACATCAAAACAGACAATGGCTGCAGAAGGGCAACAGACATGGGCTTTGGTTGCAATCCAGATCCAGACGTCACCATGACCCCAGGTGGCAAACAGGACACCGGTCTCAGTCCACTTCTCACTGCCTTCGCTTCTTTGGATCTGTCTCTCTCCACAGGGCATGAACCATTCTGTCTCTCTCTCTCTTCCTATCACACCATGTATTTGCTCTCCATAATAGAGCCCGACTTCCTAGTGCCTCAAGGCACTGGTTGCGCTATATTTTCTCCTCCCAGGCCCAAGACAGAAATCCCTGGGTGGGCTTGTGGATCTTTGTCTCCTGCTCAGTATTTATCTACAGGTAGGCTTAAATGGCATAAACTCACATCAGATTAAAGATAACTGCATACTCAATCATCCCTTGCACACAGTGTTGGAGTCATGCTGTTTCGGCTTCTCAGACAAATACCTGTGTCTCCTTTGACAATAATAGGTGGCTGAGATTTGCTCTGTTGTTCCTCGGGCTCAGTCTTTAAGCAAATGAGAAGCTGTGCTTTCTCTTAGTCTGTTGAAATTCATCTCATCTATTTCACCACACTGGAAGAGCGACTTTTGTTTGGAAGGACTACAGGAAGCAGAAAGACCTCAGGCTTGCCACACATGCTAGCTCTGTTTTCATGATTGGGGTGAAGATTGTCATACACATCCAGCTTAACCTACTACGTTCAAGGACGCGAAGTCTCAGCACCCCCTAGTCATACACATCCAGCTTAACCTACTACGGTCAAGGACGCAAAGTCTCAGCACCCCTAGCCACAAGGGTATGCAGAGAAAGCAGCCCCGCTGAGTTCACTAGGCCTATCAAAATATGAGATGATAATAAATTGATCGTTTTTAGATAAAACATATTTAACAGAATTTATTAGGCAGTGGACATGGCAACAAAAGAGCAAATATACAAGTGCATGGATAAACCAATGAATGGATGAGCAATATTTTGAGCAAATGGCTAGAGGTCATGAGAGAGCAAACCATGCAGTTTAGGTGGTTTATACCAAGAATGAATCCACTGCAGGAGCAGATGAGAATTCTGACTGGATCTCCAGATGCCATGTAAACAAGCAATCTGTGGTCCATGAAAACCTTACATATGTTTGGAAGTCAGACCAGAGTTAATAAGCTCCAAACATTTTTCCTCCCAGAACATCTTTTGTTTTGTTGCTGTTCTTCAGATTCTGCAACACATCTCCACCTGACTGTTCCTTTACCCCGGGGGCTTATTTATCACAGCTAGAAGTGTATGGTTCTAATCATTAATGAAGCAATTAGCTTTCTGCCTTGAGGAAACAAGCTAATTAATCAAAACATTCTTGCTAAGTCACTTTGACCAGTACAGAATGTTCTACAATTTGAATATAATTGCAACAAACTGTCTGGAGCTTAAATAGGAATAGTATTACCAAATAAAAAGAAAACGCTTTCCGAAAAAAAAAATCACAGTAAACAGGCTTTGAAATTCATTTCAGTACGGACTCTCGATAATCATTTAGCTATCATATAGCTCATATGGGGCTGGGAGATTTCACTAGTCAGTGCAGTGAATATGACTAGCTTCACAATGTTTCTGTGACATAGAAGGTGTTCACAGAAAATTCAGTGGTATCATTAGCTGTATGTTGTACGCTGTATACTCCAATCAACAATTTTTTAATTTCTCACAGTGATAATTGTTTAACATCTCATAGTTTATTGACAGGCATTACAACTTCATGACGATGAATGCTACCATATATAATGCTTCATTGTGTTCACAGGCGCCACATCTGTACATCAGATTCAGGTAAAACACTAGATTAAACATCTTGAGATCACAACAAAGGGTAATCTAGGATCTTTAGTTATGGCATAATTTCTTGTGTTTTTGGTAGGTAACTACAAAGTTAAGAGGACAAAAGAAAACCTCCAAACTTAGAAGATAATTTTCTAGAATTTGTTATTAGAAAGTAGTTTAAATACATTATTATAGAAATCTAAAATATTTAAAATCAAAATTTGTCACTGGAGTATGCTATTTTGTTAATACCATGTACAAAGATGGTATCGTGAAATATCCACAGGGAAGATTACTTGTGCATAGGTTTAAGACAATAGAAAGTTTTTATTAGTCGGTCAAACCACAATGCAATTCTGAAGCTTTCTGTCTCATCTCATGGTGAACTTTTAAGCCAAAACAAACAAACAAACAAAAAACACATCCTGGGTTGACACATTTTGGTAAGCACAAATAGCCAGAAGCTGAACTGCAGAAGCTAAAAAGCAAGATTAGTACATTTACAGGCTTTCCAAAACCTACAGGGTTTCTGTATTAGGTCTTTGCTTCACTTTTATAGGTGTTGTTGCCTGTGTGTTGTGTTACAAGGCCTAGATAGCACTTTCAACATGGAGTCAGTTGTGCAAAGGTATGGAAGCCGGTTACGATTGTAATGACAGATCACAGATTTATTCACATGCTCACTTCTGTTTGTTACTTAAGAAAACAAATATTTTTAAAAATGTTAATAAAGACGATATTTTTGAATTTTTAATTACTTGATACATAACCTAGTATATTGCAAAACATAGGTTATGGCCCATACTAACAACTAATAAAATTATAATCATTTCCAGTGTAAATATTTTTCATAAGTTTAATTTTGAAATATTATTGTTCATATTTCAATTATGCTGTACTTTATAAATTTTAAGCCTACTGTCAGTTGTTCTGATTTGCTAAATAATGTCACAAGATAGCATATTAAATAATAAATATTTTGCTATAATGTTTTTTGAAGTTTCTGAACAAACATTAAATAATTTTTAATTATTTATTATTAATTATTTTGTCTTATCAGTATGTAGGAACAAGTAATTCCCAAGTCATAGTTTTAATCAATTCTATATAAAAAGCATATAGAGCTAATAGTCACTCAAGAAAACTTTCTTTGACTCTTAAAGTAGTGACTCTGTCTCCCTGATGTTAGATCAGGTATAAAACAGGGGTGAGCGTATGAAATAAGCTTAGCACAGATAGGTTCTGTTCATTGCTCCTGCACTCCTATCCAGGGGATACGTTTCCATATATAACATGATAGGAGATAACCAGATGGACTCCCTTAAGATTTCCACAATAGTCCCAAAGGCTAAATTGAAACTGAGATGAAAGCTCTAAAAAGAGCTGAAGAATGTGAAGCACATTTATTAATATTTTGCCTTTAGCTGATAATATCTCATTCTTCTAAAGATGATGCTAAGGCCCTTATTGATTACAGAGAGTTGTCTAACACCCGAAATGATTTCTGGAGTCTTACTTTTGAAATCTGAAGAATCTTTGAAACAGCATAATCCAGCAGCAGGCTTCAAAGTCTGCTAGGTTTTCACATACAGCCCAGCAGCTCTTTTAAATACCTTCCAACCACTGGGCAGGCAACCAGCAAAGGGAAGTTTAGTGAGTTCTGCCTAGCTGGAGGCTCAGACTCTCAACTGTTAGGAAACTGTTTTGGACTCATGGTTTTATGGAATCCCGACCTCTGTTTTAACCCCTGCTGTTGATAGACCTTCCATTTGCTAGTGAATGTTGAGCTTTGCCCTTACATCTCCCAAGGTGCTTGTTTTTCTTTCCAATTTCTGTCTTTGACTTAGTGTTCTACCATAAATCTTCTTTCTTTGCCTTTTAATCATCTGTTAAAGGGAAGAATTTTGTTACGATGTTTTATTTAATATAATTTCACATCTTTTTATATTTTATAGACTTAATTTCACTTAGTTTTTCCATGGTCTCATTATTAAAATATGATATCAATATTTCAATGTTTCAATGTTTATAATCTATCTTCTCTGTCTAAATTTTCTTCAGACTTCTCACAATCTCACAAATACTGTTTTAAAAACTTGTTTATTGTCTCCCACATCCTTAATATTGATTTTATCAAGTTTTGCATCTTCAGCAATTAGAATAATCCCTGGCATCTCTGTGACGATTCAATAGTTATATACTTAATGTACTAAGAACAAGAAATTCAATAATCTGACACTTAATGGATTAATGAAAATAATAGTGCTCAATAAAATGTTAAGGTGAAATTTTCAGCTACATATTAAAAAATCAGCATGACAGCTTTTTTCTCAATAATAAAAGTTTAATTTGGAGGAGTTAGACAAGGCTGGTCAACATAAAAATAGCAAAGTAGCATAAACTGATTTTACATATGACACAAAAATCATGTTACAGAATTCAAAACAAAAGAGACCCATTTAAATCAGTAAGCCAACATTAAGTTAGTAATAAAACATGGTTTCTCCCTTAGCATCCAAAACACAAAATGGTGTTTTTCTTTTCACACGTTACTGATTTTGGCTAACAGAGGACAGCAAGAATTAAAAATGAGAAGGCCCAGATGTTAAAGTTCTCATAGATGCTGTGATTATCAGCAAAATAATTCAACGTTGCAAAATAATTCTTAGAATCTAAGAAATATTTTAAGGCTTATTGTTCTAAGGTAAATATGAAAATCACAACCCAAGTCTAGTGAATAAGTATATGTAATCAAATGGCTTCTAACATGAATATGGCAAAGCAGGTGAACAGTAGAGGGCACACATGAGGGAAATGAATATGTTGGAGCAGTTTTCTCGATCACAAATCAAGACAGAGATGTGATGTGGTAATTAATGTGGTGTGATGATATATGATATGATTGAGAAATGGTGGAAGGTGGTATTGACACAGAGAGACAATGACCAATTTAGGAGACTAGATGGCCCATAAGCCAAAACAGCTCTTTTCCTAGCTGATCGTGACTAAGGTAGGATTTCTTACTACAGAAAGAATCATCTCCTTAGTAAGTAACACTGAAAAAAATCAGTGAGTAAAATTTTAGTGTGTTGTCAGCCTCACTTTCCAATTTGTTTTCTAAAATTCATAAGTCTACTGGTCTCTCTTTACTGTTGTCTGGTGTACCTTTTTTTTCTTGCTCATTTAGCTTCTTGTTTTTCACTTTGGAACAGTTTGAGAAGTTAATTGTAGGCAAAGATTGTGCTTATTTGTCAATATTTAAGTAGAGATAAGCACGTTGTATACTGCACAGAAAGACAAATGTACAGCTTTTGAAAACAGCCGTATCAAGGGAGCTTCTGCTTCGCTTGCACATTTTACATTGGAAGACGTCTGTTTTGTACCCTCACTAAATAGTGAGCAAAATGCTAGTATTTTACAAGGTGTGTTGAAGACACAGCTTTGTGATTCTTTCAGTATTCGTCTTCATCTTAAACCTGACAACAAGACTTTACTACACTTGAGAGGCTACACCCAGAAACTAGACCTAATAAATGCTTCTGTGTGTACGTACAGCAATAGCATGCAAATTCCCCGTCAATATTCGAACCTTAGCTTTATTCGAGAATTAAAACGGTCCTACTCCCATAATATACATTGTTGAAAGTATACGAAGCCATCATTACTGCTTTTATCGAGATCTTTCCCAAGAAATCTGTGTCCTCCAGGACCAGAACTCCTCTTACTATGCCTCATTAATATTCATTTAATAGAGTGTTTTTGCACTTTCGCTTCAGTAAAAACACAGGATGATGGGGGACAGCAGAATCCTCCGCCTGCAAGGGTGATTATTGGGAGTGCATCCTGGCCCAGGGGCGCGGTTGCCATGGAGACGCTACTGATCTGCCAAGGCTGTTTCTCACTGTGGGTGGAAATAAGCTCTCCTGCCAGCAACTATGTGGGATTCTGGCAGCTGGAGAGAATGTTGAAATGATGTGCTGCGTCTCCATATGTGAGTTCAAAGAGACTTCTTTAAATGCAGTAGGCAACTCCGCTCAGACTCATAGAAAGAATGGGTTTGATTAGGATGCAGTCCATTACAAGCATGATATGTCCCCAATGAGACACTTAAGGATTTTCATTTGAACAAAAGTTTTACAGAGGGTCAACACTTCAATTAAATTTTTCTACCCAGATTATGCAGAAATGAAAACTTAGAGGAATTTGTATTTGTCAGCAAAGGTAACATTATTCTGAATAATTTTATAGCAATGTTTAAATGGAAAGGAAGGATATATTTCAGTACCTTTTGGAGACCTGAAACTAATTTGGAAATGTGTAATAACTTAGAATCATTAACTCTAGCTTTCTCTAGTATTAGAACTTACCTTATAGGTTTCTAAATTTGAAAACAACTAGGAAGTTAAATTTACAAATAATGCTTCAGTCAGTGAGCCCATGATTACTTCTTGGGGAGATGGAACCTGGCACAGAAGCTAATGTTGATCGTATACAGCTCTGTAGGCAAAATGTGACCTAAGTACAAACTAGCTCCACCCTGGCCATTTTGGTGATGATTTTTATGTTATTGTTGTTTTTTTAAAAATTTTGTCTGCTCTTGAGTAACTCTGATTTCATATTTTATTCACCTGTAAAATCTGTGTTCTAGGATAAAGTAAAGGTGATGGTATTCTGAATTTAGAATCATCTCCCTATGTTTGTACTTATAATCAGGTGATTGTGTTGAGCATGACATTGTTTTGACATTTCAAATGTCGGTAATAGGATCTTTCCTAGATGCTATCAAATGTTTTGAGAAAAGGAACAGAGAAGAACCACAAAACTGGGACTTGAAGTCATTGGGACCATTTGATAAACTTGACGAATTAGGAGAATCTTTGTTTTGGGGTTTTTTCCCTGTTTTTTGGGTTGGTTTGGATTTTTAAGTTTGTTTTTTTCTGTGTAGCTTTGGAGTCTGTCCTGGAACTAGCTCTTGAAGACCAGGCTGGCCTTGAACTCACAGAGATCTGCCTGTTTCTGTCTCCCAAGTGCTGGGATTAAAGGCATGTGCCACCACCACCCTGTCTGAATCTTTACTTTTTAATACCAGTGTTATTTGTTTCCCCCATTAATTTCAAATAATAAGTGAGGTGGGAATTATAGAAAATTGAAATGAAGTAGTTTAATTTTTTTTCTGCCACCCTGTTAGTCTCTGCCCAAAACTGGGCTCAATGACATTCTCATACTACACACACTGGTCTCAGCCATCTGTTGGTGATTTTTTTTCTACTATATGAAGTTTCAAGCTGTTCTAACCTTTTCCTCTTCCCCACATTGTGTGTGTGTGTGTACGAAAAGTTCAGAAAATCATTTTGCTATTGAAGAAAGAGCAACAAAACTGTCAAGGTACTCAGGCTCCTAATTAATCTTCTTCTGAGGGAGTTGATATAGGCTGTAATTCTCAAGGCCTGTTTAATGAGCAATATCAAAATAACAGACTAGTTCATTTTCCAAATATAAAGTCAATTCATACAGTAATTTTTAAATTTCATGTTTTAAATGTTATTGCATGTAAATATAGATATAAATTTATAAAGATCAAAGATCTGCAACCAAAAATTAATGCAATTTGAAAACCAAAACATACCCAAATATGTAGACTTTTCAGCCATGATATGGTGTTGCAAGTATAAAGTCCCACAATTAACCTCTATGAAAGGACATAATTAGAATGGAAACCTATTAAGATATTATATAATTACCTTAAGGCCAAGTACATAAAGTATATATGCAAATGTGTTTTATGTTGAGGAATCAATTTCATCCTCAGCTATTTGTTTATATGCTGATATCCTAAAGTTAAAAAAAAAACAGCTTGTTAAATCCAAAGCACTTCTAACCTCAAACACTCCAAATTAGGGATGTTCAACCTTTGTATGCCTTCTACGTAAAGCATGCTTAGCTTTTCCTATGACTGACTTAAGTATAATAGTCACAATCCACTTAAATTCTTACTTATTACTTATTTCTGGAGAGAAGAAAAGCATAATCAATAACATAAAGGGCTTTCTTATTCAAATGGTATTGATCTAAGAATTTTCAAATGGAGCGATGATGGGGTAAGTCTCTGGACTGGAGATATGTGTGGCAGGGCAGACATATCTCTTTATATTTTTTTCATATAAAGCTGAATATATGATGAATATATGAAATCATCTCAGAGACTTGCTAAGCTTCAAATACCAAGTCTGAGGAGGGCTTGGCACATAGTGTCTCACCAATTCTTCTCACTACCAAACATAACCTTTTCAGATCTTCTAGTTAATTTAATTGAACATATCCTGAATTTACCAGGAAAATTTTGACATTGAATTTAAGAATAAGCAAATATGTTTGTAATATATCAGATTAAATGCTCAAAACTCTCAATGGAGGCATAAGTGATGAAGTTCAAAAACAAAAACTGCCTGTTTTTGACAACCATATGAAAGAATAATAATAGTATTAGCTGTAACACAATCCTAACTAATCTTATTAATAAAAACTCTGAGACAGATATCAAGGGTGAATGGAGCCACAAAAGAGACTTCTTACCTCAAACCAAATTGGGCAAGATCCTGTCTCTACAAATTCTCAGAGTGAACTGAGATCCTGCCTTCACCCACCTTATCTTCCTGCCTCCTCCCTAGTGCTGAGATTAAAGGCTTAAGACAGGACTGCAGGGCTCTGTTTCTCTTTTAGATTGATTCAATCTTGTGTAGGTGTAGTTCAGGGTGGCCTTGAACTCCTGATCTTTCTGCTCTATCCTCCCAACTGTTGGGGTGAAAGGTGTGTGCCACCATTGCCTGGTCTCCATGGTTAACTAGGGTCTAGTTGCACCCTCTGATCAACAGACAAGTTCTCTTTGTCAGAAACAAAATATCAAATGAATCAAATGAATCAAGTCTAACAATAACAGCTTACACATATGGAGAACTGAACGTTTATATCACACAGGTATTGTTTTACTTATTGGCTCATTTAATCATTACAGTAACTGTATGGGATTGTGTACTTATTTTCATCATTTTTTCAAGATAATATCAAAAGGATGAATCTGCCTGTTTTCTGTTTTCTTTTTTTAAATTGATTTTTATTGAGCTCTACATTTTTCTCTGCTCCCCTTCAACCCTCCCCCAAGGTCCCCATGCTCCCAATTTACTGAGGAGATCTTGTCTTTTTCTACTTTCCATATAGATTAGATTTATGTATGTCTCTCTTAGGGTCCTCAGTGTTATCTAGGATTGTGATTTGTGGACTGGTTTTCTTTGTTTTCTGTTTAAAAACCACTTATGAGTGAATACATGTGATAATTGTCTTTCAGTGTCTGGGTTACCTCACTCAAAATTAAAAAGGGAACACTTCTGCATTGCTGGTTGGAATGCAAGCTAGTACAGTCCCTTTGGATGTCAGTGTGGTGATTTCTCAGAAAATTAGGAAACAACCTTCCTCAAGACCCAGTAATACCACTTTTGGGTATATATCCAAAGGATGCTCAATCGTGCCACAAGGACAATGCTCAACTATGTTCACAGCAGCATTGTTTGTCATAGCTAGAATCTGGACACAACCTAAATGCCCCTCAACAGAAGAATAGATAAGGAAGATGTGGTACATTTACACAATGGAGTACAACATAGCAGAAAAAAATAACAACATCTTGAATTTTGCAGGAAAATGGATGAAGCTGTTTTTTGCTTTCTACTGTGTCCATGTTTTCTGGAAATAGAGAAGAAAGAAAATCAGACAATATTTGATTCATTCCAAATATTCAAGAAATTAAAGACGAGTTCTGAGTTCATATATGTGTGTTCTTTATATGGTAACTCATAATGAAAAATCTATTTGTAGATTCAAATACTCTCTGATTTTATTTCTTCTCTATTTTCAGAATCTGTAGGTCAAAATTTATTTAGTTGGGTTGACAATTGAGCACTGCAGGTTTGAAATAATTATCTGAGAAAAATGCACAAATTGTTCAAATGAATAGATATTACTTATGTGAAATAAAAAGTGAAATATGAGACCAGTGACCTTAAGCAGAATGCTATGCCTGTTGTGTAGTGGTTTATAGTGAGAGTCTGGTTAGAAAAGAAGGACTTCAGTTAGGCTAGAAGTAAAGGATGTGACCATAGCTCTGTAAGCATCCATGTGGCTGTGAGTATGGTTGTAAGAATGGACCTCATCTCTACTCTTTCGAGCTCCCTCAAGGACTTGACTTAATGTGGTTGACCAAGAATCGTTTATCAATGCCAATACTACTTCTTATAGGGTTGAGGTCATAGAAATATTTAACCTGAATTTTCACCTTTCTTCTGTTGCTTTTCTATAGGGTGTTTTGAGTGCTGCATCAAATGCCTGGGAGGTATTCCTTACGCTTCTCTGATCGCCACCATCCTGCTGTATGCGGGCGTTGCCCTCTTCTGTGGCTGCGGTCATGAAGCCCTTTCTGGCACCGTCAACATTCTGCAGACCTACTTTGAGATGGCAAGGACTGCTGGCGACACCCTGGATGTTTTCACCATGTGAGTCAGCCTTTATGTCCACGTTTTGTAGAGAGCTTATGTTGTTTGCGGTCCTCTTTCTTCTTTCTAAATAAAGAGATGTCTAGCTGAGTAAGGTGATGATGAATAAAAAAAAAATCATGAGACAAACATGGTTCTGAAAAGCATTGATCTGTCGACCAATCCAAAGCACTTTGCATAGAATACGAGACCAAATTAACAGAGGTTTATCCTAGACTCTGACTTGAATTAAATTACCAATAAGCAGGGAATTTTTGCCTTGCTTGTCAAATGCGGGCCTAGACCCACCCCCAAAATAGAAAATAGTGAAAAGACAGATGACAGAGGCAAGTACCCATCTAGACTTTGGTGCTAATCCTAGAAAATTCATAGAATTCTAAGGAGAATCAGACGCTTCACAATTTTAATTCAACCATGCATGTATTACCTTACTTTCTTTACCGCACAGAAAATATTGTTAGAGGCTTTTGTGGTCTTTGGTAAGACAAAAATTACATATTAAAATGTTTTTCTCTGAAATGACCAATTACATTTTTCATCTCCTAAAATATAAACTATTAGGATTATAAAATCTTGATGATCTAGAAATAATATTTTTGTAAATATAATTTTATCAGTCTAGAAGTGAAAGTTTTAGTCCTAACATCAATCTCTTATTAATATTATAGAGAACAAGTACTTAGGATTCATTTACAATAAGTTGTTAATTCTTGCCATCTGTTGGGTTATTTCATAATCATAGACATAAATACCATATTTATTAGGAATTTTTTGTTTAAAATATGAGCTATCTGGCCCCCAAACCATTCACGTTTTTAGCTTTGAAATTACTTGCACTTACTTTCATTTATTTCATGCTGTTTGGCCTTATGTGTTTGAATTTTTTTAATTTTTGTCTTTCTAAAACACTCAGTTGTTTTTCTTTTTATCCACATTTTTCTGGAATCGGATTGTTGATACTTTCAAATCTTAATGGTTATCTAATTAGCTATGCAACCATTGCTTTTTACTCAGATCCTTCTAGATAAATAATCAAGTGCAATTCGGATTGATTCAAGGTTGTTCATATTATCTTGGTGCCCTTAGAAACTCCTTAGTAGAAGAAAATGATCTTACAACTACAAAATCAAAAGTATACAACATTATGGACCAAGTGTGGTATCACACACCTTGAATCCCAGCACTTGAAAGGCAAAAGCAGACTGATCTTTGTGAGTTCCAGACCAACTTGGTCTACATATCAAGTTCCAGAGTTATATAGAAGACTCTGTCTCAAAAACAGTATATAATATGGCTAAATTTCTTCATTCTCCATAAACTAAAAATCATTGTTTTCAGCGATCACTTTAATAAGTTGTATCTTTTAATTAATTAAAGTTAATAATTCTCTGTGAAAAAGAAGAAAATGGGGTTGCACATTCCTGTCACATAAAGAAACCACAATTCTCTACTCTCAGAGACAGAGTTTATGTTCTTCCAAAACAGGAAACAACAGAAATTTTAGGGAAAAGATATTTAGCTTTTATATTTATCAGAAATATTTGAAGATTTGAACACTGATAATTTCTAAGCAGTAAGAATGGAAAGAGGACAAATAAAGCCTATAACCCTTTCTCCAACATCAGCGAGAAGAAAAGGTTATTGCTAAAGCAGTGAGATCAGTGAGGGCATGTGGTACAGCTCTGTGAGCTCAGCTACTGGATGCTGGGATAGGGAGAAGAGCACATTCAAACCCCAGCTGGGCTGCAGAGTAAGTTCAATGCCAGCCTGGGAAAACTAGTATACGTCGTTCTCAATACTGAAAGCACAAATAGGACTGGGGTCCAGCTCAGTAGCAGAATATTGGTAATACTTATATGGTAAGCATGATGGCATCATCTAATATATATGAGGTCCAATTCCCTAGTACCGAAAAGAAGTAGGAAATAATTAAAAACTACAGCCTTTAAGTCTGAAGTATCCATGTCCCAAAAAACTTGCAAATGAATGCTTATTAGCAGCTTAAAATTTGTCAATTTCATATTGTAATGTTATTTCACAAATCTTTTCTAAATTATCACTATCCTTTGAAGTGGATAATAAATATGTATTTCCATAACTTATTGTCATAGAGTTTAAAAGTAGCAAACACATAAAACCAAAACCTGATAGCTATCAGCACCTTAGATTTAAGTTTCCAGGAGAACCTATTTCCATTTAGGAAAGATCACTTTGACTGCCAGAGAAGGCTTCATATGGGTTCGAAAAGTAGATTAAACCTGATTGTGTTCCTAGAAAGGGATGGAATAGAAAGAAACAGCAGAAAGAAATAAACGAAGCTCACAATAAGACAACTAAAATTCACAGGATTTCAGATGTCACGGTCAGCTTGCTGTATCTCTGACATATCGCTAATCAAAAGAACTGACAATCTTACAAGGTACTTACCAAAGCTTTGGGTATAGCAGTGGCATTGGGGAGAGATATAAGATGTCATTAATTAAACCTTTCAAATGCTTTTCTTCTTTTCTCTGTATTTCAACTCAACAGGTTTGCCTGTGCTGCAGGAACTCACTCTGTAGATCAGGCTGGCTTCACACTTACAAAGATCTGCCTGCTTCTGCCTCTAGAGTACTGGTATTAAAGGCGTGTGCCACCACCGCCAGGCTCAATCCAAATGTTTTAAAACAAAGCATCTTATAGCAATTTAGCTTTAGGGAAAAGGTCCTCAGATTCTAAGCACATTTTCAAAAAGATGTCAAACTGAATTTTGTTTTGAAACTTGCCTGTTTCTGGTCTGGTTTACTTTAAGTTGCCATAAGAAACACCTTAACTACCAGCAACTTGGGGAAGGAAATGGTTTATTTGTCTTACAGATTAAAGCTTATCGTGTAGGAAAGCCAAGAGAGAAACCAAAATAAAATCAATTATCTAATTATTTAATCAATTAATTTCCAGAATCACTTTTATTCATTACTCATACTTATCCTGTGGAATATAATTAAGCTATTTCAAAATCTCACTGGTCTATCAGGGCGTGGTAAAGCATGACTTTCATTCCAGGACTCAGGAGACAGAAGTAGACTGATTTCTGTGAATTCCAGGACAACCCGGTCTACTTAGTGAGTTTCAGGACAGCCAGAGATCTATAGTGAGACCCTGTCTTGGAGAAATTAAAGAAAAAGAAAAAAGAAAAAAAAAATCCAACTGGGTTATTGCTAGTTAGTTCCGGAGAGTTTTAGTAAGATGATTTCATGGATATATTTTAATGTGATAAAACTGACATTTTCTTTTGAGCTATATCTTAGCATAGCTGGACAAAATATGTTCTCACTGTTCATTATTTTAAGCTACCACAGATGTCCTGGAAATCCACAGCTTCTCTATATTTAGTCTGCATTCAAACTGCTTTATTCAGTTACAGCACATGAAGACTGTAAGGAGCCATAAGTCTAATAAATGACTATGTATATTAGAAATTATAACGTTGCATGCTAGATGTTTAGACAACAAACTTGCAAATACCAGAGATATCTGATGGAGCTCTGAAGATAAAATCTGTGGGAGCTTTGGAAGGGGAATCTAGAAAAAACTTTAGATTATACATTTTTATATTTTACATTTGATCTGCTATATGAGAAATTAGATGAATGAGTAATAAAGTATGTTTGGAATAGAAAGAATAGTATATTGATTGGGGTTCAAATTATTTCTCTTTTCATAGTTCAAATTTATTTAAATTCATTTTATAGGCTTCATGGAGCTTCCCAAAGGATTAAATCCTGCTCCTTGAAACAAAAAAACAAAAAAAAACAAAAAAAAAAACAAAAAAAAAGAGGAGGTTTGCACTATCAAACTCTTAGTGTGGTGAAAAAGAAATAATAAATTCATAAACAAGATGTCAAGGTTAGGATGGGTATTCGAGGACCAGTGATATTAAAGGAGATACAAAATGCAGAGTAAGAACTATTAGGCACTGGGGAGCAAATGTGAGGCGTATAGGTGATATATCCTGCTCATAAACATGTTCTTTGAAAAGAATGTGTAGGAGAATTATTGTAGAGAAAGCATGTGGCCAATTTTAGTTATTTACAAACTCTTGTTTTATCCACATATTGTTTCCTACTTGAAAGGAAAATGAGGTAAAAGATAAAGGTAAAATTTAAAAGATAAAGATAAAGGTAAAAAGATTTCAGAAGACCCATAATTTCCACCTGTGTTCCTCAGTATCCGAGGAGTTGCAGATAAGTCTGTCGCTGACTTCCTTCTTCTGCATTATATTTCATGCATGTAATCATGAATATCGTCACTGCTGTATTATACATTTTAACTTCTCAGTTAATGATGAGCAGTTTTGTCATGATCTAGTCAATGTGGTGGAGCCTTAAAAGAAAGAAGAGGAAGAGTTTCTAATAGTTTTAAAATCTGTTGGTAGAATTTTCAGCATCTCTGTCTAACATTACTCATTGGTTTCTCAGAAGCTCTTTTTAGCCATTGTAATGTCAATTTGGTTCCTAAAATTCAACTCATATGTTGGCTCCAAACTTGTAATGTTCATAATTTAATCTACTTCTTCAATTGGTCCCCCACTTCAACAACATCTACGTATTAGCACAACCACTTGGGCCTCCTCATTCAGAAAATGGCTTGTTATCTCTTGCGTGAGGAAGAGTAACTCTTCCAATTTGTGATTCAGAATCTCTTAACTGAAAAAAATTTTTGACAGTGTGGTATTGCTGTGATTCTAAATCACTATTTGACAAAGCAAACAAGAGGCGGCTAAGTATTTACCACTGCACAACACAATCATACAGACAATGAAATGTAGAGCATGGCTGAAAGCATACATCAAAAGTTGACCAAGACAATTAATTAAGTGATTTGGCATCTTGAATAAATATCCTGAGGTTTGATCACATGCTAGCTTTACTCCTAAATAAAACTTTCTATGTAATTTATTTCTTAAAGGTTGTATTTGAATTTTAAATAGTAATAATAAATATTCAGAATCTGATAACATTGATTTACAGACAGAATAGAATTTATTTTTAAAATGATTTAAATCTGACTTCATACTGATTCCTCAAAAATTAATTTACCAGATTATGAATTATTTAATACTTTAAAAACAAAAACAGTAACCTTAGATAGATTAACTAATTTTGTTCAAAGTAACATTATGAATTTATAATGTCTAAGTTTTTATTGTTCATATTTATTCTTTAGAAATTAAAGAAATACAAAGCACTTAACAACATCTTAATGTTTGAAGTAAGGAAATGAGATAGCAAAGGATGACAAACTAAAGCTGAGACACCATGGCAGCCATAAGCTCTTTCTACTCATCTACAGTATAGACAGTTAAACCAAATATTTCACCTTCCACTTACAATAACGCTTCAAGAACAGGTGAATTAGAGTTGATGGGAGATTTCTGATTAGTCTTGGATTTTAGAACATACTTTAAATCACAGTTAAAACTTGTTCTACAAAATCTTACTGACTTGATGACTTCAGAAATAATAATTGAATAGTGTACATTTTTACTAAGCATTTTTTTTCAGGCTTCTAATTCTTAAACACTTTTTACTAACAGAAGCTAATTTTTTCTTAAAACTAAGAAATTGATTATTTCACAGTTTCGAGATCAAAAGAAGCAGGTCTTACTAGGTTTATTGCAAGGGGCTGAAATCAAGATGCTGGCAAAATTTTGTTCCATCTGGAATCTCTGGAGTTGTTCCATCCTACAAAAGCCACCTGCATTCTTGGCTCCTTGTCTCTTTCCATCTGCAAAGCCAGCCATGTGGCATCCTGAAATCTCTCTCTGAATTCTATAGTGACACTCTTACATCTTTAATTGTAAAGATTAGTACAATTGCATTGAACTCACCCATTTTCTCCAGAAGAATTTTTCTATCTGGAGATTATTAACCACATTCTTCAAAGTCTCTTTGATGGTAAAAATGACTGAACACTGCTTTCTGTGGAGTAGGATGTAAAGACCTATAGAGACCATTATTTTTTCCACCATTGTTAAAAGTAGGGAATTGGGGAAATGGGTCTCCATATAATAGAATGTGATATAATTTTTTTGGCTATAATTTTAGTTTTAATTTTTTTGTTTTTTATTGATTTTATTGAGCTATACATTTTTCTCTGCTTCCCTCCCTGGCTTTCCCCTTCTCTTCAACCCTCTCCCATGGTCTCCATGCTTTCAATTTGCTCAGAGGATCTTGTGACATAGTTTTAAAGACCACCGAAAATACGAAGACCACCGAAAATATGTTCCATTTCAGTAGCTATGATGCTTTGGCTAAGAAGAAATTTTTCAAAGGAATTGAATTAAAAATTATTTAATAAATTGAGAGGATGTACACTGATAATGTTTTTCTTTTTTCACATTTCTCTGTAAAAACATGTGCTGTTTTTAGTTGGTTAGAAAGTTGTATAAACAAACATTGAGAAATCTGAAAGGATTTATATAGAGACAAAATATCTGACAAGTACAATATTATAAATTGTCATTCTGTAATTGACAGTAATGAGTTCATATCTTGGTGAATGTGAATCCAAAACAACCTAGGTAAGATACGAGAGCAAACAAATATTTATTACATCCAGCAGATAAAGAGGGCATGAGATTTATCTTCATATCAATGTTCTCTCCTATGATTTCTTTCAACTAAAAATATATATATATATATATATATAATCACATAATACTTGTATATATTACCTGAAAATATAGATGATACATAATATATTATATATGAATATAAATATATTTTATATAATATAAATTGTATTATAAAATTATATGTATGAAATTTTATATAAAATATAAATTATAGATAAAAGTATTTTCTTTCTGAGTGGGTAGATTCTGAAACATGTTAAATTCAAGATGCACATTACTGAGCATGCTCAATTTAAACTCCATTTCAGTTCAGTAAGGAAAGATAATTTACAGGAAAACTCAGCACATTTCTGTTTGTATTAAATATAGAAGAAAGGAGCATCTTAGGATAAACTTAGCTTGTTTTTCCTGATAAAACTTTAGCTTCAGCCAAAGAATGGGACAATTGAAAACTACATTAACATAGAAACATGCCTCTAAACACGCTTCCCTACTTATCTGGTAACAGTAATTTGAGCATTTATTCCAAAAATTGAAACAGGAATCTTGAGGAAATAGCTGAACTACCATGTTTATTGCATCAACTTTTACTGTTGAGGGTGTTAAAACAACTTGAATTCCAAAGATGGATATGTAGGTAAAGAAAATATAGTATATAGGTAATGAACTACTGTTGACCATTAAAAAAGACATCCTGACATGTGTTAAAATGTGAATGAATTGCAAAGTTTCACATTAAGTGAAAAATGCTACATGCAACAGAACACTGATTAGATTGTATATATAGCATAGTCTGCCTCATAGAAACAAAAAGAAGAATTTTGATTGAAAGGAGCTAGATCAGAGGGTCAAATTAACTTGATATGTTTTTCATTAGTATGATTACCCCAGTTATCAAATTACTTTGATCAAACTCTTAATTATCTACACAATTAATTATCAGTGTGATTCGAGAATAAGAAAGACCGTAGAGGAAGAGGACAAAGTCTACATATACAAAATACTCAGATCCCTTGGTGATAAATAATAAAAATGGCAGTGCAGAATTTATATGTAAACATTAGACATATAAAACACAAATGTTTTATAATCCACCTATCACTTTTAATACCAAAGTTATTTTACTTTAGTTTTATTATCCAATGTTTCATTTAATATAATGTTGGGATTCAATTCAATCCATCCTTCCTTTCTCTCCCCCATTTTCCCTACTTTTTTCCTCTGAATTTCATGTACTCTCACTCTCTGTTCTTTAATTTAATATTTACTGAGTTCATTTAATGCTGTCTGTGTGTGCATGGGTGTGGGACCATATGCTGGAGCCTGGTCAACCTCTCAGGGATCATGTCCCTGAAGAAAAGTGACTTTTCCTCTCTCAGTAGGCATCCCAATAGCTCCTCCTGGATCCTTGCAGAGGTTTTGGATGCTTGATTTTATACATATCTTCTGCTTTCATTTCCAAAGATCCATGAACACCTGAGGTTTAATTATTGAAATCAAATTACAAAAAGTTATGGAAATGACTCATGTGTTTTGGTTCTTTTTTGTCTCCAGGATTGACATCTTTAAGTATGTGATCTATGGCATTGCGGCTGCTTTCTTTGTCTATGGCATTTTACTGATGGTGGAAGGTTTCTTCACAACTGGGGCCATCAAGGATCTCTATGGGGACTTCAAAATCACCACCTGTGGCAGATGTGTGAGCGCCTGGGTATGTAATTTCTCTGCACTCAGTAGGAAATGTGGGTTGATCTCCACAGCACAGAGATGTTTGCGCTCACCTGCAGAGATAGCTGAAGCATTCTTCAATGTAGTAACATTTTCTTCGTACATCTTCAAAATAAAATTTCTAAATTAATAGCATTTGTTGTGAAATATCAATTTTAATTTCTCAAGTTATATGCATTGCAACTAATTTTATTTGTACATGAGAAAATATTTATTGTTATTTTCTTAAAGAACCTTGGATTACCATACAAAATAATAGAAGGTTTTTCCCCTAATCTATAGGCAATGCCTATATATATGCATGGAAGTTTCTGTCTATACTTTTAAATATTTTTTTACTAAGCTATATATTTGAGGGCAACTATTTCATAGAATTTCTCCTTTTATAAACTCATTGTTGGCCTTCAATATTTATTGATGAGGTGTTTAGTAGTAAATCAGATCAATATTAATAACATAGAATTAATTAAATACAAAACATGCATGAGAGTAGTAAAAAATCAAATGTGATAGTTGAAGGTGGTGTGTCATGTTTTTGCAGATTTAGTTTTTCCAAAACGTGTCAAGGAAACACCAATCCTTGACTGGCCTTTCTTTCTATTTTGTTGTGACTACAAGACCATGTGTTTAATTGCAGAAAATAAGTCATAACATGATAGTGATCAGTAACAGGGAATAATAAATTACTTCAGTCTCACAGAAAAAAAAATAAAAATACATGTTAC
Organism: Myodes glareolus; assembly: GCF_982192425.1. Lineage (NCBI taxonomy): Eukaryota > Metazoa > Chordata > Mammalia > Rodentia > Cricetidae > Myodes > Myodes glareolus. The sequence continues at coordinate 19,673,145 of NC_142048.1, read as the reverse complement.
CAGCAAGACTTTATAACAAACAACTTATGTAACCAATTTATGATGCTACTAGGTTGAGTTGTGGACATATATTTCTGTTTAAGGGAAACTTATTTGTTTTTTTTTTGAGACAGGGTTTCTCTGTAGCTTTGGAGCTGTCCTGAAACTAGCTCTTGTACACCAGGCTGGCCTCGAACTCACGGAGATCCGCCTGCCTCTGCCTCCCAAGTGCTGGGATTAAAGGCGTGTACTACCATCGCCTGGCCAGGAAAACTTATTGAAATTTCTAACATGTGATATAGATGTATGTGAGGAAAGCTATAATTTCAATAATGTGACTTCAGGGCTGAAAAAAGGGATTGCCACCTAAATTCTTTAGATTAATAATATCAAATTTCAGATTCAGAGGAAGTAATATACATGAACATCTTAGAGTGATGTGAGAAGTATTCGCATTCTGTTCTTGTACAAAAGGCAAGCTTCTGACCTTAATTTAATTTCTAGTTTGTAAGAATGTGTAATAAATCAGTTAATGATGAGCTTCTCTCTTATTCAGATACCTCATGATAGAGTCTTGGTGAGACTTAGAAAGTCATTTCTCTTCTCCGAGTCAATGTAGACTTATTTGACAAAAATCAAGATCACCTTTGAAGTTCTGAGTCCATGTTACAGAAGTGGAAGGGCAAGAGCACGGGGTCTATAAACTCATCTCTAATGGCACAGAACGTCCCAGTGGCAGCGCGGTTGAAGTCGAATATGTTATTTCATTCAGAATAGTAAAATCATCACATAGTATTTATAATCACAAAGAAAATTCACATCTATGTACAGATAATTATCCACCTGTCATTCAGTGTCTTAAAAAGGATCTAGAATACCTATTTTTAAATTGAATCATGAGCTACACTATGTTTCTACAATAGTAGCAACTGTGTCACCAGTCACTCCTAACACACCAGAAGGTTGGCACAAGTAGCTTCAATGGCTTTGCAGCAGGTAGGCAGCCCACAAAGATCTGCCTGCCCACTCCTGAAGCACCTGTTCTGGCATCCAGGCTTGATCAGAGCTGAGAGAAGCAGAAATTGTGATCTTCAACACATTATTGAGTGAGGCCTGAGATTACTGTGTGAAAAGGACCAACTCTAGGGCCCAAGAAGTAAATAGTGAGGCAACACTGACTCCACTTGATCTTGTAGGCCTGTTTCCTAATGATCATCACAGTATTGAATCAGAAGAGAAAAGAAAAATTCTGGTTCTCTCTTCATCTGGTATCTGTGTTTCTTCTGCTATATCCATTTTTTGTTGTATAACTGACAGCCAGTACATAAGACTAGAGCTGCTGCTAAGCTTCCTGTAATTTTTAGGGCAGTCTCCATACCAAATAATTATCTGATACAAATTTTAATAATGCCAAATCTGAGAAACCCTAATTTAGAAAGTTTGGTCTTAAGCCTCTCTCACGCCTAATACTGCCAATTTCTGTTCCTTCGCAATATATCTCTCACTTACAGTCTTTTCATTTTAGGAGTTCTATCTTATAGAATTCAATGGCAAAAAAAAGAGACCTCCATATCCAGTATACCCACAAGACCTGTCTTTTCCATAGGACAACACTACTTAATACTGCATACACATTTTGTCACTTGCAGAGATGATTCAAATAAAGTTATAGCCGGCATTGAAATGGCCTAAGCACCTTTTGCTCTTAAATTATCCCAGTCCTCATATGTGGCCGCAGTTAAAAAACATTATCACAGCAATACTTTATAATGTCTACATGGGGTAAGAACTTGGTCAATAACATGGTTCAACACTCGTACTTTAAGTCTTAGTTATTTAACTCAGAACCCACTCCACAGTGAACAACACGTTCAGAAAAATATATTGAAAGCTTTCCGAGGACAAGAAGAGAAACAGGATAGATTGCCTGTGTCGCGTGAATTGCAGAGCCTCCTTGAACTTACAAAGCAAGCCCTGTTTCATGATACTCTCCCACATTTGCTGTGCCAGGGACAAAACGCTGTTCAGGAGAGCATTAGTTGCAAATAGTAAAAATGCTGCAATAGCAAGCCTCCTTTCCCCCAAAAGAGTTTTACTATCAGGACTTCTTTACATTTCAAATGGTTTTCAATAATTTCTTAAGACTTTTTTTCTGTTTATATAAATGAATTTTGGATAATTTTACCTATCCAAATTGTTCAAGTTCTTTTAATTTATCCCAACATGAAATTAAATATGCTTCTCTTATCTTATATATACATCCTTAATTGAAACACATAGTGCTGGTGGTAAAAATCATAACAATATCATCAATTTTAAAAGCAGGTAAGTGTTGGTCAGAGTTCCTTATATGGCATTTCCTTTATTAAAAGTTTCACATGTATCAGCTAATCGCATAAACTTGTGTGGGATATATGAAATCTACTTAGAGTTATTATTTCCACTTTGTAAAGGTGGAAATAGAAGTTAAGGAAGATTCTAGCTAATGTTAAAATGACTCTGTTTCTAAACAATATGCCGTATGCTCCCTTTTTGTGAAATAAATGTGATGTTTAGACAGTGTTACAATGAATGTAATCAATGTTTATTAAATGATGGAAGGCTAGGTGGGTAAAGGTGCATGCCATACAAATCTGATAACCATCATTAAACCTCTGGAACACTTGCAATGGTAGGGGGCAATGAACTCTATAAAGTTGACCTGTGCCCTTTATACATGTGCTGTAGCTTGCATTCACCTACACTCACACACAAACAAGAGAAAATAATACCCACCCCTCTTTTAATTAAATAAGAGAATAGACCTTTGTCTTTTATATTTGATTAAACTGCAAAAATAGTGCACAGTATTGTGGGCGGTGCACTGCTGGAGAGACACTGTCTTATCTGTGGTTTGGAATATGCTGTGATGCTTAACAGATATTTCTAACTTTAGTTGTGAAAGGAGTTGTGTAACAGGTAGACAAAGCTTTATGAATTGGTCCTCATGAGATAATACAGAGGGGTCCATCTAGTACTGTGTTACATTTTATACACTCAAGGATGGAAAAAGTAAACACACACACACACACACACACAATAGATAACCACTCCCTTTCTCTGGTAGAGACAAGGAAAGAAAATGTAGACTACACACAGCAGTCAATTATGTTAATTATGCTTTTAAACCTGGAATTATCTATATTTCCACATAGAATATTATTGTAAGGAGCCGCTTTTTGGTTCCTGGCTGCTCAGTCCTGAAATAATCACACAGAAACTGTATTAATTAAAACACTTCTTGGCTAATTACTTAAGTGTATTGCTTACATCTAGATTTAACCCATCTCCATTATTTGATATTTACCATGAGGCTTGCGGCCTACTGGCAAGGTGTCTGTCTCTAGTGGTGGCTCCATGGCTTCTCTCCTACTCATTCTTTCTCCCAGCATTCAGTTTAGTTTCCCCCACCTACCTCTATTCCCTGCACAGGCCCAAGACTGTTTCTTTATTAAACAATAATATTCACAGCATACAAAGGGGAATCCCACATCACCTCCCGTTTTCAATTTAAATGAAAAGGAAAGTTTTAACATTAAAAAAAACATATAACAAAACAGGTATCAAGCAATAATTTATTACAGTTACAATGTTTATATCTACCTTATCTTTTATAATAACTAAGGAAAACTATAACTATATCATTCTTCAACTCCATCAAAGACTACAGAAGGAAATAATATTACCTAAGTAAACAGGAAGTACATTGTAAGCAACTGCCAAACCTCTAGAATTGACAGAGACATCACATTGCCTGGATTGTCACCCAATGTTCATCTGTATCATTGGGGCATCCATCTTCAACCTATAGGCCCATAGTATCCAGCAGACTTTTCCATGAAGCAGGAAATTTCAAAGATAGTTCCGCCTGTTGGCAGCTTGTCAATCACTTTCTTTTGTGTCCTGCAGAATGTCTAGCAAACTCTTTTATGAAGCAGGAACCCCGGAGGATTGTCTCACCTTTAGGCAAGTTTAGCAGTCATTTCTCTGTGGGTCCTGCATGTCCAGTTCACACAGCTTACCATCAAGCAGTCCAGGCAAGAGTTGTTTCTTGCCCAAATCGCTAACAAACTCCATAAGAAGCCTCTTCCATGTCCATCTTCCTTTTGAAGTAGATTGGAGCTGCCAGGAGCCTATGTCTCTCACTGTCATGAAAAGTCCTAAGTTCTTAAAACAATTTAAATGCCATATTCTGTCATCTTTAAAAAATTTGAAGAATTTCTATCCATCTTAAATACATCTCTATACATCTAGAAAATTTAACTAACATGACTACAAGGGTGGCTATTATAGATGATCATTTATTAACCTATATTTTTAATTATATATTACATTTTTAAATGAGCTGTACAAACACAATACCTTAATCAAGAGCAGAAATATACATATAACAAAATTGACTTTAAATTTATATCCAAAAAGCAAGATCCAATGGAAATCTCTATAGCATGTCCCTCTTTAAATATAAACAAACATTTAAAAAACAATATTTGGGAATATGGGCATAGTTCTTTCCAAACTGCTTCCTTCTTTTTATTGGGAGAAGTTTTTTTTTTTTTTTTGAGGAGTGTTTAAGCCAACCTCTCAGGGGGTCTCAGTCCATCAAACCACATTAGCCTGGACGAAATCCACAGGTTCTCATCTTCTGTGGAAACAAAAGAAGTACCTCTTTGTCAAAGCAACATATCCTTAGACCCAAATTTTAAAATCAAGATTCCTTTAGAGTATGTATTCTGGTTTAGTTTAACAATCTGTACAATGAAATGTCTCTTTGTACTTAGCTCATTCGCAGTCAGAGATTCAAATAAAAAAACAATAATATACATAATCCAGACTCTCTGTGAATTTTTCATTTTTACGTGGCTAAATTTTCTTTACTCCTTCTAATCTATGACTGTCTATCCTCTGTCTCTTTAAAGACTTTGTTTTACTTTTGAAATGATTTACTTCTTTTTATAACTCTCTGTACTCTTTTTCTTCTCTCTCTCAAGCCTACATACATTAATCCTACACTGTGACCCATTTAGAGGTCTTTTCCATCTGAATTTGACTTTATTGTGTTTTTATAATCATTTTCTGACCAAGACTGCTTCCTAAAATGCTCAGTGCTTCTTAAAATCCTAAGCTTTGACATTACTAGAGCAAATATGGCACTATCTGCTTGCCCCGTCCAGTTCAACATGGCAGAGGAGGTCCATTCACTGCCTCTGAGCCACACACACCATCCCAGTTCCAAGTATGCAGCTGGTCTATGTGGAACCATTAAGTAGTATGTGACACACCGCTTACAAACCCCATTTAAATGCTTAGCCTCCTGAAAGGGTCAGAGTTCATGCTAGAAGCACAGCCCAGAAAGCGGTCATTTCAAAATGTCACAGCTTTTTTTTCTGCTACAGGTGAAGCAGGAAAACTTCTCTTAAAGGAGTCATGCCTCTGCTTGTTTCTAATAGAGCCCACCCAAGAAAATGCTGCTACCAAGCCATGCTTAACTCTGTTCTTTTGTGTTTAGAATTCCTTTTTAAGCTTTGTCAGGTTTTACATGGATTTAATTAACCATGTTGGAGCACCAATTTGTTGTAAGGAGCCTCTTATTGGTTCCTGGCTGTTCAGCCCCAAAATAATCACACAGAAACTGTATTAATTAAATCACTGCTTTGCCAATTACTTAAGTGTATTGCTATCTAGCTCTTACATCTAGAATGAACTCATCTCCATTATTTTATATTTTGTCATGAGACTTATGGCCTACCGGCAAGGTTCCATCACATCTGTCTCTGGTGGCAGCTCCATGGCTTCTCTCCGACTTTTTCTTCTTTCTCTCAGCATTCAGTTTAATTTTCCCTGTCTACCTCTATTTCCTGTGAAGGCCCAAGACAGTTTCTTTATTAATCAATGGTATTCACAGCATACAGAGTGGAATCCCACATCAGAATATTCTTTTCCTTTAATCAATAAACAAAGGAGAGTTAGTTGATATGAAAGATCTTAAATCTTTTTACATATCAGTTCTTGTGTGAAATTTGTGAGATAAATTCTCAAATTCTCATATTCTAGTATAATTCCTAACAGCATTCTTTTGAGCATTTATGCACAAAGGTTCTCAGCAGGGTGTATTTGATTTGAAGACTAAAATCAGAACTGTTTGTTGGTAGCTTACCGATTTTCACTCTGCCTGTTTCCTCTGTTGCAGTTTATCATGCTGACATACCTCTTCATGCTGGCCTGGCTTGGAGTCACAGCTTTTACCGCACTGCCTGTGTACATGTATTTCAACCTGTGGACCATCTGCCGAAATACCACTCTAGTGGAAGGGGCAAACCTCTGCTTGGACCTTCGTCAGTTTGGTAAGTAGATATTGACTCTCAAAGTACAAAACTACTTTGATTAGCTACCTCTAAAATATTGTAAATTGCTTTGAAATGGCCATGTTTGTTACCTCAGAGGTAAATTTATCTAACAACCCACTTCAGGGAATTCTGTGAATTTGAATAGGTAGAAATTCAAGATTAATTGTTGTCATTATACCTATACATTCATATTCGAGTACTTTGTCAAAATGCATTTCCTGGAATTAGCAGGTCAAAACTGGTTTCTTTTTCCTAATCTCAGCAGTCTTTTTCAAGTTTGATCTGATATTGCTGTTCTAATTTCATTGACCCATGGTAAATATATAAATTGAGATAAATATTTAGTATGAAGATCACCAAGGGTGATATATTGCTTTGTTTTCTAAGGTAAGAAAAGAAAAGCTAGCATTAAATATGATGAAATTACAGGATGTTAGAGAAGGAAAAAGAGGAGGAACAGGAGGAAAACAAAACTTGACTTGTTTGGTTTTTCTTGACTTATTAAAGACTGAACCCTAAAACTTTATGCATGTTTTAGAGAAATGTCCTACCACATGCTATACTCTAGGTCTTATTGTTTCTTACTTAAGGCTTAATCCTCATGTAGCAATAATTATTATTCATACATATGTGAGATAATTATAATGTTATAAATTTGTTTATGTTTTAATGTTTTATAATATTATTTACTTTTATAGTGTTAGTACATGCAAAATAAATACTTAATTGAAAAAGAAATTAAAATTTTCATAGAAAGCTGGAGAGAAGGGTCAGTTGGTAGTTAAGAGTACTACCTGTTCTTCCAGTGGACCCAGATTCAATTTACTGCGCACACACATATCATCTAATAACTTCCTGTAAGTTTAGTTTCAGGGAATATGATATCTTTCCTGACTTCTGTGGGCATTGCATATACATAGTACACAGACATCCATGTAGAAAAAACAATTATACACATGAAAGAAAAATACTTTTTAATGCATATCATAAATCTTTTGTGTCATACCCTTTGTCAAAATGAAATTTTCCAGCAGGATTTTCTTTTGTGTAATTCATTTTCTATTTCTCAAATACCCAGGCTTCAAATATAAAGAGTATTAGGATAGTCATTTATATACTATTCTAAGTTTTTGTATGTTTAAATGTTGAATTTCCACAAGTATATATAGTCTACAATGCTTTCATTTTTGCCCATAGACAGCAAAATTGACCCACAGCCATCCTTAACCCCAGTACCAATGGATCTAATAAGCTCTTCTGAACTCCAAGGGCACTATACATGTAGGCAAAACACTCATGTACATAAAATGAGTAGAGTTTTTTTTTAACACTAATTCATTTTGTGAAAACTCAAAGTAATATTCTCTGCTGAAGATTCATAACACCTCAGCACAGTAGGAATATTTTTTTGGAGAATATGTGATGGTTCTGTGGGGATAGTATAGACAGATTAATAGGGTGCAGCCATAGGATTCTGCTACGATGTGAGTTTCAAAGCAATCCCTCCACTATCCATCCAGATAAAGTTCTGCTACAGTGTGAGTTTCAAAGCAATCTCTCCACTATCCATCCAGATAAAGTTCTGATGCCCTGTGTATTATGATATAAATTTGGGAACAGGAAGAGGTGTTCTGTATGTGGAGTTCTTGGTTAGAGGGAGTATGGGCTATGGGCTATTGCATTTACTGAGATTGCAGCCTAGGCATCAAAAGGCTTGGGAACACACATAAAGCAAAGCCACCACAGTTGCATGAAAACATGGTCTTTCTGGCTCAAACTCAATATCTTCACTTCATTTTCCCATTCCTTAATGTGAAATTTGAACATATATAACTGCTCTTTCACAGCTAACAGAAAATAAACTGAATGCCTAATTTAATTTGTATTCCTGGTGAACAAGCAGTAATTTTTCAGTAGAAGTTCATCGTGATTCCATGAAACATAATTATATAAATACTATTCCTTATTTATTGAGATCAAATTAATATTAGCCATTAAAGTTATTTTTATTGTTAACTCGTTAATACTATTCTTTTTGTTCTTTTGTTTTTGTCTTTGTGTTTTCCTTTTTTTTTAATTGAGCTATACATTTTTCTTCACTTCCCTTCCTTCCTCTCCTCTCCCCTTTCCCATGACCCCCAAGCTCACAATTTCCTCAGGAGATCCTATCTATGTCTCCATCCTATGTAGATACATGTATGTCTTTGTTAGGGCACTCTTTGTTGTCTAGGTTCTCTGGGGTTGTGGACTATAGGCTTTTTTTTTTTGCTTTTTGTCTATAAGCAACTTATGAGTGAATACATATTATATTTGTCTTTCTGATTCTGGGTTAAGTTTCACAATAGGGTGTTTCCTAGATCCATTCATTTGCCTGAGAATTTCAAGGTGCCATTATATTTTACCACTGAGTAGTACTCCATTGTGTAAATGCACCACATTTTCTTTATACATTATTCAGTTGAGCGGAACCTAGGTTTTTTTCAAGTTCTGGCTATTGCAAATAATGCTACTATGAACAAACTTGAGCACATGTCCTTGTAATATGATTGAGCAACTTTTGGGTATATACCCAAAAGTGGTAAAGTTGGGTCTTGGCAAGGGGATGGTTTTTTTTTGATCCAGTCTATTCGGTGTTCTGTATGTTTTTTGGACCTTCATAGGAATATATTTCTTTAGGTTGGGAAAGTTTTCTTCTATAATTTTGTTGAATATATTTTCTGGGCTGTTGAGCTGTAATTCGTCTCCTTCTTCTACCCCTATTATTCTTAGGTTTGGTATTTTTATTGTGTCCCAGATTTCCTGAATGTTTTGTGTTGAGAATTTGTTGGATTTGCTGTTTTCATTAATCAGTGTGTTTATTTTCTCTATGGTGTCTTCAGCATCTGAGATTCTGTCTTCTATCTCTTGTATTCTGTTGGTTAGTCTTATCTCTGTTGTCTCTGATCGTTTACCTAGATTTTCCATATCCAGTCGGCCCTCGGTTTGTGTTTTCTTCATTGCCTCCATTTCAGTTTTCAATTCTTGAACTGTTTCCATTATCTGTTTGATTGTTTTTTCTTGATTTCCTAAAGTATCTTTTATGGATTTACTCATTTCTTCAAGCTTTTTGTTAATCTTCTCATCCATTTCTTTAAGGAGTTTTTCACCTCCTGTTTCACAATGTCATTTTTTTCTACTTCTTCTGGATTAGGGTGTTCAAGTCCTCCTGTTGCAAGTTCGCTGGGTTCTGGTGTTTTCATGTTGCTTTTCAGATTGTTGGAGGGATTCTTGCATTGGCGCCTGCCCATCTCTTCCTTCAAATGCTGTCCGATGGATCTTCTGGTACAGGATCAGGTTCCCTTGTTGGTCAGGGACCTCTCAGACAAAAGGCCTCGCTTCAGGCAGGCTATTGAAACAAAGGAACTCCCGCCTGCTTGCACTCACCACCCCGTCCCACCAGTGCCCAAACAGGCTGAGCTGGGGGATCTTATGGCCCAAGGGAGGGGGAACCTGGGCACAAGCTGGGATGGGATAGGAAGAGAGAGGCAGTAGCAGGGTAGAGATGCCCCTGCAGACTGACCCGAAAGTTTACGGGGTTGAGGAATGTCTGTGCTCCGATTCCCGGGCTTCTGCCCCGGGTCAGGAACACACTCACCGCTCCAATGGATCTTCTGATACAGGCTCAGGTCCCCTTGCTGGTCAGGGACCTCTCAGACAAAAGCTAAAGTTGGGTCTTGACAAAGATTGTTTCCTAATTTTCAGAGAAATTGCCAGACTCATTTTCAAAAAATCTGTACAAGTTTGCACTCTTACCAGCAATGAGGAGTGTTACCCTTACCCCACATCCTCTCCAGCATAAACTGTCATCAATGCTTTTGGTCTTGGCTATTCTTGAGAGGTAATCTCAGAGTTGTTTTGATTTGCATTTCTCTGATGGCTCAGGATGTTGAACATTTCCTTGTCTTTCAGCCTTTTGAGATTCCTCTGTTGAGAATTCCCTGTTCTGTCGCCAATTTTTATTGCATTATTTGTTATTTTGTTATCAAGTTTCTTAAGTTCTTTGTATATTTTGCAGACCAACCCTCTGTCCGATGTGGGGTTGGTAAAGATCTTTTTCCATTCTGTAGTTTCTTTATCAAAAATCAGTTGATCATAAGTGTGTGGATTGATATTCAGGTCTTCAATTTGATCCCATTGGTCCTCCTATCTGCTTTTATGCCAATACCAAGCTGTTTTCATTACTGTAGCTCTACAGTAGAGTTTGAAGTCTGGGATAGTGATGCCTCCAGAAGATCCTTTATTGTACAGGATTGTTTTGTCTATCCTGATTTTTTTTATTGTTTGTTTTTGTTTTTCCATATGAAGTTGAGTATTGTTTGTTTAAGGTCTGTGAAGAATTGTGTTGGAATTTTGATGGGGATTGCACTGAATCTAATATGGACCCTGGGGATCAAAATCAAATTATTGTGCTCGCAAGGCAAACACTTTATTATTAACATCTTTTCTTATTTGCTTGCAGCAATACTCCAGACCTAAATTTCATCAATTTTGTGCTAAATATGTGTGTTACTGTCTAAAAATACGTGTATTTGAAATTTCCTCTGGGTCGTTGGCATATGAATCCCCAGGCAAGCGGCAGCATGAGTGAAACAGCAAGTTCTTTAATTCCTTGCTGGTTAATAGCACTCTGTGTGACATCATCACAAGAAGGGGACTCTCTTCTGAGCAATATGTCTATAAATTAACAAAAGCCTCAATCAAACTGAACAAATTTAATCCTGACTTAGTACAATCTGGGGCCTGATCACTCAAATAGTTGTGATGCTTCACATTAAAGAACCAAAACAATGAACTTGCTACAATCAAATACCAACAATCCAGGGGATAGATTTACTTCAGTCCTCATGAAAAGTGTTTTAAACTGCTGAGTTAATTTTATATCTCATATTCATAAACCTGGGCGCAGTAATGATGGAAATAAAAGCTGAGAAATAACTAACTTTTTTACAGTCAAAAGATTTTTCTCTTGAGGATCTTTAAAGCATGATTAATGTTAACCTATAATTTTCTACATCCTGTAGGGATTGTGACAATTGGAGAGGAAAAGAAAATTTGTACTGTCTCTGAGAATTTCATGAGGATGTGTGAATCTACTGAGGTGAGTATTTTACAATTTTGTCAAAATTTTAGCACACAGTTTTCTACTTAAAGTATGTATTCTAATTAAATATATTTAATTTTTTTTCTGTCACAGTATGCTGTACTCGTTACTTGTTACTGTTTTACAGGTTGCTAAACAACAAGTATAAAAACTATTTTGTATATTTAGATACAGTTATTATAAATCTTTGAGATGTTATAGAAACTCATTTCAATAGAGATTGAAAATTATAAAGATATATCATAATATATATTATTAAATCCATATTGTAAAATCCATCAATTTCAATGACAGTCTTGTCTTTATAATGAATATTACTAAAATAGTTCAGTTATAATGATTTAAGTGATTTGAAAGAGAAAAGGATATTTTAAAGTTTTTGATGATAAAATGCATGACTTGTCAAGAGCTCCCACTTATTAATGATATACTAAGTCATCTTTATTTGATAGTGCCAGTCTCAGTCTCTCTTCTCTATGTTAATGACTCACCTTGTTTTTTTTATTATGTGTGTGTGTGTGATGTTCTGTTTTGTTCTGTTTCATTTTTATTTTGTTTTGTTTTGCTTTGCAGCTGAATATGACCTTCCACTTGTTTATTGTGGCACTTGCTGGAGCTGGAGCAGCCGTTATTGCTATGGTAAGCCCCTCACAGGTTAATGAGTGACTTAACAACTTGACTTGTGATGCTATTTAGTTGAATATTTGGTATTCAACTAAATCAAATAGTTGAGACTCTCAGATATTTTCCTTATAAGATGGTATTGTCAGTATAGCAAAAAAGGTGGTTAAGAGCACTGGTTACTATTCTAGAGGAACTGAGTTCAATTCCTAACATTCACATGGTAGCTTACAGCTGGGGATCTGACACCTTTTTATGGCCTCCATAGGCACCAGTCATTCACTGTGGTACACATACATGTAGAAAAGACACTCACATTCATAAATAAAATTAAATCTGATTTTTGAAAAGAAAAAATGTTTTTGAATATATGTTGTGATTTATTTAGGGGCTAGTAGGAGGTGGGACAGTGAGGTCAGTATGAAGGTTAGAGGACAATTTTGGGGAATGTTTTCTCTTTTTCTACCATGGGGATCATGAGATTTGAACTTGAGTCATCAGACATGGAAGCAATCTCATTTACTCACTGAGCCATCTCACTATCCCTATAAATATTATTTTGAATAGAAAGAATGTAAAAAATTGTGTAAAAATATTACACATTGTTTTAAGGTTAATTCTCTCTGGCCAGTATCATTCTAAGATTCTTGGCTACCATAAATGATTATCAACAGTAATTTATGACTTCTTCACTTTGATAATAGTTCAGGTCATAGGAGACAAAATTAACATAACCACCACTACTATTTCTCAAACTAAGAACATATATATTTAAACTTTCCTTCATTTAAAGTACTTAAGTAATTTATGTACACAAGCCCATTCAATATTTGTATCAAAAGTTCTTGATACAATCTCGTTCTGTATTCACCATATAGCTATCATCATTTCCATAAAATAGATGAGAAAATTAAGATGATTTATATTCTATTAAAATATTGATGACATCATCTATAATTTTAAGCCAGGGTTACAGGATTAATGTTAAAATCAGCAGTTTCAATATAATAATAATTATAACAAAATAAATAGCTCAATTATTTTGTAACAATGGTAAGAAGGACCACATGCCAGAATCCTCCTGAGATAATCATACCTCCTTCAACCAGGGACGGGTAGCAACAGCAGGACATCAAGGTTAAAACCCTCCCTTGCTTCAGAACTAAATGGTTCTGGATTTCTTTTCATTATTTAACTCATATATGTTTAATTTAATAAGTTATATGCAAGCAGTAAAATAATATGTTTGTAATTTATGGATAATATTTTCTCACATAATGAAGAGGAAGGTTTTGAACACAAAATTACATATTTATTTGTCAGTTATTCTAAATGGCCCTTGATTTTGTTTCGTGTAAATTATTTACTTTTAGAAGTTAATAGAAACTCAATAAATATTATTTCATTAATGGTTTTGAAAATCCTAAATTACAGCTAATGAACATGTATATCTCATTTGCCTTTTGTGGTAAAAAGACAAATATACTTTCTATCACTCTGTGATTTTTTTCATGATACAAAACACAATCACTAACCATATTCACCATGCTAGAGAATACATCTGTTCTGGTTCCTCTTCAGTAATTTTTGTGGTTTTTGACATAAAATATCTCTCCCATGTGCTCCATAAACCCTGGGCCATTCTACTTTCTACCACAAGTTAAACTTTGAGATTGAGCATATCACAATTTTTAAATCTGTGTGGTTGGTCCTGGATTGTGTCTAAATAAAATCAAAATGTTAGTTTAGTAACAGAATTTTCTTCTTTTATCAGACTTACTATAATTTTACTGTGAATTACATGATCAAAATTTCACAAAAATCTGGGAATTTAGGAGCTTTCTTTGATCTACACACACTGACAATTTCTAGTCTTCTTAAGCTTTCATGACATAAGATCTATTCCATAGCATGCAGGAATATTATCTACAATCTCTTCTCTCAAGAGGCTTACAGCTTATGTTTGACAAAATGTAAAAGTTCAAAAAAGTTGAATATTCTAAAAAAATGACAAAACAAATTATACTTTTTTCTAAATTTTCTTGTCACAAAAATTAGGAACAGGAGCTGTTGATATAGTTCAGTGATAGAGTACTTGCTAGCATGTGTAAGACCTTGAGTTGATCATTAACATTACAATTAATTAATGTTTTGTTATAATATAAATACCTAATACACTATGATATTCATTATTTAGAATGGTTTTTATTGTGTATGTATACCTTTAATTTTCTAATATCAGTTAGTCTCATGTCTTGTGATTTTTTATTAATTTTTAATTGAAATAAAATTACATTACCTACCCCTACACTTTTGTCCCTCTACTCCCTTCCAGTTTCCCTCCTTCAAACACCTCCCATGACCCCTATCTTAGTTACTTTTCTATTGAAATAACAAAACACCATGACCAAGTTAACTTATAAAAAAGGCATTTAATTGAGGGGAGTACCTTTCCAGAAGGTTAGAGTCTATGACTACCATGGCAAGGCCAACAGGCATGGCATTGGGGCAGTAGCTAAGAGCTTAGCATTTGATTTATAGGCAGAGAGAGAGAGAGAGAGAGAGAGAGAGAGAGCACTAACTAGGAATGGTAAGGGCTTTTGAAACTTCAAAGTTCATTCCTAGTGACACAACCCCCCAAACAAGTCCACACCTCTTAATCCTTCCCAAATGGTTGTACTAGTTGCAGACAAGGCATTCAAATATAAGATCATATGGGGTCATTCTTATTCAAATCATAACACCCATCCCTCCCAAATTGAAAGCTTATTTTTCTTTGATAATATTTGTGATTGAACAATAAGTTACTTAGTATTTTGTTTTCTAAATATGTAATAAAAACATTTTCTACACTTTTAATCTCAAAGAAGGTACAACTTAGTTATTAACTCATCCACCATAAATTTTCATGTTGACATCTTTAATTTGACACTTAAAGACTGGGATCTAGAAACTTGTGAATGCTATGCAAGCACTTGACCCCTAAACTAGATGAGGGGAGGGTCTAAGTAAAGTCCACAAGCTGACTTTGAACTTTTATCCAGGTATTTATTAAAACTGTAATCTTCCCTCTGTAGCTCACTGAGTAGCTGTGAATACAGCCTATACCTCCAGGCTTCGATTATGAGCTTCAATTTTTTAACATAATGCCTTCCCATATAATACCTTTCTGGTTACTGGGGAGACATATTAATATAGAAGATCCATATGTTAAAATATGTTCTATCTTATAGTACCTAAAGTCACATAAAGGCAATCAAAAATTAATGTGAAGAAAACTAGTTTGATAACTAACTACACAAATTTGTTTTAGAATTTCTGAGAACATTCTTCTTGCACAATATGAATTCAAAATATGAATTGCATAATATAGTAGTTCTGCTTATGTATTATACAGTATGTTTCCCAGATATATGAATATGAAGCATGCAGTCTTAGGACTCGGGTAAATGATGATGGCACAGACAGGAAACATTAAGGAGCATTTATAATCAAAGTTGGATTATTTCAAAATTGAAAAGGAGTAAGAGATATTTCCCTGAGTGAGGAAAGACATTTTAGTCACAGTGTCCTTATCACACAAATGTTGTTTATTTTTAAATTGTGAAACTTTCCTGTATAGATCTATAGTTTGGTTATTTATTTAATCGCGGCAGCAATCTACTGATAGTGAGCAGACTTCCAGTGTAAATGATATTATCTCCATCAGGTCCACTACCTTATGGTTCTGTCTGCCAACTGGGCCTATGTGAAAGATGCCTGCCGGATGCAGAAGTATGAAGACATCAAGTCGAAGGAGGAGCAAGAGCTGCATGACATCCATTCCACTCGCTCCAAAGAGCGGCTCAATGCATACACATAAATAAGTTTCTCTGTTCCTTACCACTCGAATGCATTGGTGTTTAATTAAGGGCCATCCAACCATCCAACCTGTGAAAAGCAAAATCTGAGTGCTTCTCATCAAAGAGATGTAAGGTGACTAATGAATCACCGGAGCAGAACTCTTTGCTGTTTAGCATTCCGTCTCCTAATTTGTTAAATTGGAATAACCAAATCTCTTCTACAAGCTCCTATTCAGCCTTTTTTTTTAATTTCTCAAATTGATTTAGTAGCAATGTAAGATCAATAACATTAACATTGTCAAATGCAAATATTTGATTTTTAATCACCTCCCACATATCACACATAACTCTTTTTGCATTGTTTCTTATGTTTTGAAAAGAAAATAGCTTTTTATACTTTTTAGTTTTGATTTCGGGAACTAGTTTAACTACAGGTAACCTTCAAAGGGACCATTGTACATTTTAAACAAGAGACAGAGATGGCATCATGATGACTCTTCTTGAAATATGGAACTCTAGTCCGGAGATCAGTGGCCACATGGCTCTAGGCCCTGGTTAATGTTTTCATCAATCTAAGGTGCAATTTCTAAATTTATAAGAGTAGGTTTTAAAAAAGTGCTTCTTATCTTTGTTAACATTGTATTTTTTTTCCTTGATGTACTTAAAAGGTATTTCTCTGATTCCTCATGTTTTTGTTGTGAGCATGTAGAAACAGTGATGCTAATGCATGGCCAGTTGCCTTTCTAAGATTGTGACACCAGGCTTACCTTTTAAAGTTTAGTGTAGAAACAATTATCATGGAAATAACTCCTGTGGACTGTTGGAGAATGATCTTTTTGTGATTTATGCAGTGGCTGGATTGGATCTTTTAATATGCTAATGTGGGAAATTAATTACCTTTATGAAGGTGACATATTAAACATAAGCACACTATCCCCCTGAAGACTTGTTTTACCCACTTAAAACTTTTAATGGATTGCACCTCTGTAAGCTATTTCTTAAAATGTGTATGATATATTTGAAAAGACTTCCATTAATATAATAGCTTTGCTTGCAGCCTTCCAATCTATGTTGGTTTACCTGTAGTGTTTTCTAAAGGGTGGTCAGAGGCCACTATAGAATGTATTGTTTGGGAGTGTAGTGATATATTTGTGTTTTTATTTCAAGTAAGTCATTTTAACCGAATGTTCATTCATATTCATTTATAAGAAGTACCTATGTCAAGTAAATTTAAAAAGAAAAACAATCAGTGTTACTGGACCAAATTTTGTGTTTATTTTAACCTTGACTCTTTTCTGATTCTTTCAAATGCTACAAGAATGCTGTAAAGTGTCATTTAAAATAATGATGTAGCCTGACAAGACATTTTGTCAGTGTATAAACCTAGGTAGTGTTGTGCACTGATTTGACCATTGTGAAATCCTCCCTCCGTGTAAGTGCATTCCCAATAAAATTTATTGAGTGAAACAATCTTTGTACAACTACTAGTCATGCATCATCAGTAATTTTACAAGTTCTTGTAGTAAGTAGGGGGTATTACTAGCGTTATCTGTGGCATGATTATGCATTCTATAATATTAATTTGGGGGTATTTTACTTTTTAACACTTAGATTATCTTACTGGTTAAACAATTTTTTCTGATATATGCAGTATTAAAGATATTCAGCAAAAGTATTAATGGGCTTCTTTAAATTCTATATTATAGTGTTTCAGTTCTGTGTCTACAGTTTGTGATGATTTTGAAAACTGTCTCCTAAATTTATGTAACGATGTTGACATTTTGGCTTTCATTTCTGGTTTTAGGGTTTGTATTTTCACGGAGTGCTTTGTAGCAGGCATTACAAGTAATCTGTTTTGTACATAAATGTGCCAACAGCTTGATGGTGGCATTTTTGAAATGTAGAACAAAGTGCTTGCATAATGTAATAAATACACTTGTGTACTTTGTGTACTTATTCTTTGTTTCTGTGGTGTTTTTTGTTTGTCTTGATTCCTCCTCTTCTTGTGTGTGCACTCCTTTCAAGAGCAGTACTTGTCATCTCAGGAGTCTTATTTCAATTGAGGGGAATCTGAAGCTTCAACACAATAAAAATTTTGTGTGTGAATGTCATCCACTGGGGTAAGACTGACAAACGGTCAACAAATAAGATCTTTGACAGCTATTTTGTGTTGAAAAATGTTGTTTGCCCCATTTTCATGTTTGTTTTCTTGCCTGATTTCTATTTTTTGTGCTTTCCATAGGGCTTCACAGACTTAGAGACAAACAAAAAGAAAGACGGATGTAACTCAAATGCAAAATAAATAAATAAATAAATGGTTTCTTAGTTCCCTTCCAAATATCAAGGTGAGAACAATGAAATGGAAAAAAAATGCATTTTCTTGAATTTTTGGTTTAAATGTAAGTTAGTTTTCTTCTTATGGCCAAAGTCACATAAAAATTTTATCAGAGTTACCAATTAATTTTATAAGATATGGAAAATTGCATTCTTTGTTCTTGCATTGCTGTATATTGCAAGATGAAACTGTCAAGAACTTCCATGAAGAGCATGTGCAATATTTAAAAGTATATCTATACAAGTAAAAACCTTTTTTAAGGTAATAGGAAAGTCATTCCTCCATAATCCTATTAAATGATACTTATGCTTTTATATCTCTCAGGGTTTATTGATTTTAGTATAGCAATAAGATAAATTGTTTTAATTTATCAATGGGAACAAAACTTTCATAATACAGTCTTTCCAATTTACTCCTGGAAAATCTGTAATGAGATTCCACAGGAATGTTTGAAATTATAGAATATTGAACCTTATATACATTATGTTTCACCTTTGCATATGAATGTCTATGATATTAGATACATGTCATCTACAGTGAAAAATCAGCAAAATAACAATGGAAAGGACAGCTATAACAATACTATAATTAAGAAAACATAATCTCTGTATTTTGCCTCTTATCTCTGGCTCTGGTTCCCTCTCCCTTCTCTAATAATTGCCATACTGTTGAAGCACATATACTGTAGATTCACTGATATATATAGTATATATGTATATATATACATATACATACATATATATATATATATATAGAGAGAGAGAGAGGTAGTGTGTACAGTACATTGTGTATATACTGGACAAATGTGTAGTGTGTGCACTGTGGATACACTGGACAAATGAGTAGCATGTACACTGTGGACACACTGGACAAATTTATAGTGTGTGCACTGTGGATACACTGGACAAATGAGTAGAATGTGCACTGTAGATACACTGGACAAATGAGTAGTATGTACACTGTGGATACACAGGACAAATGGGGACTGTGTGCACTGTGTATACACTGGAAAAATGAGTAGTATTTACACTGTAGATACACTGGACAAATGAGTAGAATGTGCACTGTGGATACACTGGACAAATGAGTAGTATGTACACTGTGGACACACTGGACAAATTTATAGTGTGTTCACTGTGGATACACTGGACAAATGAGTAGAATGTGCACTGTAGATACACTGGACAAATGAGTAGTATGTACACTGTGGATACACAGGACAAATGGGGACTGTGTGCACTGTGTATACACTGGAAAGATGAGTAGTATTTACACTGTGGATACACTGGACAAATGAATAGAATGTGCACTGTGGATACACTGGACAAATGAGTAGTATGTACACTGTGGACACACTGAACAAATTTATAGTGTGTGCACTGTGGATACACTGGACAAATGAGTAGTATGTACACAGTGGATACACTGGACAATTGAGTAGAATGTGTACTGTGGATACACTGGACAAATGGGTAGTGTGTGCCCTGTGGATACACCGGACAAGTGAGTAGTGTGTGCACTGTAGATACACTGGACAAATGAGTAGTGTGTACACTGTGGATACACAGGACAAATGGGAGTGTGTACACAGTAGATACACAGGACAAATGAGTAGTGTGTACACTGTGGATACGCAGGACAAATGGGAGTGTGTACACAGTGGATACACTGGAAAGATGAGTAGTATATACACTGTGGATACACTGGACAAATGAGTAGTATGTTCATTGTGGATACACTGTACAAATGTGTCGTGTGTGCACTGTGGATAGAGTGGGAAAATGTGTAGTGTGTGCACTGCGGATACACTGAACAAATGGGGAGTGTGTACACTGTAGATACACTGAACGAATGGGTAGTATGTACATGGTGGATACACTGGACAAATGGATAGTGTGTGCACTGAGGATATTCTGGGCAAATGGGGAATGTGTACACTGTGGATACACTGGATAAATGGGTAGTGTGTGCACTGTGGATACACTGGACAAATGAGTAGTGTGTACACTGTGGATACACTGGACAAATGGGTAGTGTGTACACTGTGGATACACTGAACAAATTGGTAGTATATACATGGTGGATACACTGGACAAAAGGGTAATGTGTACATAGCAGGTACACTGGACAAATGGGTAGTTTGTGCACTGTGGATACACTGGACAAATGGGTAGTTTGTCCACTGTGGTTACAGTGGACAAATGGGTAGATTGTACACTGTGGTTACAGTGGACGAATGGGTAGTTTGCACACAGTGATTCCTGGACAAATGGGTAGTATGTATACTGTGTCTACATTGGACATATGGGTAGTATGTACACAGTGGTTCCTGGACAAATGGGTAGTGTGTACACAGTGGTTACAATGGACAAATGGGTAGTGTGTACACAGTGTTTACACTGGACAAATGGGTAGTATTACACAGTTGTTCCTGGACAAATGGGTGATTCAGAGTGGAATGCAGATCATCACAGTACTCACAACAGCAGTTAAAAATTCATGAATTTCTGAAACTTTTTTGCAATTATTTTTGGCTATGATTGATCATGAGTAACTGACATAAAACCTCACAAAATGAGGGGCTACTGTACCACACTTCTGAAAATCCAATTGCCACTGCAGTAAATATTTTAAGGTTTTTTATTGAGATTATAATTTAATTAGAACATTTCTACCTTCCCTTTTCTCATTCCAAACATTTCCATAAACTCCTCCCCATTCTGCTTCAAACTCATTGCCACTGTTTTTATTTGTTATTTGTAATAATTTTAAAATAAAGCATTCTTTATTTTTTAACTTTATAAAATCTACAAAGCCTATCTTTGAAGTATATCAATATATAGTTAACGTTAATCATTAAAAATTAGTAGTTACAATAATAAAATATGTACTGGCCAACTTTAAGTTATATTTATGTTTATTAATAATAAAAGATAGAAAAAGATTTTCTGAAAAGTCAAGTAAATTTGCCTTTATTTTTGTCTTAACAAAATTGACCTAAAGAAGTTTAAAGTATATTTATTTTAAGCAAATATATAGCTTAAAATGTAATTACTTTAATGCAATTTGAATTTTCCAACAATGTCATAAAGAAACACTTTAACATATCTTAAAATGTGTTCAGACAACAGATCATTTTAAGGCTTTGTAAGAAAATCTGCATAAAAGTCTACCAAGTCAAATATAAACAATTGCTAGTAGCATATATAATGAAGATGTTAAAGTTTTTTAGCATGAAAAGAACTTTAGTGCTTTTTATCATTGTTCAAAAATTTTCTGTTATTTTTTTAACACTAAAAAGAATTTCTAAATTAATTAATTAAACTTTGTAACAGAAACGACACCTTGCTATGTGTATTTACAACCTGTGAAATCTTAACAATGTGTGAAAATGTTCAAGAAGATAAAATGAAATTAAAATGAAGGAATTTCAAAACCTAAACTATTGTGAAAGAATGTGCCACAATGTAGAACAGAAATTTCTGTGTTATTCACTTAGGATGCTGACTATATGAACTTTGTTCATTCGGTTGGAGTTCATTTTTCTTTTCTGTTGTTTAATTGAGACCCAGTCTGCATATTCCAGACTAGTCTGTTACTCTGCATTCCAGGCTGACCTTGAATTCAGGGTACTGCTGCCTGTCTCTGTAGTCCAGAGATTATAATCATGTGTCACTCCACCTAGATTTTTTGTCTGTTATTTTCTTTTTCATAGTCTTGTTTTCTTTTCTTTCTTCTATTATGTACAAATGAGTCTGGTGCTTTTTCATTAAAAAAAAACTTATATAAGTTACCTTAGAAAATAATTATATTAAGTGATTTTGTTGACAAATCTGTAGGTGCACCCAAATGAACTACTGAAAATGCAAATGTAGTATTTTGCACTTTCTATTAAAAAATATTGATTATTTCCACTTAGGTCTATTAAAAGGTTTAAAGTCTCACATCTATTCATTCTTACATAAATTATAGAAATATATGTGCACTTGTTTTGCATATATATATATGATTTTGGCAAGAAGATATAAGCTTAGCTCTTCATATATCAAAGAAAATGATTTCCAGAAACAATGAATGTTAAAAGGTATCATCATTATTCAAGGACTCACAGAAAAGCTAGAACCACCCACAAGATTTTATCAGCAAAGCCCTCTATTTCACTTCCTATTTCCCCACTGGTGTCTGCTCTTTAGTGACCCAGCAAACACTTTCAGACTTCCTTGCTATTGCAATTATAATCTACATATTCTTTTTTATAGACAGAATGTCTAAAACAATTTCTAAATCTATCATCTTCCTTAAAAGTTTTATATTTAGTAAGATGATATCAAGCCTTTGAAATGAAACACAAAAACATTTTGAAGTGAGAACTGCGTGTTCTGGGCATATGAATGAAGCATAACAAGGCAGTAATTTTCCTGAATGGCCTCTGCAACTTTAAAATAGCTTTGCTTTCCAAGCCACCTAGAGCCTAAAGCATACAAAACTGATTCTAAAAACATATTTCCACATATTGTGTTCCTTGTAAAAGATGATGATTGGTTTTAAGATTTATTTTCTTCTTCGATCTGCACTGTTCTTTATCTAATACCTGTGAATCACCAGAATGTTTTCAACCATTCCTGAATAGGATCCTTCTGGGTTTTTTTTTTTTTAAATTATAAGCTTCATGTTTAAAGTTAAAGAAAAGGGGTGTTTGCTGAGCCAAGTGAAAGGTCCTAATATTAATATGACCTGATGCATAGAATGCAGAAGGTACAACTTGTTTTTTTTTTTTCCGGTAGTTTTCTCCCTACCACCGCCTAACTACTCAAATCTCTAAAACTTATAATTTCCAACCACTGCAAACCAAAACTATTTTAAACTTCCATTCATCTTTTGATGGTACTGAAACCAAATAACTGTTGATTCAAGGTCATGCCCTATTGTCTTCATCCTGTTGCAGTCACACTACTGCTGATGGTCACTTAACTTAGAAGCGTTATCTTTCTTTCACTGGACTGGTAATATAACAACCCTTATTTTACTCGTCTTCCTTAAACTTCATGTATGAACCTAGTGGCTAGAGAAAAATACATTCCCAGCTCAAGCAAATAATCTTAACTTTGAGTATTCCTTCAGAGCTGCCAATAAATGTACTCCATTTCTCTAGAACACAGATTGGCCAACTTTTTCTATGAATGAGCATATCATCATAACATAACATCAGATGTTTCTAATTTTATGTGCTATGAGGTCTCTGTTATAGCTACTGAACTCTGGGCTTTTCTGTGAAGAAAGCAATATTGGTCTCTACAAGTATGAGGGACCTAGAAAAGTCAAAAGTCACTATACTAAATTCTGTTACATAAAAATATACATTAGTTGCATATATCCTATGCAAATTCTTTCATGGGTTTTAAGTCATACCAGTATTACAAATAATAATATGATATAAATTCTATTTGAATAGTTACTAGGCTGTTGTTTCAGGGAGTCTAATCAAAAAGAGGTGTGTACAAAATTGCTTTTTCCAAATGACTTAAAATTAAAATATACCATAATTTGAAGGTAAGAAATACTATAAAATCTCTTAAAAGTCACTGTAACTTGATAAGTTAGATATGGACTCATGTGAAGATCATGTGTTTTTTTTTCAGTTTGTTTATATGGTGGATTACATTGACAGATTTTTATATGTTGAGCCATCCCTACATCTCTGGGATAAAGTTGATTTGATCATGGTGGATGATTTTTCTAATGTGTTCTTGAATTGGGTTTGTCAGTATTTTATTGAGTATTTTTGCATCAATTTTCATGAGTGAAATTGGTCTGTAATTCTTTCTTAGAAATGTCCTTGTGTGGTTTGGGTATCAGGGTAATTGTAGCTGCATAAAAGAAGTATGACAATGATTTCTTAAGTTTCTATTGTGTGAAACAATTTGAGGAGTATTGGTGTTAGTTATTCTTTGAAAATGTTGTAGAATTCTGCACTGAAACCACCTAGCCCTGGGATTTTTTTTAGTTAGGAGACTTTTGATGACTGTTTCTATTTCCTTAGCAGTTTTAGGCCTGTTTAATTTGCTTATCTGGTCTTGATTTAACTTGGGTAAGTGATATTTATCCAGAAAGTTGTCCATTTCCTTTAAGTTTTCCAATTTTGTGGAGTACAGGTTTTTGTAGTATGACCTGATGATTCTCTGGATTTCCTCCATATCTGTTGTTGTTTCCTTTTCATTTCGGATTGTGTTAATTTGGATATTCTCTCTCTGTTTTTTGGTTAGTTTGGAAAAAACTTTGTCTATTTTGTTGATTTTCTCAAAGAACCAGCTTTTTGTCACATTGATCCTTTGAATTGTTTTATTTGTTTCTATTTTGTTGATTTCAGCTCTCAATTTGATTATTTCCTGCCATCTAGTCTTCCTGGGTGAGTTTGTTTCTTTTTGTTCTAGAACTTTCAGTTGTTCTGTTAACTCACAAGTGTGGGTTTTTTTTTCAGCTTCTATATGTAGGCATTTAGTGCTATGAATTTTCCTCTTAACACTGCTTTCATTGTGTCCCATAAATTTGGGTATGCTTTGCGATCATTTTCATTGAATTTTAGAAAGTCTTTAATTTCTTCATTTATTTCTTCTTTGACCCATTGATGATTCAGGTGGGCATTGTTTAATTTCCATTTGTTTGTGGACTTTCTGAGATTATTATTGCTGTTGAATTCTAATTTTAAGCCATGGTGATCCAATAAGATGCATTGTATTTGTGGAAGTTTGCTTTGTTACCTAATATGTGGTCAATTTTTGAGAAGATTCCACGAAGTGCAGAGAAGGTATTCTCACTAGATGCTGAAAAAGCCTTCAACAAAGTACAACATTATTTCATAATAAAGGTCTTGGAGAGAACAATGATACAAGGAACATAACTAAACATAACAAAATCATATACGCAAGCCAACAGACAACACCAAACTAAATGGAAAGAAACTCAAAGCAATCCCACTGAAATCAGGAACAAGGTTGTTCATTCTCTCCATATTCAATATAGTATTTGAGTTTCTAGCTAGAACAAATAAGACAACAAAGGAGATCAAGGGGATACAAATCAGAAAAGAAGTCAAACCTTCACTGTATACTGATGATATGATAGTTTACATAAGTGACCCCAAAAATGCTACCAAGAAACTTCTACAACTCATAAACACCTTCTATAATATAGCAAGATACAAGATTAACTCAAAAAAATAGTAGCCTTCCTTTACACAGATGATAAATGGACTGAGAAAGAAATCCAAGAAATATCACTTTTCACAATAGTCACAAATAGCATAATATATCTTGGAGTAATGCTAACCAGACTAGTGGAAGACCTTAATGACAAGAACTTTAAATCTTTGGAGAAAGAAATTGAAGAAGGCACAAAAATGGAAAGATCTCCCATGCTCTTGGGTAGGTAGAATTAATATAGTAAAAATGGAAATCTTACCAAAAGCAATGTACAGATTCAATGCAATGCCCATCAAAATCGCAGCAAAATTCTTCACAGATGTCAAAAGAACAATATTCAACTTCATATGGAAAAGGAAAATCCCAAGGTAGCCAAAACAATCTGGTACAGAAAAGAAACTTTTGGAGGCATTACAATCGCTGCATTCAAACTCTACTGCAGAGGTACAGCACTGAAAACAGCCTGGTATTGGCATAAAAAGAGATAGAAGGACTAATGGAACCGAATCAAAGACCTTGATATCAATCCACACACATACGAACACCTGATCTACATGGGAAGTAGAAAAATACAAGATCTCCTAAGTAAATTGGGAGCATGTGGACCACGAGAGAGGGTAGAAGGGGAGTGAAGAGGAAGGTAGGGTTGTGGAGAAAATTACATAGCTCAATATGAACAATTAAAAAATAAAAATTATGTACTTATTTCTCATTCCCATTTTTCTAACTCAATGAAGGACTTTAAGCATACATTCACTATACCTCTTAGAAACTTTTTCTCTTGATAATTTCTTAACACAGATAATTTAATGTTTCATTTAAAAACAGATCTCAATATTATCTATGACAATCAATCTTCATATTTTCAATCCAGTTTGAGAAACATCAATTTTCTTACCTTGAATTTCTGTAAAAGCCTCCAATCTATTTAGTTTCTCTCTGTACCTGTGTGACTATCTTGTGTCTGTTTTGCAGATAAATAACTCCGCATTGACTTTACTTTGTCTCTGAAGGAATACAAACTTTAATATCTGTGCTCATGAAGTGTTGGTTGACTTAGTTGGTTGACTAAGGAAGATTCTCTCTTCTTATCTATTGACTGTTTAAACCACAGACGCTCAGAGATTTTTCGTTTTTCAAATTCTTTGTTGTTTTACTCCCATGTTGATTTTAAAATATGTCTTGTCTACCTGGAATGTTCTTTGTTGAAGGAACGGCAGCTGCGTTCCCACCCAAATCCCGGCTAGCTTACTCCAAAATAATTACACGGAAACTGTATTCTTTTAAACACTGCCTGACCCATTAGTCTCAGCCTCTATTTAGTAATCTGTGTAGCACCACGAGGTGGTGGCTTACCAGGAAAGATCCTAACCTGCATCTGTCTCAGAAAAGAGAGTCATGGCGACTGCCTCACTTCCCTTCTTCCTCCCAGCATTCTGTTCTGTCTACTCCACCTACCTAATTTTCTGTCCTATCAAAGGCCAAGGCAGGTTCTTTATTAACTAATGAAAGTACCACATAGACAGATGACCCTCCTCCATCAGTTCTTCTTCTTTTTTTAACTCATTTGTATTCAGTCTTCTACATTCTTCATTTTTTTCATAATTAGTTTTGTTACACGTATATACATATGTGTATGTGTAGTGTGTGTGACCATTTACCGACAGTTCAAAAAGTTTTAACTTGAAGAAAGTTTTGGGTTTATATTTGAGGTTATAACATTGTGAATAAACTCTACCATAATTTTCATAAATATAATTAAGTGACTATGAGATGATATTGCTCTCCTTCATTTGAGTAAAATGCAGGCCTGAAATGGCCACTATCCTATTCTGAACTCCATATTCAATACTTTCTATTATGTTTGACTGATATATTTTTCTTATATATTCGTAGAAAAAACATAAATTAGGCAACATTATAATAATTATATATATATAATCATGCACAGAAATCAGATGTAAGATAAGTGATATTGATTTACTTAACTTGATTTTTAAATTTGGAAGATAAGAGAAAATAAAAAGTCAGATTATGATATGTTCAACTGATATAGGCAATATGATAAAGTTTTTTAAAAAATTGTCATTCATTTCTATCTTGTTTAATAATTTTAATTTCATTATTAAACATTTAAGCAATAATCAGGGTAAACTATATTTTATATTGTAGCTTTTACAAGACTACTTATATTAAAATTACTTAGTAAAATAATAATCACAATGGGAAAACTATAGCTTAATTAAAAGAAGTTTGTATAAAAGTATAGGGGGTCTTATTTTCACAGGTATAAAATATTTAAATAAAAATAACACACATTTATTGGTTGAAATGTCAATATGTTACTTCAGATTAAAATATGACAAAACCTAGGGCTTTTGCAGAGTATTCAGGTTCAATTCCCATTACCCACATAACAGCCTGCAACATATTGTAACTCCAGTTCCAGGGAACCCAATGGTCTCTTCTGTCCTCTGCAGGCCCCAGGCACAAATGCACAAATATACGCATGAATTTCAACCTAGTGTTAAAGTAGAAGAATAAGAACCATTCAGATTCGTATGGTTCCACAGTAAATTCATTAATTCAAATTCTCAAGCTAGGAAATAGATCACTCAAAGTAGCAAACTTGTTCATAACTGCAAGTCAGTGAGTTGGTGAAACTTTACTATGCAAACAGGAATGTCAGGAGAGAATGGCTATCAATAGCTCTATCTAATCTATGAAACATTAAAATATGAAAGTACCATTAATAATTTATTGTTAGTTATGATGATATACACACATAGAAACAAAAATACTAGATTTGCAGACTGGAATAGTTTAGTTAATAGACATGTTATTCAAAGGTTTCTCTATCTAGTTCTATTGTTTTCTTTAAACTTCTAAGCATACTAAGTGGAAAGGAATTCTAGTTAGTACTGTAACAGTTGAAGATAGGAAAATACATAAGACAAAAAAATATGTGCAGAAATTAAGAGAAAGTCAAGGAACCCCAAAAAGAAAGTAAAAGTTTTTGCAAAAGTAGTGTTACTTTTTGGAACAAAAATGTTTATATGAATGTCAATATGACTTTTAGAAGTATAGGCTAATACCTGTAATCAACATTCAGAGATATTTATCTCGTAAATTAAGTTAGACACGGATACATGAGCATGCACACAAACATGCACACACATGCACATACAAACAAAACTGTGTTGCCTACCTGGAAAAATATGTGCATGCTATAGACATAAACAGCTTAGTAATCTAGAGTATATATTTAGGTCTAGCACTTAAGACAAAAATATGTTTCATGAATTAATTTTCTTTAATTGGGCACTTAGTGCTATGAACT
This sequence comes from Myodes glareolus, assembly GCF_982192425.1. NCBI lineage: Eukaryota > Metazoa > Chordata > Mammalia > Rodentia > Cricetidae > Myodes > Myodes glareolus. Next base: position 19,644,303 of record NC_142048.1, on the reverse strand, counting down.
TTCTTCTTAGCACTGCTTTCATTGTGCCCCATAGGTCTGAGTATGTTGTGTCTTTATTTTCATTAAATACAAGGAAGACTTTAATTTCTTTCTTTATTTCTTCCTTGACCCAGGGGTGATTCAGTAGTTGAATGTTCAGCTTCCATGAATTTGTAGGCTTTCGGGGGGTAGCATTATTGTTGAATTCTAACTTTAATCCATGGTGATCTAACAAGACACAGATGATTACTAATATTTTTTTGTATCTGTGGAAGTTTGCTTTGTTACCGAGTATGTGGTCAATTTTTGAGAAGGTTCCATGAGCTGCAGAGAAGAAGGTATATTCTTTCCTATTTAGGTGGAATGTTCTGCAGATATCTGTTTAGTCCATTTGATTCAATACCTCCAATAAGTCTCTTATTTCTCTGTTGTGTTTCTGTATGATTGATCTGTCCATTGGTGAGAGAGGTGTATTGAAGTCTCCTACTATTAGTGTGTGTGGTTTGATGACTGCCTTGAGTTCTAGAAGTGTTTCTTTTGCATAAGTAGGTGCCTTTATATTAGAGGCATAGATATTCAGGATTTAGACTTCCTCCTGATGAACTGTTCCTGTTATAAGTATGAAATGTCCATCTCTATCTCTTCTGATAGATTTTAGTTTGAAGTCAATTTTGTTAGATATTAGAATGGCCACACCAGCTTGTTTCTTAGGTCTGTTTGCTTGGAAAACCTTTTCCCAACCCTTTACTCTGAGTAGGTGTCTGTCTTTGTGGTTGAGGTGTGTTTCTTGTAAACAGCAGAATGTTGGATCCTGTTTTTGCATCCAATCTCTAAGTCTGTGCCTTCTTATAGGTGAATTGAGTCCATTGATATTAAGTGATATTAATGACCAGTGGTTGTTGACTCCGGTTATTTTTTGGGGGGGGGGGGTAGTGGAGTGTATGTTTTTCCCTTCTTTGAGTTCTGCTTGTGAAGGGTCACTAGATGCCTGAGTAATTGTAGGAGGTGTTAGGAATGTTGGATTCCTTGGGTTGTGATTTGCCTTCTAATACTTTCTGTAAGGCTGGATTTGTAGCTACATATTGTTCAAATTTGTTTTTATCCTGGAATATTTTGTTTTCTCCGTTGATAGTGAATGATAGCTTGGCTGGGTAAAGTAGTCTGGGCTTGCAACCATGGTCTCTTAGTTTCTGCAGTACCTCTATCCAGGACCTTCTGGCTTTCATGGTTTCTATAGAGAAGTCAGGTATAAGTCTGATAGGTTTACCTTTATAAGTTACTTGATCTTTTTCCTTTGCAGCTCTTAATATTCTCTCTTTAATCTGAATGTTTTGTGTTTTGATTATTATATGGTGAGGGAATTTTTTTTTTGATCCAGCCTATTCGGTTTTCTGTATGCTTCTTGAACCTTCATAGGGATATCATTCTTTATGTTGGGGAAGGTTTCTTCTATAATTTTGTTGAATATATTTTCTGGACCTTTGATCTGCAATTCTTCTCCTTCTTCTACCCCTATTATTCTTAGATTTGGTTTTTTTATTGTGTCCCACAGTTCCTGAATGTTTTGTGATGAGAATTTGTTGGATTTGCTGTTTTCTTTGGTCAGAGCGTTTAATTTCTCTATGGTGTACTCAGAGTCTGAGATTCTTTCTTCTATCTCTTTTATTCTGTTGGTTATGCTTGTTTCTGAAGTCTCTGTTCATTTACCTAGATTTTCCATGGCCAGACGGCCCTTGGCTTGTGATTTCTTCATTGACTCCATTTCAGTTTTCAAATCTTGAACTGTTTCCATTACCTGTTTGATTGTTTTTTCTTGGTTTCCCAGAATTTCATTTACGGATTTACTCATTTCTTCAAACCTTTTGGTATATTTCTCTTCCCTTTCTTTACTCATTTCCTCAATCTTTTTGTTATACTTATCTTCCATTTCTTTACGGCAGATTTTCACCTCCTGTTTAAGTTCCTCTATTATTTTCACAAAGATCCGCTTAGAGTCAATTTCTTCTATTTTTTCTGGAGTAGGGTGTTCAATTCTTCTAGTTTCGTGATTCCTGGATTCTGGAGATGTCATGTTGCCTTTCAGGTTGTTGGAGGAATTCTTGCATTGGTGCCTGCCCATCTCCTCCTCTCTGGATGAAACTCCTCAGCACTCTCTGGATAGAACTCCTCAGCACTCTCTGGATAGAACTTCTCAGCACTGCAGCAGGGCTAGCTGGTGTTTCCAGGACCCAGGAGACAAAATGGCGGCAGTGGTGGGGACAGGGAAGGGTCCCGTGGAACACCGAATACCCTGCTGCAGAAGCTGAGGGGGAGGGGCTGTGCTCTCTTCTGGGACAAATAGCCCAGGCGAGCACCCACTCACCTCTCTGGATAGAACTTCTCAGCACTGCAGCAGGGCTAGCTGGTGTTTCCCTTTGAGAACTTTTTAGTCCTACCTGATGGCAGAAAAAGTTTAAATCAAGAATAGGAGAAAGTTTTTATTCTCAGAATTTCAATATGCAATACATTTAAACGTTTTGCTATGATTTGTTTTGATTTCCAAAGGTCATTATGGTTGGAACTTTGTAAAGCTATCACTGTTCTTCTTTAGTCTTTAGAGGGGTTGAGACAGGATTTGTCTGAGTAACAGCACTAGCTGTCCTGGAACTAGCTCCATAGACCAGGCTGGCCTCAAACTCAAAGAAATCTTTCTGCTTCTGTCTCCCTAAAGCTGGGATTAAAGACGTGTGTCATCATCTCCAGGCTTCTTCTTCCTTAGTCTTTTTTTCTTTAATTAAAAATTTCCACCTCCTCCCCTCCTTCCATGTCCCTCTCTCTCCACCCACCCCCTCTCCCTCCCTCTCCAGTCCTAAGAGCAGTCAGGTTTCCCTGCCCTGTGGGAAGTCCAAGGTCCTCCCTCCTCCATCCAGGTCTAGGAAGGTGAGCATCCAAACAGACTAGGCTCCCACAAAGCCGGCGCATGCAGTAGAATCAAAAACCAGTGCCATTGTCCTTGGCTACTCAGTCAGCCCTCATTGTCAGACACCTTCAGAGAGTCTGGTCTGATCACATGCTCCATCAGTCCCAGTCCAGCTGACCTTGGTGAGCTCCCATTAGATCAACCCCACCGTCACAGTGGGTGGGCACACCCCTCACTGTCCTGACTTCCTTGCTCATGTTCTCCCTCCTTTTGCTCCTAATTTGGGCCATGGGAGCTCAGTCCAGTGCTTCAATGTGGGTCTCTATCTCTATCTCCATCTATCGCCAGATGAAGGTTCTATGGTGATAAGCAAGATATTCATCAGTGTGGCTATAAGATAGGGCCAGTTCAGTTGCCCTCTCCTCAACTGCCCAAGGAACAAGCTGAGGACCTCTACTTGGACACCTGTGAACCCCTCTAGATTCCAGTCTCTTGCCAACCCTAAAATGGCTCCCTTAATTAAGATATACTTCCCTGCTCCCATATCCATCCTTCCTCCATTCCAACCTTCCGATTCTCCCCAAACTCTCCCCATTCTCCCCTTCTTACTTCTCTCTCCCCATATCCCCTTACCCCCATTCCACCACCACCCCCCAAGCTCCCAATTTTTTCCTGGTAATCTTGTCTACTTCCAATATCCAGGAGGATAACTATATGTTTTTCTTTGGGTTCACCTTCTTATTTAGTTTCTCTAGGATCATGAATAGTAGGCTCAATGTCCTTTATTTATTGCTAGAATCCACTTATGAGTGAGTACATACCATAGTCCCCTTTTTGGGTCTGGGTTACCTCACTCAGGATAGTCTTGCACCAACATCCTAAACAGTCTTCACAAGGAATTGGGTGGCTAAGTGTCTTACCAATATACTCACTGTGCATGCTCAGCTTAAGAACAATCCACAAAGCATACAATTTTTTTCACAATTATGATAGACATAGGCTGCCTGTTTGTTTCCTGGATGCTCAGACATGAAATAATTACAGAAACCATATTAATTACATCACTGCTTGGACCATTAGGTCATGCATATTTCTAGCTAATGCCTACATCTTGAATTAACCCATTTCTATTAATCTATTTATTGCCATGAGGCTTGTGGTTTACCAGTAAGGTTCTCAAGCATCTGTTTCCTTTGACAGGTGCATGGCATCTCTGACTCTGCCTACTCTATCTATATGTATCTGATCAGATTTCCCACTTGGCTATATTCTGCTCCTCCATAGGCTAAAATAAGCTTCTTTATTAATCAATGGTAATAAACTATATTCATAGCAAACAGAGGAGAATCCCACATCACCTCCTCTTTTCTGTCTAAATAAAAATGGATATTTTAACTTTAACATAGTAAAATTATATATAACAAAACACTTATTAAGCAGGAATCATAGTTACAATATTTATATACTTTATCTTTTAACATAACTAATGAAAACTATAATTATAACTATCTATTCTTCAACTCCATCAAAGACCCCAGAAGGATATATTACCTAAGTAAACAGGAAGTTCATTGTAACCAACAACTACAGAATTGACAGAGGCATCTCACTACCTAGACAGTCACCCAAAGTTCTTCTGTACTATTGTGGCATCAATCTTCAGCCTATAGTCCCATAGCATCTGGAAGACTTTCCATGAAGCAGAAAGTTTCAAAGTCAGTTCCACCTATACTGGCAGTTTGTCAGTCACTTTCTTCTGTGTCCTGCAGAATGTTTGACAGACTCTTTCATGAAACAGGAACCCTGAAAGACTGTCTCACCTTTAGACATCTTCAGCAGTCATTTTACTGTGTGTCCTGCATGTCCATGTCATAGGGCACACCATCAAGCAGCCCAGACAAGAGAAGTTTCTAGGCTAAATGGGTAACAAACTCCATAAGAAGGCTCTTCAATACCCAGCATTCTGTTGATCTAGACTGATGTTGCCAGAAGCAAATGTGTTTTATTGTCATAAGTTCTTATAACATTTTAAATGCCATATTTTGTTAGTTGTTAAAAGGTTTGAAGAATACCTATCCAGCTGAAATATATCACTTTACATCTAGAAAACATAACTAACATGACTAAAAGCTTAACTATTATAGATGACTATTCTCCTGTATTTCTTAATTATATATTACATTTTAAAATGAGCTACACAAATACAATACCTGAATCAAGAGCAGAAATATACATATAACAAAACTGACCTTAAAATTTGTCTCAATAAGCTAAGATCCATACCAATGCAAAATATTCATCTTTATATCACATCCCCTCTAAATGAAACAAACATTCATAAATAGTATTTGGAAATTTGGGCCCAGTTCTCTCCAAACTCTTTCCTGCTGCTTATTATTTGTTGTTGTTATTTTGTGTTGTTTTTGGACAAAGTATTTTCTAGAATTCACTGAGGACTTTTGCGGGGTCTTGTTCCATCAATCCACATTAGCCTGTAAAGAATTCACAGGTTCATATCTTCTGTGGAAATAAAAACAGAACATCTTTTCTAAAGCAACATATCCTTAGACCCAAATTTTGAAGTTAAGACACCTTTAACATATATATGTTGATCTAGCTTAGGAGCCTGTACAATGAAATGTCTCTCTGTACTTGGCTCATTTACAGTCAAAAAATTCAAAGAAAACACAATAGTATGCATAATACATACTCTCTGTATATTTTTCATCTTTACATGACTTATTTTTCTTTACTGCTTTAATCTCTGACTATCTGTACTCTGTCTTTAAAAAAAAGACTGTTTTATTTTTTAAACCATTTACTTTTTTACAACTGTCTATATTTTTTTTCTCTTTGTCTCCCAAGCCTATGTACATTTTTTGAACACATGTGTTTCATTTACGGATCTTTTATGTCTGAATCTGTCCTACTGCATATCTGTAATCCTTTCTCTGTTCAGGAGTGATTCATAAATGCTAAGTGGTGTGGATATGACTAAGGCTGCTTTGCCTTTTGGCTCTGCCCAGTCCAACATGGCAGAGGTTCGTTCAATGCCAGCTCTGCAAGCCATACTCACAGCCCCATTTCCAGACACACAGTGGGCCTATGTTGCCATTAAGCAAGTTGTATCACTGTGCTCATAAACCCCATTCAAATTCTCAGTCCCCTGAAAGAACCAGAGCTGTTTGTCCTACTAGGACGAACAAGAAAGCCTTTTTAAAGGAACTGTGCAGTTTTTGCTGCTACTGTTGAGTCAGAAAAGCTTCTCTTAAAGGAATTGTTCCTCTGCTTGCTTCCAGCAAACAGAGCAAATCTAGGGGGAAAAAATGTTGTTACCATGAAGCTGTGCTTTTCTCCTGTTTTTGTGGGCTTAAAAGTCTTCTTTTTGTATATTTTGGAGATCAGACCTTTGTCTGATGAGGGGTTTGTGAAGATCTTCTCCCAGTCAGAAGGTAGCCTTTTTGTCTTACTGACAATGTTCTTTGCTTTACAGAAGCTTCTCAGTTTCAGTAGGTCCCATTTATTTATTGATTCTCTTATTGTCTGTGCTCCTGGGGTTCTGCTTAGGAAGTGGTCTCCTGTGCCTATATCTTGTAGACTACTTCCCACTTTCTCTTCTATCAGGTTCAAAGTGGTCGGATTAATGTTGATGTCTTTAATCCATTTGGACCTGAGTTTTGTGCATGGTGATAGATATGGATCTATTTTCATTCTTCTACAGGTTGACATCCAGTTATGCCAGCACCATTTGTTAAAGATTCTTTCCTTCTTCCATTGTATACCTTTAGCTCCCTTGTCAAATATCAGGTGTTCATACATTTGTGGGTTAATATCCGGGTCTTCTATTCGATTCCATAGGTCGACTTCTCTGTTGTTATGCCAATACCAAGCAGTTTTCAACACTGTTGCTCTGTAATAGAGTTTGAAGTCAGGGATGGTAATGCCTCCAGAAATTCCTTTATTGTATAAGATTGTTTTGGCTATCCTGGGTTTTTTGTTTTGTCATATAATCTTGATTATTGTTCTCTCAATATCTGTGAAGAAGTTTGGTGGGATTTTGATGGGAATTGCATTGAATCTATAGATTGCTTTTGGTAGAATTGCCATTTTTACTATGTTGATTCTCCCAATCCAAGAGCAGGGGAGGTCTTTCCATTTTCTGGTATCCTCCTCAATTTCTTTCTTCAAGGACTTAAAGTTCTTGTCAAATAGATCTTTCACTTCCTTGGTTAGGGTGGGAATGCAAACTTGTGCAGCCACTGTGGAAGTCAGTGTGGTGGTTTCTCAGGAAACTGGGAGTCAACCTCCCTCAGTACCCAGCAATTCCACTCTTGGGAATATACCCTAGAGATTCCCTAACATACTACAAAAGCATTTGTTCAACTATGTTCATAGCAGCACTATTTGTAATAGCCAGAACCTGGAAACAGCCTAGGTGCTCCTCAATAGAAGAATGGTTAAAAAAGGTGTGGAACATATACACATTAGAGTTTTACTCAGCGGTAAAAAACAATGACATCTTGAATTTTGCATGCAAATGGATGGAAATAGAAAACGCTTTACTGAGTGAGGTAAGCCAGACCCAAAAAGAGGAACACGGTATGTATTCACTCATAAGTGGATTCTAACCATAATTAAAGGTCTTTGAGCCTATTATTCAGGATCCTAGAGAAGCTAAATAAGAAGATGAACCTGTTGAAGATTATTTAGCTATCCGCCAGGAGGTAGGAAATAGACAAGAGTTCCAGGTAACCTTGGGTGCATGGGGGGGGGGTGGGAGGGTTGTTGGAAGGGGAGAGGGTTAGAGAGAAGGGAGTAGGGGAGGAATGGGGAAAGCTCGGTTGACCGGGATGGGGGGGAGGGAGGAAGGATGAATATGGGATCAGGGAAGAATATATTTCAACTAAGGGAGCCATTTTTGGGATTACAGGAGACTTGATTATATATGGGATCCCAGGTCCAAGGAGAGATCCCCAGATTGTTCTCTGGACAGAGGAGAGGGTGCCTGAACCGGCCTTGGCCCATAACCATACTGATGAATATTTTGCTTATCACCATAGATCCTTCATCTGGAGATGTATGGCGATACAGACAGAGACCCACATTGGAGCACCGGACTGAGCCTCCCAAGGTCCAAATGAGGAGCAGAAGGACGAAGAAAATGAAAAAGGAAATAAGGACTGCGAGGGATGCTATCACCCACCGATACAAAGGGACGGATCTAATGAGAGCTTACCAAGGCCAGTTGGACTGGGACTGAACTAGGACGTGATCCAACCAGATTCTCTGAATGTGGCCGGATTCTCTGAATGTGGCTAGCCCGGAGTCTTTCTGAAAAGCCATTGACAATGACACTGGGACTTGTTTCCTCTGCATTTATTGGATTTTGGGGATCCAGACTGTTTGGATACTCACCTTCCTGGACCTGGAGGGAGGGGGAGGAGCTTGAACTTCCCACAGGGCAGGAAACCCTGACTGCCCTTAGGGACGAAGAGGGAGGAGGAGAGGGAGTGGGGGGAGTGGGAGGGTGATGGGAGGAGGGGCGGAAATGGAAACTTTTATAATTTAATAAAATTACTTTTAAAAAAGTCTTCTTTTTATAAGGTTTTTTTTTGAGGTCTTTTGTGTATCCATGCCCCAGACAGTGAGTACCAATTTGTAGACAAAAGGTACTTGTTCTTTTCTCAGCCACTCAGAGAAGGATCTGTTTTCTTAAGCTTCAAGTTTCTGTCATTGTGTTTATCATCACTATTGATTAATTAAGACTGCCACACATTAAATCAACTTCAACCAAAATCCTCAACTCAATCTAGAATAAAGCTTCCTCATGCTGCAACATGCCAACAACACTGTTGGGATGAATTCATAGTCTACTTTCTTAAAGGGGTATTCAAATAGAAGAAAGACAAAATTGGGATAAGGAAGATCTTTATTCCTATATGCTATAACTTGTTGATTCCCCATGGGAAGCTTTTCTTCTCTTAGGAATAAATGGTGGTGGGATGGGTAGAAGTTGGTGATGGGGGAACAAAAGGAGGGGCGGAAGAGAGAACTGGGAATGGTATGTTAAATGAAGAAAGATTGTTTTAAAAAATAAATAAATATTCAGCTAAAAACTGAAAAAGATATTGATGATTGAAGAATCATTTAGTATGTCTATGAATAAACTTAAATAAAGTTAATTTCTCCTAACCAAGTAGTAGCAAAGTTAATGATGAAACTGACTAAGGCTGCTTTGCCTTTGTCAGATTGTCTCTTCAACTGTTATATTATTTTTTTTAAATTGACTCATGAGACAGGAACACCTAAGATAATATGATATTTTGGTAATCTACATGGGAAGTAGAAAAAGACAAGTTCTCATGAGTAAATTGGGAGCATGGGGACCTTGGGAGAAGGTTGAAGGAAAGGGGAGAGGCAGGCAGGGGAGCAGAGCAAAATGTAGAGCTTAATAAAAGTCAATAAAAAAGAAACAAAAAGTAGTTTGATAATTTTATATAAAGTGATATCATAGTACATTTACTTCAAAGTATAAGGTCATACATTATATTTGATGAATTCTCCTTTATTTTCTATAGTCTCATTATATTTACTTAGTCTCTACCCTAATAACATCTAGTTTTCTCTTTCTAATATGTAACTCTATCTAGTGTGTTTCAAATTGTGAACAACAACATCAAAATAAAAATAATTTATCAGCATTGTTCAAACAAAACTATTATCCATAAATCACAACTGTTTGTAATGTAATCTGTATACAAGCAATAGAAAATGATTCCTTGCCAATGTGTGTTCAGATACACATATAGTTGTTTCTTTCCATACAACTTAACTGTTAATGACTTACCAAAAGATGAATTATTGAATCCTAGGATCTTAGTAGTTGAAGCCTTATTCAAGATTGTTTATAACAATACTTAATGGGGTAACATTTTTTTAAGATCTCACATAACAAAGATAAGTATAAATTCTGTCCTTCAATTGTCTCTCAGTTAAGTTCTAGAATATCTGCCTAGAAACAAATTTCTCTGAGTACTACAGGACCAGTCAAGTGACCCTATTTCCTTTCCCACTCTGGTTCTGTACAGTTTCCATCAACTAACTCTTTGTTACCAAATTTCTCAGTATGAAGAAATCTGATTTTATTAGCCCTATTCAATAGTTACAACAACTATTACATATGAATGAATTTAATTTCCTTCCTTGAATGTTTATGCCTCCTTCATTATGTATAATTGTTTTATTTCTCTACAATTGTTCATATTGTTGCGAGAACTCCTACAGCTGATCAACACCTTTAGTACTATGACAGGATACAAGATCAACCCCAAAAAATCAGTTGCCCACCTATATACAAAGAACAAAGATAAAGAGAGGGAAATCAAAGAAACATTACCTTTCACAATAGCCACAAATAGCATAAAGTTTCTTGGGGTAACTCTAATCAAGGAAGTGAAAGATCTATTTGACAAGAACTTTAAAGTTTTGAAGAAAGAAATTGAAGAGGATACCAGAAAATGGAAGAATCTCCCATGCTCTTGGATTGGGAGGATCAACATAGTAAAAATGGCAATTCTACCAAAAACAATCTATAGATTCAATGCAATCCCCAACAAAATTCTTCACAGAACTTGAGAGAACAATAATCAAGTTTATATGACAAAACAAAATACTCAAGATAGCCAAAACAATCCTGTACAATAAAGTACTTCCGGAGGCATTACCATCCCTGATTTCAAACTCTATTACAGAGCTACAGTATTGAAAACTGCTTGGTATTGGCACAAAAACAGAGATGTTGACCAATGGAATCAAATCAAAGACCGAGACATTAACCCACAAATCTATGAACACCTGATTTTCCAAAAAGTAGCTAAAATTATAAATGGAAGAAAGAAAGCATCTTTAACAAATGGTGCTGGCATGACTGGATGTCAACCTGTAGAAGAATGAAAATAGATACATATTTATCACCATGCACAAACCTCAAGTCCAAATGAATTAAAGACCTCAATATTAATCTGACCACATTGAGCCTGATAAAAGAGAAAGTGGGAAGTAGTCTACAAGACATGGGCACAGGAGACCACTTTCTAGGTAGAACCCCAGTAGCACAGACAATAAGAGCAACAATGAATAAATGGGACCTCCTGAAACTGAGAAGCTTCTATAAAGCAAAGGACACTGTCATTAAGACAAAATGGCAACCTACTGATTGGAAGAAGATCTTCAGCTATTTCCTTAAAATAGAACCATAGTATTACACCCTGAAAGTATACTGAATTCCAGAAGAAAGTCCAACTTTATTTGAAATCCTATCTCTTGATTCTGGGCCTCTGCTAACATCTGTGTCTTCCTTTGTAAGGATACTGGGTTACACAGAGGCATATCATCATGTGAATATTCTCTATATATTATACAGAACTTTGGTCACCAAGAAAGCGAGAAGCAAGTTGGAGAATAAGAAAATTAATAAAATAATAGTGTCAGAATAAATTTGATGTGTAAGGTGACTGCCTGATCATTTAAATACTCTGCCTTGGAGTTATTACATTAAGCCTGTGGTTGTTGTAAGTCACATGAAAAGTTTGTTATTCTTAACAGCTTCCATTCAGATTATGAGCTAGAAATCATAAGTGACATTAAAGTAAAAATTTTAAGTATGGATATTGTTTTAAGTATGGAAAATATTTGAAAACTGAAATTCAGAATTCCAATTTACAAAGAACTATGTTTCATTGAACTGAGTCAGGGTCAAAGTATGTGTATCTAAAAACGAAAATGGGAATACACAGATCAACATGCTTGGGAAGTGTAACTGGAGTTCTTTGGAGATGAAAAAGGATAAAAGGAAACTGATCCAAATATAAGTGCTAAAATATTTAGCTAGTCTATTGAAATATCCATTCCATAAACATTTGGATCATGCCTAGAGCATTTCCGGGACAACAGGGCATTGTCAAAATTCTGAAGAAAAACTTGCTTCTATAAGCTTTTATGTACTATCTATACCATTGCTTAATTGTGTCAGCATGTTTTTATGTCTTTCAAAGTAATTTTGCTATCCTTCAGTCATTTTAACATATCAGGCTACAGATACATGAGAAGTTATGATATCTGCATGTTCATGCCTCCCATAGTTTTTCCACGGCCTCTCCATCTTATTATGATTGTTTTTTTGACTGAGACTCATTACTTAGCACATGGTAGCCTGGTATCTCAATCTTTCTGTCTCACCCTCTGAAATACAGAGGTTATAGACTGTGGTAGAATTAGTTTTTAAAAGATAAAATCTGAGGTACTGGAAAAATGTTCAGAGCATTGGCTGCTCTTGTCAAGGATTTGGTTTAATTCCCAGCTTGTATGTAGTGGCCTCTAACCAACTGTAACTCCAGTTCCAGGGAATCCAACACTCTCTTCGCACCTCAGTGAGCACCAAGCAGGCAAGTGCATGGAGATAAAACACCTACACACAATTTAAACAAAGATTAAAGTTGATTTCAAGAATTTTATTTTTCTATCTTTTTTTAGGGATGCCATTCAAATAATGCATAGCAATGAACTTGTATAGAAGATAATTAAGACCTTAAAATCCTGAATTTCTGAAGACTCCATGTCTAGTGTCATGGTTTGTGTAGATCCATACATTCTCTGAATATGTTAGGACGATTTACTGCATGCTTATCCCCTAGACTCTTACAACTCCTTGTTTATGGCAACATAAGGAAAAATTTCACCTGCTGTTCTTGTACCACAAACGTTCTTCTTTGAGAGTAATATAGGCAGGCTTTAACTAATTAAATTTAATTAATTTAATTTAATTGTGAGACTCAAACAAGGTGATCACATAAAGGTAATGTGTTTATCAGGCACATAAATGCCGATCATATCAATATGTGAAACAAGCATATACAGATCTGAACTAGATATGACTAGCAATCCTACGGTAGTATAAGGCTTCCAAAGAGGATTTTCAGTGACCGTCTGAATATGTAGCCACAAAGTCAACGTATTTGTTTAAAATAATGTAACAAATGGGCATATATACATGCAAAGGCCATGATATGGCAATAATACTAATTCTTAGAAAAATGCAGAATAACATCAAAGATAAATCAAATGTTATATTTAAAAAATAATCCTCTAGAACTTAAAAAGATTGAAATTATGTGAAATAAGCTTTTTGCTCCTGTCCAAAAATAAATTCTAAAATCAATAGTTGTGAGAAAAATGGAAATATTCACATATATGTGGAGAATAAGTACTGTATCTTTTGCTTTGCTTTATTTTGTTTCATAGAATAATAGATCTTCCATCCAATATCTCCCTCACATATGTTAAACAAATCCTCTATTATTGAGTTATAATCATCAGGTTTATACAGTATCTTAAACAACCATGAGTCAATAAGAAGATGAAAAGTTAAAACAATGCCTCAGGGGTTAAATAAAAATAGCACATTCTAGAGCTTTTTTTAGAAATAAATAGATTTTTATTTTTTAAAATAAATAGATTTGGAAAAATGTATCAATCAGTGTTTACTATGTAAATCTGTGTTATAAATGCTCCAATTAGTTCTGAAAATTTTAAAATAGTTTATAGTTGAATAATTAACTTGTTTAACAAACAGAATATTATACAAGTGTAGTTTTTAAAAATTTTAATTTTCATAAATTGAAACAAAAAATGCTTATTGCTCTTGAATAAGTTTTATAAAGCTTCGGCATGCAACATAGAAGCAAATACTACCACTTTAAGTAAGGATAGTGATTAGCTCAAAACTGATGCAGTAGGGTATTTCAGACAAGCATCATTGGTGAAATAAAAATGATCCATGTATTTGCATATGAATCCATCCAAAGACAATTTTGCAGTTTTCAGAGACTGGTAGGTACTTCTCAGAAAACAGACAGCGATGAGCCAGGATCATCAGAGAGACAGCTGCAGGAAAGCTGAGTTGAACCAAGTATCTTAAAGGACTTAGATGTGGATTTCATGTGGATTCAGCCTTTGGGTGAAATCACAGTCCGAAGTTTGTGATGACAGACTGGTAATACTCAGAGTACAAGACTTAGCTGAGCTGTGCACAAACTCCTGATTGTGCTCATTTAAGGTTCTAGAAGTGAACTAATTCAACAATAATCACTGTTCATTTAGGAAATAAGCTTTCTTTCATTTTCCTCAAAGATAATGGGATTCATAATTTGTTAAGTGTTAACTTGGCTCTTTTTTAAAATTTGTATTCCCAAAATTATTTAGTTATATCATTATTAGAGGTACAAAACCTTTCATCAGCTTATATTTTATATCAACATCATTCTTTGTATGCACATTTATAATTTGTTATTGCTAATTATCTGTCTAAAATAACTAAATAATAAACAGGATAGTGAATTAAGAGGGAATGGTTTTTTTTAGTCAATTTAGTGAAGCAAGCAATCATACTTTGCTGTAACACATAAGGCAGATGGCATACTCTCTGACTGAAGGAATAGGATGCCACTGATTTATAAAGTTTATCATCTTTACTATCAGTAGACATCAAAACAGTAAAGTAAAAGAAAAATCTGAACCCCAACACTGGAGTCATCTGCTACTTGATAAAGAATATAATATGCTATCAAACAAAATTCCCTAAGAGAATTTGACTCAAACATGGGATAAACACCAAAAATTTAAATGTCACAATGAAAATTAGCAGTTATTGATATTGATACATGAAAAAATAATCATGGGGCAGGTGTGGTTGCACACACACCTTTAATCCAAACACTCTGGAAGCAGAGGCTGGTAGATCTCTGTGATTTCAAGGTTAGCCACATCTATATAACCCAGGACATTCAGGGCTAAATAAGGAAACCCTGTCTCAAAGGAAAAAAAGAAAGGGAAAAAGTCTTGCATAAGAAACACTTGGCAGTTATAGGAGAAGTTAAGAATAGTGATCTGGCCGACTTGACAGTGCAAACCTGTAATCCCAACTATTCAGAATGTTTTGCCAGGAGGATCATAAGCTGAAGACCCATCTAGGCTATAGAGTGATATCAAGACCAACATGGACGACTTAGTAAGATTTTGTCTCAGAATTGAAAAAAAATTAAAAGGCTTCCAACTCAGTGGCAGAGCACTTGCCTTGCAAGCATGATGCAATAACTTCAATCCCAAATTTAAAAATAAGAGTAAGAATTACCTTTTGTTTTCAGTTTTTCGAGACGGGGTTTCTCTGCGTAGCTTTGGGGAAATCTCAAATGACTGAAAAACACTTAAAGAAATGTTTAATGGCTGTCCAGGCTGGCCGAAGACATCCATATGGTTGCCTGGCACCTCACGGTCCTGGGTACATAGGTGACATTATGAGGAACAAATATTTGGTGGAGAAATGGGAAAAAGAAGCAGAGTGGTTTATGCCTGTGGAAAGAGAAAGAACTGAAGAAGTGAGGTGGTGAGGAACAGGCCAGTGTGGATGTCCTTCTTGCTACCCAGGGCCAAGGTGATGACTAGGTCCAGGCTACTGCCAAGGGTCAAGTCTAGGTCCGTGGTCCCACTGCAGCTACGGTATATATTGACATTCATGACCCACCAAAGGCCACAAGAATGCCCGGCATCTGGGATGCCACTTGCGGCCATGATAGTGTCCAAGGGCTGTGCCATTGCTGGATTCATGCACATCTGAGTGTGCTACTACCTGGGGCCGTAATGACATCTGGGCTTGAACTGCTGCCGAGGGCCATGTTTGGTCTATGGTCCTATAGCAGACAAGGTTATGTTGATGGTCATTATTTCAGTAACTGCTGAAGGCCCTGTGGATGCCTGGGGTCCAGTCAATCACCTGAGTTTATTGTGGGGTCCATGAGTCATGTTGCTGCTGGGGCCATGCTGACATGATTGATCTGTGTTGCCTCCTGTGGCCAAGAAGATATCTGGGCTGAGGCATAGGGCCTTTTCTGGGTCCATGACCCTACTGCAGCCAAAGTCAGTGTTGTTGTCCAAAGCTCCTGTTTCCATTGAAGGTCATGTAAATATCCTATATCTGGGCCACCTCCTGAGGTCATGTTGGTGTCTGAGGAACATGCCACAACCAGCGCCATGGTGATCTGAGTGGCCTGACCTGTTATCTGGGGCCAGGCTGCAGCAGAGGGCCATATCTGTGTCTCTGACCATACAGCAGCCAGGGTCTGAGTTGATATCCATTGCTCCGGTTACTACTGTGGATTGTACAGTTGCCTGTGGTCTGATCAACCACCTGAAGCCATGCTGATGTACAATGCCCATCCTGCCACCAGAAACCATACTAATCTGGGTGACATAAGCTTCTGCTAGGGCCATGGTGACATTTAGACCCAAGTTGCTGCCTAGGGACATTTCTGGGTCTGTGATTCTGTTGCAGATTGTGTCTATTCTGATAGTCATGCTCCATGATACCACAGGTGGCCATAGGAAACACATGTGTTGCTATCCAAGATCTGTGCAGAGCTGAACCTTCCCTCCAATGACCCTGGGAGAGCTGACCACCAACACTCAGGAGAGATGACTTCACCCTTTACAACAGGCCTGGCAGAGCTGACCCTGATGATATAGGAATAATAGGAGAGCTTGTTCTACCCTTTACCCGATGGGGGTGGTCCCAGCATCTCAGACTGGATAGTGCAACTACCACCCAGGCCCACCCACATCCTGGGACTTGGGTTGTCTCAACCTAACATCTACCTCATCTAAGACAAGAAGAGACTGGGAATGACAGCCACAATATCTTCATTACTCAGGATAACAGCAGGGTGTCTGAGAAAAGTTTAGGTGAGGGTCCAGTGACAATGATGGTGTGCTATAAGCCAGTGGCCTTGAATCAGACCAATAATGCATTGTAATGAGTAATTACAGGGCCAATTGGACCAAGTGTATACTGCAAGACACACTGCAGTTCCCAATGCCTCTAGGACAAATGAACAAGTGTTGTAGAAGTGGGAAAGATAGAAGAGTGAAGTGGTTTTTTTGGGGGGGTTATTTTATTTTTGACTAATTTTTTGGAGGGCATTCTTTTTGGGGAGATGCTGCTGGGGTGAAGGGCAAGTATAGAGGGACTTGGAGGTGGAAAGTTTGAGGTGTATGGTATGAAATTCCCCCAACAAATCAATAAAGAACTGTGGATGGAGGCTATAGAATTATGTTATTAAGAAAAGAAGACGCTTAACATCTTTAGTCATCAGAGAAATACAAATCAAAATGACTCAGACTTCATCTTAGCACCTGTCAGAAAGGCTAAAATAAAAACATTAGTGACAACTCATGCTGGAAAATATGTGGAGCAAAATAAACATTCACCCATTACTGATGGTAGTACAAACTTGTACAGCCACTTTGTAAATGTATATGGCAGTTTCTTAGAAAATTGGGAATCAATCTACCTCAAGATCTAAATGTACCATTCCTGGGCATATGTCCAAAGGATGTGCCATCCTGTCACAAGGACACTTAGTCAACTGTGTTCATAGCAATTTTACTCAGAGTAGTCAGAAACTGGGAACAACCTAGATGACCCTCAACCAAAGAATGGCTAAAGAAAATGTGGTAGAATTACACAATGAAGTAACATTCCAATACAAAAAGCAATAGCATCATGAAATTTGAAAGCAAAGGGATGGAACCAGGGAAAAAAACTTCAGTGAGGTAACCCAGACGCAGAAAACCAAACCTGATATGTATTCAGTCACTTATAAGTGAATTTTAGCTGTAAAGTAAAACATGGACATAGTATAATTCACAGTCCCAAAGAGGAGGGCTTAAGAGGGGATGCAAGATTCTTCATGTAATTGGTAGTATAATAGATTCTAAGAGTGGATTTGGGATAAGTGGAGTTCAGAACAGGAGGGATCAAGTCAGGAGAGGCAGAAAATATTTGGAAAAACAATTGGAATTGGGGGACATTTCAAGGGCAAGGTGGAAACTTAGTGCAATTGAACCTATGAGAATAATCCTAAGAAAGAGTCGTAGGGACTGAACCTGACACCTTCTGTAACCAGGTGAGGACTGAAGGGGAGGGACACCAACCCAGCCACAAAGCTTTTGACCCTACAGTTTGTCTTATCTCTAGTGTTCTGAGACAAGAGACTAGCAGAATTGTCATCAGAGACCAGAGAGACTTGATTCAGCAATTAATGGAAGCAGATGTAGAGTCCCAAAGTCCCACATTATGTGGAGTTCAGGGACTCCTGCTGAGGAGGGAGAGGAAGGATCAGAGGAACCTGATGGTTCAGGAACAACACAAGAAAACAGCCCACAAAATCAACTGACCAGGACTAATAAGGGCTCTCAGAGATCAGGAAGCTTGTAGGGGGTCGGATGTAGGTCCTCTCCTTAAATGCTATTGCTGAGTAGTTTGGTGTTATTGTGGGAACCCTAACAGTGGGAGTGAATGCTGTCCCTGACTCTTTTGCATACTTGTGGAACCATTTTCCTCCTACTGGGTTCCCTTCAGCCTTGATGTTATGGTATGTGCTTGGTCGTATTATAGCTTGTTGTTATGTTGTGGTATGTAGCATTGTTATTGCTGTGTTTGGTTTGCTGGGAGATTTGCTCTGAAGGGAGGCCTAGGGAGACATGGATCTGGAGAGAGGGAAGGTTTAAGAGGGAGAAACAGGGGAAGGGGAGGGAGGAGAAACAGCAGTCTGGATGTATTATATGAGAGAACAACAATAAAAAAGAAAGAAAGATCATGACCAAAAACCAAATGCTTGAATTCCATGGGATGTCAAGATACATATTTGAAAAACACACTGAGAAATTTCTAGGTGCGTGTTGAGAATAATTTGAAGACTAATATAAAAACCCAATGAGATACTGAAAGCAGATTGTGGTGGGACAAATCTTAATGTGACACTTGGCACTAATCATGGGCTGCTCCTCATTTTAGAACAAAATTTAATGGAAATGTTTTATTTATTTTTTATTTTTTCTTCATCAATAGAAATGTTCAAATTCATAAGAAATTTATTTATTTTTTGATAAATATTTTGCATTTCCAGTTATTTGATTCAATCCATAGTTATTTTTTATTTTTCTTTATTCTTCTCTCATACAATACATCCCCACCAACATTTTCCCTCCCTCCATTCCTCCCTGTCCCTCCCCGACTTCCTTTCTCCCCTATATCCACCACCCCTTTATTTTCTTTCAGAAATGAGCAGACCTCCCGGTGACATCAACAAAGCACAGCATATTAAGACACAATAAGATTAGGCATAAACCCTCATATCAAGACTGAGTGAGGCAACCCAATAGGATGAAAATGGTGCTAGCATCAGTCAAGAGTCAGAGATATCCCTATGCCCACTGATAGGAGTCCCACAAATGCCCCAAACTAGGAAACACTGTTGATTCTGTGGCCTGTGTTCTCAAAATGTCCTTGACCCCTTCTTCTCCATCTTCTGCAGGGTTCCCTAGGCTCCACCTAATGTTTGGCTGTTGCTGACTGGAGGAAGCCTTTCTGATGATTCCAATTCATATTAACATCCATTTGAAATATCCTACTATATATAAATATATTTATATATTTAAATAGACCCTGAGATTCTGGTTCTCTGGATGGATGAATAAAGAATTTTTTCATAGGTTATTCAGTGTTATAAAAACTTAGGGTTCTGAAACAAATTACTCTGATTGTGTTTGATTTTTTTAAATCTGTTTTTGCCCTTTCTCATAAATGTTTAGGCTAGAAACTCAGACTGGTTTCGGCTGGTCATTTTTTTCCATGTCTACAAAGCTCATCTGGGAGCCTGTAGCTCATGACTTCTTGTTCTTTGGAGTTTGGACTCTTTTACTCAGTTTGTCTCTCAATTAGTGAAATCTTTTTTTTTTATTAGAGTCTTCTTTAAGTACTTATGGCATAGACTCTCCTTCATTACAGTGTCTCAACAGCAACAAAATAGCTCAGGCAGAAACATAAAAGGATACCTAGACTTTGATCTTCAGAAGTGCTCTTGTGTTATTTGTGCCCTTCTGCATAGTGAACCCAAAAGTCATGACAATCAGACCAAAGGGCAGTTGATATGGAGGTAGAGATTTCTATATCACATTGGGGAAATAGTGCCCGAGATGCCGGAAAAATATATAGATGACCCATTTCTTGAAGAAAACTACTTCATTCTATTCTCTGGTTTGGACTCTTCAGTTCAAATAACTTTTAATACAGTGTAGATCTGAAGTAGTTTTAGGTTCAAAGCAAAATATAGACAGAAACCATTGTCAATTCCAACTGTACCTTCTCTGTGTCTTAACATGGAGCACATTGATAACCAGCATGGCAAGATAAAAGGTGGATTAGTACATTCATACCTTGGCAGTAACCAACAGCTCTCTAACTGAACTTAAAACCCACTCAACAAGAGGGATACCACATCTGATACTGAAAAACTAATGAATTGCTCAGTGTTAGTGAAGTCACGGTTATTGGAAGAAAATCTATAACTACTAGTTTATTAATAGCTTACTCATTAACAACGATCTATAAATATTTGTCCTTTTACTCAAGAGGTAAGTGTACTCTTCACTCTTCATCAGGAAATTTCTCTCTGCAACAGACTGAGACCACTACAGAAAACCAAAATCAATGAAAATGCAGAGTTGTGGAACCCAGTCCTAATGAACACATCTGCAAAAACAATCCACACCCAAGGCTCAGGGAACATTGTAGAAGAGGACACGGAGAGATCGGAAGAGCCAAAGGATATGGATATTGTTCTGTGAGATTGTTTCTCCTGGTGATATCAGGAGCTATACCTGTCTCTTACTATCAACATGACAGCCCAAATGTGAACTAAACATAGCTGACACCAATGCATATGCCAAAGTGGATGGAGGAAAAGTCTACAAGACCTCAACTACACAGAGCTGTAGGCAACTGAAGAATGCCGGGAGTGGGAGAAGGGATCTTCCTCAGGGAAAGGCACAACAATGGGTTTTACAGTGTCAGGCCTGAAAAAATACATACAAGTAACTTTATGTGAAAGTAGCAAGTTATACTTTGAAATGAATATGTATATATAGATATACACATCTGTGCACAATAATCGTTACTTTTAAAAAAGAAGCCACACATTTGGAGAGTAGAGAGGAGTATATGAAAGGTTTGGAGTGAAGAAAAATTTTAAATATATTGTAACCTCAAAAATAGTTTGAAGGATCAAATTCAAGTCACCCAATTCTACTATAAAATTATTTGTAAGCCATAGAAGTCCATGGTAGTTTTTCTTTCTTAAACATAGAGTGGTTAATTGAGATAATAGTTTATGGGGTAGTCCAGCATAAGATGCAATTAAAGAAAGTAGTGTTTCTGTA
Source organism: Myodes glareolus (assembly GCF_982192425.1). Lineage (NCBI taxonomy): Eukaryota > Metazoa > Chordata > Mammalia > Rodentia > Cricetidae > Myodes > Myodes glareolus. The sequence goes on along the minus strand of NC_142048.1, from coordinate 19,623,098 downwards.
AAGTCATAATACCATGTGAAGACAGACTGAGAATGAGTTGCCTGTTGAATATGTTCTCTACATAGTTCCTCAAGGCAGTCTGTACATAAAAATTTTCATTCCATCTGTTTACTCTGCCTGACTGACAGATCTGTTCCTCGGCATTTCTTTTATGAGAAATAGAGAGAGAAAGAGAAAAAGAGAGAGAGAGGGAGGGAGGTAAGAAGGGAGGGAGGGAGAGATGGAGAGAGGGAGGGAGGGAGGGAGAAGGGGAGGGAGAGAGAGAGATATAACATGAAGAGGCCTGCTTGTTGGGGGGTTTCTGTCCTGTCTGGCCCACCAGCTGTTTAGTCTCAAAGTAAAATCACACAAGAGATCTCTATAAGTTATAATGCTGATTGGCCCATTAGGTCAGGCTTCTTACTGGCTAACTCTCACATCTTGATTAACCCATTTTTCTGATCTATGTTAGCCATGTGACTCAGTACCTTTTTCAGTGGGGCAGCTCACATCCTGCTGCTTCGGTGATATGGGCAGGAGTGGGAGGAATCAACTTCCTCCTCCCAAGAATTTTCCTGCTCTCCTTGCATCATTTCCACTTCCTGTCTGGTTTTCCCACCTACACCTCCTGCCTGGCCAACCAGTGTTTATTTAAAACATGATTGACAGAACACAGACAATTCTCCAGAAAGAGAGAGAATATCCAGGTACAACATGAATGCATCCAAGAGCTAACCTCACCACTATTTTATTAATGTAAAGCGCAAGAAGGAGGAGAAGTCCTACATATTTTCTGAGATAAAGTGAAATAAAACTTTTCTCACTAAACTCTAGTTGCCCAACAGCTATCCCTCAACATTAGCATGCTAACTGTGATATTCAGTGAATGCATACTCATTAACTCATATTTGGTGTTTTACCTATTGTTGAACAAATTGGTTTCAATCAAGACTTTTATAGGAGTCAGTACAAAATACCAGCAGCGTGCTATTGAAAATGGTTATGTAATTTCAGCTCCTTCCATAGCCTGTAGCAAAGCATTTCTTCTAAGAATTTCAATTACTTTATCTAAAAAAAGAAATCTGGCTGGTAAGATTTGATTTCTCTTATGTAAAATGTACCAGTGAGATTTCATTATTTTCAACGTAATTCAATGTTTTTGAAACAAAGGTTGTACTTTGCGGGTCCCAAGCACTAGTGAAATAGTTAAGACTATAAGATACTATGATTTATAGAGATGATCCATTTAAGCTCTTAGAATAAGAACTCCTTTGAATACATCTTTGTATACAGAACCTGGCACAATGCCTCACAGAGAGACGGATGAATTGATTTTTGTTAAGTGAATAAATTTTACACTTGGTCTATAACCAACATTTCCCAGAGAAGAGAAGTATTTATAACTAGGATAGAAAAAATAGGCAAAATTCCTGAAAGATAAGTGGATCTAAACTGTAGCCAGCTCAAAAGAGTGAATTATTGAATAACTAATGTTAAGAATTTTGTGTCCACAATGGCCAGTTCTGTCTGTGCCTCTGAACATTCATAGACTGTGTACTTTCCCACTGCCAACTGTAGGCAAAGCACTGAGTAGATTTCCTTTGACTGTGTATGTCATAGTTAGTAAAAAGAGTTTCTCCTTATTTTCATTTACCCCCTCTCTTTCAGACATGCTCACTCCTTAAAATTAGGTGTAGGGGAAAATTATTAGAGGAAAGAAAACATACATTTTCTCAGCTGTTATTCAAAGATTTTAAATATTTATAGTCTAAGAAAATTTGATCATTTGTGCTATCCAATGTTTCTTTAGAACTCATCACTTAGTTTAAGTGGAACAACTTGCTATAAAAATGATTTTCCCATTCTGAATTGATTCAGACAATTAACAAAATCATAGGCTTTACCTTTTTATTACATTGTTTAAGATATCCTTCTAGGCAACAAGAAAATAATAGTTGTGTTGAAGTATGGCAATATCTAACTATAATCACAGAAAAGGTAGAAACAGTTAAAAAACTTGCAATACAATAAAAATGGAAAAACAAGTTCAATCTTCAAGATTATATGAAATAAGTGATAAACAGTTCCTGAAATGTTTGAGGAGAATATATATTCTGGGCAGGTTGTGGTGACAGCATGGAAATTTTAATCATATTTGTTTGCATGCATACACATATAGAATACACATTGTGTGTGTGTGTGTGTGTGTGTGTGTGTGTGTGTGTTGGCAGGAGCAGGCTGACATTGCTATTAGTACATCTGCCTAACATAATGCCAAACTCGAATTCAGAAAATTAATAATATCAAGTGACTGACTCATGTCTGAAACTTAGCTGCATATAATTTCTAGTTCGTGTGACTTATATGTAGAGAAAATGGCTGAACAGAAAGCCTGTCGCAGAAGAAAATAGAAAGGCAAGGCGAGATATTCCAAAGAGTGATTGGATGCTGACATCTAGTGGCTCTGGAAGGTTATCATTATGGCAGAGTTTTAGCAGCACAACACACTCCCTATAGAGTATGTATGCCACCCAGTGCAAACTCACACATGTACAGGGCGACATACTTAACCTGCATATTTAATTATAGTTCTTCTTAAAAGGGTAAACTATTGTGAATTGAATATTTTTTTTTCAAAAATTAGTGATACTCTACTGTTTGCAAGAAGCATAACACTTTCTTTACTTTCCCCCATTCCTCTTCTTTTCTTCCTTTCCCCAATCTCTCTTTGTCACAATATCTCTCTGTCTCTTTTTCTCTGTGTGTTTCTCCTTCCATTGTCTTCCTAAAATATTATATAAATGTGTATTATATTATGTGGGATTACCCTCTGTATGCTATGAATATGTTTTATTACCATTGGTTAATAAAGAAAATGCTTTGGAAGGGCATAATATAGCATGCCAGGAAATCCAAGCAGAGGTAGATGGGGCAAAGTGTCAGAGTCAGGGAGATGCCACATAGCTGCAAAAGGAAAAAGACACCAGAACCTTTCTGGTAAGCCATAGCCTCATGGCAATATGTAGATTAATAGAAAGGGATTAATTTAAGATATAAGAGTTAATGAGGAATATGCCTGATCCGTTGGCAAAACAGAGTGGTAATTAATAAAATTGTGTGTGATTATTCCAGAGTGGCTGGAAAAGGAAAGAACAGTCTCTGTTTACAATTAAAATGTGAATATATAAATATATTAAATTCATAAATTATATTAGCTATATTTACCCCCTTTCCTCGTTCAACACCTATACAAATATTCCTCAGTTAAGGTTTCTATTGCTGTGATAATACTAAGACCAAAAGCATCTTGGGAGGAAAGGAGTAATCTCATCTTACAATAGACAGGAAACAGTCCTTTACTGACAGAGTCAGGACAGGGACTCAACAGGTCAAGAACCTGGGGGCAGGAACTGAAAGGCAAGCAGTGGAAAAGTGCTGATTACTGGCTTGATCCTCATGGTTTTCCCAGCCTGCTTCTTATACAACTCAGGGCCACCTGCCCAGAGGTAGTCCTGATCTACATATCCACATCAATGGTTAATCAAGTAGACATTCCAAAGGCTTTCTTAGCAATAGGGTGGATTGAGACTTCTTTTCCAAAATAATTCTAGCTTGTGTCAAGTTGACTAAAAACAATTAATTAGGACAAATAACCTTTCCACCTCCTGGACACTAGTTCTTTCATAACCTGAAACAAGCTTTTTATGTATTAAATTCTACTGGAAATTTAATATACTTTCCTCTAGGTCTCATTTCTGGTCTGCTTTAACATGCTCATTGAAGTTATACATATAAGATTATAAATCTGTAATAATTCTCACTCCTGAATTTCCTGGTGTATTTTTTCCATTTTACTTTGATTTCCTTCTTTTCTTTTCTTTGATAGAATACAGATTAAAATGCTAGTACAATTATTACTTGTACTATTTTGCCAGAGTTTGTATAATTTCCATCAATGAATATGCAGTATAAGGACCTTATTATGAATTCCTTCTTTGAACTCTATCCAAAGCAGCATAGCAATGGAATTTCCAAAAAGCCTTCAATACATAGACTCTTTTTTCCCCTGTGGAATTTACACATTCTTTGGCAACAGAATGAAAAGTCATCAACATGGTACACTTATTCATGAATTCTGTCACAAAAAGCTCTTAGAAACCAAAAGGAAAGGAAAGGAAAGGAAAGGAAAGGAAAGGAAAGGAAAGGAAAGGAAAGGAAAGGAAAGGAAAGGAAAGGAAAGGAAAGGAAAGGAAAGGAAAAAGGAAAGGAAAGGAAAGAAGGAAGGAAGGAAGGAAGGAAGGAAGGAAGGAAGGAAGGAAGGAAGGAAGGAGGGAGGGACGGAGAAAGAGGGAGAGGGGAAAAAGGTAGGGAGAGGGAAAGAAGGAAGGAAGAATGGAAGGAAGGGAAGAAAGAAAGGAAAGATTGAGGAACTACAGTTTGCTATTCCCAGGAATATTGAAACATTTGTCTATGAATTTAAAACATAAGCAACTTAAAAAGTGGGTTTAGAGGCATGCTTGAAATGTTTAAACATTTTTGGTGGAGAGCCTAGTCTTTAACGGATGACCCATTGAATTTTGAATGCAAATGGATGGAAATAGAAAACACTATACTGAGTGAGATAACCCAGACCCAAAAAGATGAATATGACATGTACTCACTCATTAGTGGATTCTAGCCATAAATAAAGGACATTGAGCCTATAGTTTGCAATTCTAGAAAAGCTAAGTAATAAGGTGAACCCAAAGAAAAACATATATCGATCCTCCTGGAAATTGGAAGCAGACAAGATCGCCTGGCAAAAGTTGGGAGCATTGGGGTGGGGGTGGGGTGGGGGAAGGGGAAAGGGGGAGAGAGAAGGGATAAGGGGAGGGTTGGGGACAGCTTGGGGGAATGGGATAGTTGAGATGGAGGAGGGACAGATATGGGAGCAGGGAAGGAGATATCTTAATTAAGGGAGCCATTTTGGGATTGGCAAGAGGCTTGGCATTAGAGAGATTCCCAGGAGTCCACGAGAATATCCCCAGCTAGGACCCTGGGCAGTAGAGGAGAGGATACCTGAACTGGCCTTGTCCCGGAGTCAGACTGACGATTGTTTTGAATATCACCACAGAAACTCGTCTGGCAACAGATGGAAACAGAGACAGAGACCCACATTGGAGCACTGGACTGAGCTCCCAAGGTCCAGTTGAAAAGCAGAAGGAGGGAGAATATGACCAAGAAAGTCAGGACCACGAAGGGTTGGTCCACCCATTGAGACAGTGTGCTTGATCTAATGGGAGCTCACCAAAGCCAGCTGGACTGGGACTGAAGTAGCATGGGATCAAACTGGACCATCTGAATGTGGCTGGCAATTGGGGCAGACTGAGAAGCCAATGATAATGGCACTGGGATTTGCCTATACTGCATGTACTGGGTTTTGGGGATCCTAGTCTATTTGGATGCATACTTTCCTAAGCCTGGATGGAAGAGGGGAGGGCGTTGGATGTCCCAAAGGGCAGGGTACCCTGACATCTCTTAAGACTGGAGGGGGAGGCAGGAAAGTGAGTGGGGGAGCGGGAGGGAAGTGGGAAGAGGGGAAGAACTGGAAATTTTGATTGGTATTATTTATAAAGTAATAAAAATACTGCATCTCAACCATTCCACTCCCTCAAGCTCTCCCCAATCCTCCCCTTCTTCCTTCTCTCTCCCCCTCTCCCCAATCCTCCTTTCCACCCCCATCCCCATGCTCCCAACTTTTGCCCGGAGATCTTGTCTGCTTCCAATTTCCAAGAGGATCTATATACGTTTTTCTTTGATTCACCTTTTTATTTAGCTTCACTAGGATCAAGAACTATAGACTCAATGTCCTTTATTTATGGCTAGAATCTACTAATGAGTGAGTACATACCATATTCATCTTTTTGGGTCTGGGTTTTCTCATTCAGGATAGTGTTTTCTATTTTCATCCATTTGCATGCAAAATTCAAGATGTCATTGTTTTTTACCGCTGAGTAAAACTATAATGTGCATATGTGCCATACTTTATCCATTCTTCCATTGAGGGGCACCTAGGTTGTTTCCAGGTTCTGGCTATTACAAAAAAATGCTGCTATGAACATAGTTGAACAATTACTTTCGTAGTTTGATTGGGCATCTCTTGGGTGAATTCCCAAGAGTGGAATTCCTGAATCCTGAGGTAGGTTGACTCCCAGTATCCTGAGAAACCCCTAGGGTGCCTGAACTGGCCTTGCCCCATAGCCCCACTGATGAGTATCTTGAATATTACCATAGAACCATCGTCCATCCCATGGATGGAGACAGAGACAGAGACCCACATTGGAGCACTGGACAGAGCTCCCAAGACCCAGTTGAAGAGCAGAAAGAGGGAGAAGATGAGCAAGAAAGTCCTGACAGCGAGGGGTTTGTCCACACACTGAGACAGTGTGACTGATCTAAGGGGAGTTCACTAAATCCAGCTAGACTGGGGCTGAAGGAGCATGTGATCAAACCGGACTCTCTGAATGTGGTTGACAATGGGGGCTGACTGAGAAACCAATGATAATGGCACTGGGATTTGATTCTACTGCATGTACTGGCTTTTTGGGATCCTAGTCTGTTTGGATGCACACCTTCCTAGGTTTGGATGGAGGGGGGAGGGTCTTAGACTTCCCACAGGGCAGGGTACCCTGTCTTCTCTTAGGACTGGAGAGGGAGGAGGAGGGAGAGAGGGGTAGGGAAATGGGAGGAGGGGAGGAGGTGGAAATTTTGAATGGCACTATTTATAAAGCAAAAAAGAAGTAAAATGTTTGAAAAAAACTGGAAAAAAAAGAAATGTTTAAACATGCTTCAGGGTCTATCGGATAGCTCCTGAAGGAAGAGGAAAAAATCCCTTAAAACAAGTTGCAAACAGTTGTGAGCCATTGTGTGTGTGCTAGGAACAAAACTCTAGTCCTCTGCAAGAACAGCAAGTACGTCTAACTGCTGAGCCATCTCTGTGGCTCTTGTTCTGAGTCATTTCCTCTACTTCATCAAAAACCCATATCTCAGTCTTTTTCCCAGTAGTCTTGAACACTAGGGTCATTATTGATTATTATTTTCACTAGGGCTCCCTATATGTACTAATTTCTCGGCCAAATTTTCAGTCATTTTCTACAGTGTTTTCTGCTGGTGATATTTCACACTGATATTTTTTATGGTTTATGGAGATTTTAATTTCCAAGCCTTCTGTTTGATTATCTTCAGAATTTTTCTGAGTTTGCAGAACATCTCATTCAAGTGGCTGAATTTCTCATCTGAGTCTTGAATTGGTGTATTAAATTGTTCTTTTCAAATTTTTTTGTGTTCCTGTGCTGCATTTTCATGTCAAGTTGGATTTGGAGCATTTTCCATTTTATTCTTCTCATTGAATATTTCAAAGAACAGGGTATTAAAATATAGCTATAAAATGTTGGTGTAGATCTCTGAGTGTCTGCCTTCTAGATTCTAAAGCCTTCACATTTTGTTTGCTCATTGGCTCTTCTAGCTCAACATGACAGATCTTAACACTGGGCACATCAGAGGTACCTGCAGAGATTTTTAAAGTATGATGTCCGTCTACATCTTTCTCTCTCAATTTAGCCTGTGGTTCCTAAGGCCATGGCTGAAATACATTAGAATCTGTGTACTATCACATAATATCTATCTACAAACCTATGCAGACATGAGATCCTGAGATTCTAAGCTATTTCTGCTTTTGATAAAATCTAAAATTAAGTTATCTTTGCATTTAAGTGGAAGCATGGTTTAATTAAAACTTCTCAAATCTACTCCATGATAAAAATATTAATAAAATATTTTATTGTGAAGCATAAAGGTCTATGCTAATGTATATATTTATTTATTTTTGAATCAAGGTTTAACTAGTAGCCCTTGTGAATCACAAAGATTCACCTGCTTCTGCCTCTTGAATATTGGGGTTAAAGTTGATCATCTCCACCCCCAGTTATGCCAATGTTTCTAAATTCTTTCTTACATCCTTTTTAAAAATACTTAATTAGAAACAAAGATTATTTTTTAAGGCCTGAATTATTACTTGATAATATGCTTTTATGATAAGGAGAATCAGCCTACGTATAGATATAACTTGCTTTTGTCTTTCTTATATCTGTTCAATTGCAGCATTCTATTAAATAAGTGGTATTTGCCAGCAATCGAATAACTAATTTATAAACATAGAGACTTTTGGAATCAGAGTTAGCTAGATTATTTCTATTTGTGCTCCTGATTTCTGTTATGTGTAGTTGATACAGAACATCAATCAAGTCTGGTTTTCTTCTAAGTAATACATACATTCAGAAAAATTTCTATAAAAGCTAGTTACCAGTTGCGAGATATTTTCAAGTTAAATGTATGCAATCCAATTAAATAAGGAAGATAAATAGTATATAGCCTTCTCCTAATGAAAATGGAAGCCTTGCTTCTTGGAGTTCTCTTTTTGTTGCTCTCCTAAATTTTTCAGCATCAGTAGGAATTCATGTTTCCATCAAAACAATAACTACATTGTTTTACTTATTATTTTATAACAGAGAAATAATCCTTAATAATTTTGTTAACAGGCTACATGTTAGCCTCTCAGCAAATTTATGCTGCATAAAATGAAAAAAATGGAATGGGCAATAGGATAACAGAATGACATGAATTAATATAAATTTACATGTTCTGTTGGACAGACGATGATAATAGAATAATTAGTTCAATATCTATCACCCATTCATACAGTGTCGCCACTTCACAGTGATTAACACTTTCAGAAGAAACTATTTTAAAACACACAGAAAAGAAGGGACGGAAGGAGGGAAGGAAGGAAGGAAGGAAGGAAGACAATGTACGGAGTTTGTGATACAGAGCAGAGAGATTCTTTCCTCTTGAACTGTAGTTAGTCAGCTTTACAACTGTGTAAGTCAGAGAGGTCACCATACCCTTGGGTCTGGATCAGTACTACTGCAGGATGCAAAGGGTTAATGTTAAGGATGAATGGATATTGTCACATGAAGTTTCTTTATCCATGTTTAGAAATTTAGTAGGCCTTGGTCCTATGCCTGGGTGAAAAGAATGGTGTCATGAGACAAAGGCTTTGATGAGAAAAGAAATCAAAAGGAACTCAATGCTGTTCAGGAAGCTTCATCTCTTGATGTTCATTATTTCTTACAATAGTCCAGGAAGGAGAAAGAAGAAAAACCGCAAAGATAATATCATCCTCTTTGTCTGCTAAAGATGAAAATAAAATTACTACATGTGATATAGTGTTATAAGACTTTGGGCTCTTTAATTCTAATTTTCCAGTTATTTTACTCATACATTAGTAAAAATATTGAAAAAGCATTGGTCTATTTACATGTGTAAAATCATATGCATAATTATGTGTGTGTTAATCTGTATCAAGTAGTTCATGAGGCACATTTAATAATTTTAAACTTTAAGTAATTTTAATAAATCAAATGAATATAGTTTTAGGTGTAGCTAAATCTACTCATTTACTAATTAAAATAATATATGTTCAAGTCTTTTTTTCTATTTTTCTTCTTTTCTGGTGTTTGTACATAGTATACACACTTCTGTATCTTCACACTCAAATGGATGTAGGGCACAGGCATTTGAGACCAAAGGTGACTGGATGTTGTTGCCAAGAATTGTCTTCAACTCTTTCATCTTTTGAAGCAGGGTCTCCTAACCAAATTCAGATCTTACTTTTATTGTATCTCCCTAGGCAGTTTTCTCAGGAATTCCATTATCTTTGCCTTCTGAGGCTGAAATTACAGCATTCTGACATATTTTCTGCACATTTATTGTGTTCAAGGGATCTGAATTCTGGCCATCTTGCTCTAACTGCTGAGTTATCTCCTCAGCCTGTATTCAACATTTATTAGCAATTCTTTCAGTGGCTATGTATGGCGAAAGGTTCTAGCAAATCCTAAAGACAGATGATGACTCATTAAACTTACTGCAGTCAGTCACATGCTTGTTGTTGCAGCAAGCAAGTGGAATATGGCTCTATGAGATTGAGCCATATTACTATGAATCAGATGATCAATTTTATTTTGTGTATGAAGTACAGTGACATTTAGTAACTTAGAAAAGCATTTGAATTAAGGCCTCATTGGCTTTACACCTTGTCTCCTTTTATTTAGATACATTCTCTGCTTTCACTAATTACAAAATTTATTCTAATTACATATGATTTTAATATAGATTTAGTCGTGAACACAGTAAATGACACTGACATCAAATATACCAACTTTTTCTTAATTTGGTGTATGTTGGAGTGTTTTCTGCACATATGTCCTCACATCCACAGAAGCCAGAAGAGTGTGTTGAAAACAAAAGATTTTAAGCCAGGTATGTGCAGTTGGGTATTCAAGCTCCATTCTGTGGAAGAATGGTCAGTGCCCTTAAGTGCTGAGCCATCTCTCCAGCCCCTCTACTAGTTCTTCAAAATTTTTCTTTTGGGTGTATATTATTAGAGTAATGAAATAAATTTGATTCATTTGAAATTTATGATGGGGTAAAGTCTAGATATAACTAACCATCAAAGAAATGAGTAATTTAACATGCACAATATAATTTTATCCAAAATAATGCCAGGTTTGTGGTAATGTGCAATGTAAATAAATACTTCACACTGTTTATTTTAAATATCTGCCTCTAAATTATTGTTAATAACTTTGGAACAATAAAGTATATGCAACTACTCACTTTAGAGATGTTTCAGGTATGTTTAAATTAGTAAGTTTGACTTAAATTATATAAACATATCTAATTCTATGTATAAAACCTCTTAGTGGAAATGTAAACAGTCTATATTCTTCCTTGCTAATATCTTTGTGCATAGGACACATCTCACTGAACTGATAACAGACTACAGTCTACTGAATGTTAGAATGTACTTCCTGAAACTATCAGTTTAAAGTTGTGTATTTTTTTCGAAACTCAATCTTGTGTCTGCATCCTAATCTCTTTGCCTTATTTATAAACTATAAAAATAAATGTGAAGTTCAAGATGAAGATCACCTAAGGAAGAGTTAAATCATTGTCTTCTGTATTGAAGGCAAAAACCACCATTAAAAATTTATCAGGTAAAAGAATGCATAAATTCAATCGCTGTTGACTATTTTTACAGAGAGCTAAGATTTCTGTATAACTTTAATTATTGTACATAAAGCATGGACTTTATATTAGGCTATTTCAAACACTTTTTGTTTGCTGTTAAACTTTCTTTTTCCTTTTTTATTCAGATTTTGTTGAGGGAAATTGTGGTAGACTTTGTATCCCGGCTGGACTTGAACTTGAGTCACCTGCTTTAGCCTTCTGAGTTCTGGAATTAGAAACATAAGCCTTGCTATTCCAAATAGTTTTGTATGCCAAATTGATAAATTTCCACTGACATTGGGTTGCTGATATTTGTCGTCTTTTTCAGATGATAAAATTGAGGTACAGTAATGGAAAGAACTTATTTAGGGTTCTACAAATAGAGCCTGGATTTAAGTCCATGCAGCCTAATATTTGAAGTTTGTGTCTTCAGCGCTAAGTAAATATTGGATGTTAACTCAAAGCATGTGTAAAATTACAATATAAATTCTGTTATCAGTTGTTTGCAATTTTATTTTATCATGTGTAAAAGTATAAGAACTATAGACTTTTGCAACATGAAGGGGCTGCTTGGTGGGGTTTCTGTCCCACCCAGCCCCCCAACCATTTAGTCCCAGACAAAATCACACAGAAGTCTCCATAAGATTATGAACTGATTGGCCCATTAGCTTGGGTTTCTTATTAGCTCTTGTAACTTATATTAACCCATTATCCTTATCTATGCTAGACACATGGCTCAGTACCTTTTTCAGTGGGGCGGGTCACATCCTGATTCTTTGGAGTTTGGACAGGAATGCGGAGGATTGGGTTTCCTCCTTCCTAGAATTCTCCTGTTCTCATCAACCTGCCTGTACTTCCTGTCTGGTTGACCTGCCTACACTTCCTGCCTGACCAATCAGCATTTATTTAAAACATGATTGACAGAATGCAGACAATTCTCCCACACCAGACTTTATAAAAGATATGCAAATCCACAATTGAAAATGGGTTTGCTTATTCACTGAAAAAAATACTAAACACTAACACTCTTGACCTTGGTCTGAGTATTTTTCTCTAATGATCTAACTTATACTGCAGTAAATAGGAGAATTTTGCAAAACGGTATCAAAAGGCCTGGTGTCTCTGAGTATGGTAAGGAAAGAATATTTGGGACAATAAACTTATCCTCCAGACAACTAATTATATGTTTCAAAACAATTATTCACCCCCCTGTTCTATCAGAAGTTCCAAAGACCCCTGACCGAAGTGAAAGGCAGAATAATATGGCCTTGAAATAAAGTTATTAAAGAGGAGGGACTGTGAACAGTTTCTTTAACTAAAATTTATTATTTATTTGTTTATTTACTTGTTTTTTTAAACTTTTATTCTTCTCTCACACATTTTGTGCCTCCTACAGTTTCTCCTCTCTCCATTCCCCCATCTCCCCTCTCACCAAGAGCAAGTTTTCTTCTGTTTCCCTTAAAAAACAAACAAACAAACCAAAAAAACGTAAATAGAAGGCCTCCCAGTAATATCTAGCAAACATGACAACATCTTTGTCTGAAATTTAACTTCACGAAACGTGTCCTGCGATTGTAGGAAACACCATTTACCACTAGAGGTCACTGAAGAACAACATCTTGAAGTCATGATAGTCCAAAATATTTTGTGGATATTCTTATACAGATATTACTTACCTTCTGTATAAAATTCATATTTTACTGGGACACTTTGAGGTTATTTTAGAGTCAAATCTTTAAATTATATTTTATATAGATAATTTCTTTTATGAAAAGTTTATCACAAGACTTTATCAGGATGGGAAAGCCTTTCAGATTACCAAAATACCTGACTGGAGTATAAGTTTACAATTGGGAACATCTTACTATCCATGATATTGTAAATTAATGAAGTGAAGAGAATGGCTATAATGTCTTTATTTTTATCAAATCAAACTTTACAAAAAGTAATAAGAAACAGTAGTAAAATACTTTTAAATTTTTAAATTTTATCTCAAGTTGATTTATAAAGGAGATAGAAAATAATCCCCTGGGAACTGTCTTCTTATTTGGTTATCTATTTATATTCTCTGTTACAGTCTTATATTCTTCTCTGTATAAATGGGAGTGCTTTGATGTGGAATTTGCCTGTGTATGCTGTGAATTTGTTTTATTACCATTGGTTGATAAATAAATCTGTTTTGGCCAATGGCTTAGCTGAGCAAAGCCAAGAAAAAATCCAGAGATATACAGAGATAGTAGGTGTAGTCAAAAGAACACCATGTAGCCGGGCAGTGGTGGTGCACGTCTTTAATCCCAGCACTCGAGAGGCAGAGGCAGGCGGATCTCTGTGAGTTCGAGGCTAGCCTGATCTACAAGAGCTAGTACCAGGACAGACTCTAAAACTACAGCGAAACCCTGTATTGAAAAACCAAAAAAAAAAAAGAACACCATGTAGCTGCTGAAGCAGGCAGATGCCATGTAGCTGCCCAAGAAGCAAGAGGTAATAAAACCATGAGCCTCCTAGTAAAATATAAAATAATACTAGAAATGGACTAATTTAAGATGTAAGAACTCACTAGAAATATGCCTAAGCTATTGGCCAAGCAGTGCTGTAATTAATAGAGTTTCTGTGTTACTATTCTGAGAAATGATGAAGTCTCTGGTTACAAAATGCCATGTCAATGTGAGCCTACAACAACCACATAAAACCTGAGAGTGCTTGGGAAGAAATTTGAGACACACCCCTACACACACACACCAGAGTTAAGCACAGTTTCATGGTAGCAGCATTTTCTTGGATGAGATCTGTTTGATAGAGGCATGATTCCATTAAGAGAAGGCTTCCTGACTAAGCAAAAAAAGTGTGGCTCTTTTAAGAAGACTTTCTGGTTAGCACTAGTTGCAAATAACAGCTGTGGCTCTTTCAAGAGGCAGAGCATATGAATGGGGTTTATAGGCAGTATGTTGCCAGTGTCAGTTACTTGAAGTAGTGAGCACAGCTTCCATGTGAAGTCCCAGAGCTAGTGATAAATTTACCTCCATCATATTGAAAGGCCAAGAGAGGTGGCATCAGCCTCCAGGACTGTTGTGACCAAGCTGTATACCATTTTAAAAGTGCTCTTATTCAGAAAATGATTACAAATACACAATAAAGACACATTCAGACAGAAACAAACCTCTGAATGCATCACAGTGTGTTTAAAAAATGTACGTAGACTTGATAGAAGAAAATAAATATAGAGTTATAAAAAGAAGTGAATAATTTCATAAACTAAAACCAAAGTCTTAAAAGAGACAGAATACAGACAGTCATAGATTAAAGGAATAAAGAAAAATAAGCTATGTAAAAATGAAAAATACACAGAGAGTCTGGATTATGTATATAATGTGTTTTCTTTTAATTTTTTGACTGTGAATGAGCTAAGTACAGAGAGATATTTCATTGTACAGGATGCTAAGCTAAACCAACATATATATTCTAAAAGTATCTTGATTTCAAAACTTAGGTCCAAGGATATGTTGCATTGGAAAAGAGGTTCCGTTTTTGTTTCCACAGAGGATAGAAAACTGTGAATTCCTTATGGTTAATATAATCTGATCAAACAAGACCCCCTGAAGCAAGGTCCAGATGGTTCAATATCCATGATAGCTTCAGGACTTCTAGATGTGATGGATCCACCACACAATCAACAGGAAATAGTCCAGAGAACTATGTTCAACATCCCTTAATAATTGTTTATAAATATTTGTTTACATTTGAAGAGGGATGTGATATAGAGCTGAAAACTTTGCATTGGTATGGATCTTGGATTATTGAGAAAGATTCGAGGTCAATTTTGTTATATGTATATTTCTGCTACTAATCAAGTCATTGCATTTGTACAGTTCATTTAAAATGTAATATATATTGAAGAAAAACAGTTAATAGATAGTCATCTAAAATAGTCAAGCCTATAGTCATATTAGTTAGGTTTTCTAGATATATAGAGATTTATTTCAGATGGATAGGTATTCTTCAAATCTTTCAAATACTATCAGAATTTGAAATGTTTTAAGAACTTATGAAAATGAGACCCATATGCTCATGGCAGTATCAGTCTACTTCAAGGGGGTGATGAGTATCAAAGAGCTCCTTATGGAGTTTGTTAGTCATTTGTGCAAGAAACTGTTATTGCTGGGAGTGCTTGATGGTGTGCTGTTTGAACTGCACATACAGGACCCACAGAAAAAATGACTACTAAGCTTGCCTAAGGTGTGACAGTTTTTCAGGGTTCCTGTTTCATGAAAGAGTCTGACAGACATATTGCAGGATACAGAAAAAAGTTATTGACAAACTACCAATACAGGCAAAACAATCTTCCAAAATTCCTGCTTCATGTAAAATTCTGTTTGATACTATGGGCCTATAGGTTGAAGATGAATGCCCCGATTTTGCAGAACTTTGGGTGACTGTCCAGGCAGCAAGATATCTCTGTCAATTCTAGTGTTTTGGAAGTTGCTTACAATGTACTTTTTGTTTATTTAGGTAATATTATATTCTTCTGGAATCTTGGAAGAGTTGAAGACAGATAGTTGTATATTTCCTTAGTTATGATAAAAAAATAAATTTGATGTAAAACTTTGGACTCACAAAGATAGGATAGATGGCTGGCTACTCCAAAGGGGCAGCTTCCCCCAGCTAATCCCTCTCTCCTGCTACGCCATCCCAGCTTTCGGCCTCGAACCCCTCCCCTCCTCTCTCCCTTTTTCGGGGCTTAAATTCCTCCATCTCAGCCGGGGTGGGCACCGCGGGCTGGAGCAGGCGGTGAGTGCAAAGGGACGGGAGTCCCTTTGTTCTGATAGCCGGCCTGTAGCAAGATAAGACCACAGGCAGGGAGTCTTCTGACCAGCAAGGGGCTCTGATCCTGTGGAGGGGTAAGTGTGCTGACCGCCATACTAGTCCGCTTAGGTACACACAATATTCCCGCCATCCTTATCTCCCTGGCTACTCCAAAGGGGCAGCTTCCCCCAGCTAATCCCTCTCTCCTGCTACGCCATCCCAGCTTTCGGGCTCGAAACCCTCCCCTCCTCTCTCCCTTTTTCGGGGCTTAAATTCTTCCATCTCAGCCGGGGTGGGCACCGCGGGTCAGGACAGGTGGTGAGTGCAAAGGGAAGGAAGTCCCTTTGTTCTAATAGCCTGCCTGCAGCAAGCTAAGGCTGCAGGCAAAGTGATTCCTGGATAGCAAGGGGCACTAATCCAGTAGAAGATGACCCAGCGGAGGGAAGAGCCATTGGAGAGCATCTGAAGGAAGAGATGGGCAGGCGCCAAGGCAAGAATTCCTCCAACAATCTGAAAAACAACATGAAAACACCAGATCCCAGCGATCTTACGACAGAAGGACTTGAACGCCCTATTCCGGAAGAAGTGGAAAACAGTGTCATTATGAAAGCAATAGAGTCTCTTAAACAGGTTATGGATAACTCTCTTAAAGAATTAGAAGAGAAATTTACCAAAAAGATGGAAGAAATGAGTAAAGAAATGGAAGACAAATATAACAAAAAGTTTGAAGAAATGAGTAAATTCGTAAATGATACCCTGGGAAACCAAGAAAAAGCAATCAAACAGGTAATGGAATCAGTTCAAGAATTGAAAACTGATATGGAGGCAGTGAAGAAAACACAAACCGAGGGCCGGCTGGATATGGAAAATCTAGGTAAACGAACGGAGACTACAGAATCAAGCTTAACCAATAGAATACAAGAGATAGAAGAACGAATCTCAGATTATGAAGACACCATAGAGAAAATAAACGCCCTGACCAAAGAAAACAGCAAATCCAACAAATTCTCATCACAAAACATTCAGGAAATATGGGACATAATAAAAAAAAACCAAATCTAAGAATAATAGGAGTAGAAGAAGGAGAAGAATTGCAGATCAAAGGTCCAGAGGATATATTCAACAAAATTATAGAAGAAAACTTTCCCATCCTAAAGAGAGATATTCCTATGAAGGTGCAAGAAGCATACAGAACACCGAATAGACTGGATTAGAAAAAAACATCCCCTCGCCATATAATAATCAAAGCACAAAGCAGTCAGATTAAAGAAAGGATATTAAGAGCTGCAAAGGAAAAAGGTCAAGTAACCTATAAAGGTAAACCTATCAGACTTACACCAGACTTCTCTATAGAAACCATGAAAGCCAGAAGGTCCTGGATAGAGGTACTGCAGAAATTAAGGGACCATGGATGCAAGCCCAGAATACTTTACCCAGCCAAGCTTTTGTTCACTATCAACGGAGAAAACAAAATATTCCAGGATAAAAACAAATTTAAACAATACGTAACTACTAATCCAGCCTTACAGAGAATACTAGAAGGAAAATTACATCCCAAGGAATCCAACATTGCCAACACTGACTAGAATAATTCAGACATCTAGCGACCCTTCACTAGCACAATTCAAAGAAGGAAAACACATACACTCTATTACCCCCCCAAAAAATGACTGGAGTCAACAACCAATGGTCATTAATATCTCTTAATATCAATGGACTCAATTCACCTATAAAGAGGCACAGACTTAGAGATTGGATACGAAAACAGGATCCAACATTCTGCTGTTTACAAGAAACACACCTCAACCACAAAGACAGACACCTACTCAGAGTAAAGGGTTGGGAAAAGGTTTTCCAAGCAAATGGACCTAAGAAACAAGCGAGTGTGGCCATTCTAATATCTAACAAATTCGACTTCAAACTAAAATCAATCAGAAGAGATGGAGATGGACATTTCATACTCATAACAGGAACAACTCATCAGGAAGAAGTCTCAATCCTGAATATCTATGCCCCTAATGTAAAGGCACCCACATATACAAAAGAAACTCTTCTAGAACTCAAGGCAGTCATCAAACCACACATGCTAATAGTAGGAGACTTCAACACTCCTCTCTCACCAATGGACAGGTCAATCAGACAGAAACCAAACAGAGAATTAAGAGATTTATTGGAGGTATTGAATCAAATGGACTTAACAGACATCTATAGAACACTCCACCCAAATAGAAAAAAATATACCTTCTTCTCTGCAGTTCATGGAACCTTCTCGAAGATTGACCACATACTCGGTAACAAAGCAAACTCCCACAGATACAAAAAAATATTAGTAACCACCTGTGTCTTGTCAGATCACCATGGATTAAAATTAGAATTCAACAACAATGCTACCCCCAGGAAGTCAACAAACTCATGGAAGTTGAACAATCAACTACTAAATCACCCCTGGGTCAAGTACGAAATTAAGAAAGAAATTAAAGCCTTCCTTGAATTTAATGAACACAAAGACACAACATACTCAAACCTATGGGACACTATGAAAGCAGTGCTAAGAGGAAAGTTCATAGCAATAGGTGCCCAAATAAAGAAAACGGAGAAAGCACACATTGGAGACCTAACTGCACACTTGAAAGCTCTAGAAAAAAAAGAAGCTGATTCACCCAGGAGGTCTAGAAGACTGGAAATAATCAAACTGAGGGCTGAAATCAACAAAATAGAAACAGAGAAAACAATCCAAAGAATCAATGAATCAAAAAGCTGGTTCTTGGAGAAAATCAACAAGATTGACAAACCCCTATCCAAACTAATCAAACGGCAGAGAGAGCACATGCAAATTAATAGGATGAGAAATGAAAAGGGGGATATAACCACAGACACAGAGGAAATTCAGAGAATCATTAGATCTTACTACGAAAGTTTATATGCCACAAAGTTGGAAAATGTAAAACAAATGGACATTTTTTTAGATAAGTACCATATACCAAAGTTGAACCAAGAACAGGTGAACAATCTAAATAGACCTGTTAGTCGTGAAGAATTAGAAGCTGTTATCAGAAATCTCCCTGCCAAAAAAAGCCCAGGACCAGATGGTTTCAATGCAGAATTCTACCAGAACTTCCAGGAAGAGCTAATACCTATACTCCTTAATGTATTCCATAATATAGAAACAGAAGAGTCATTGCCTAACTCCTTTTATGAAGCTACAGTTACCTTAATACCAAAACCACATAAAGACACAACCAAGAAAGAGAATTACAGGCCAATCTCACTCATGAACATCGACGCGAAAATTCTCAATAAAATCCTGGCAAACCGAATCCAGGAACACATTAGAAAAATTATCCATTATGATCAAGTAGGCTTCATCCCAGAGATCCAGGGCTGGTTCAACATACGCAAATCTATCAATGTAATCCATCATATAAATAAACTGAAAGAAAAAAACCATATGATCATTTCATTGGATGCTGAAAAAGCATTTGACAAAATTCAACACCCATTTATGATAAAGGTGTTGGAGAGACTGGGGATACAAGGATCATACCTAAATATAATAAAAGCAATATACAGCAAGGCGACAGCTAACATCAAATTGAATGGAGAGAAACTCAAAGCCTTTCCACTAAAATCAGGAACACGACAAGGCTGTCCACTCTCTCCATACCTCTTCAATATAGTGCTTGAAGTTCTAGCAATAGCAATAAGACAACATAAGAAGATCAAAGGGATTCGAATTGGAAAGGATGAAGTTAAACTTTCGTTATTTGCTGATGATATGATAGTGTATATTAGTGACCCCAAAAACTCTACCAAAGAACTCCTACAGCTGATAAACACCTTTAGTAACGTGGCAGGATACAAGATCAACTCGAAAAAATCAGTGACCCTCCTCTACACAAAGGATAAAGAAGCTGAGAGGGAAATCAGAGAAACATCACCTTTCACGATAGCCACAAATAGCATAAAATATCTTGGGGTTACTCTAACCAAGGAAGTGAAAGACCTATTTGACAAGAACTTTAAGTCTTTGAAGAAAGAAATTGAGGAGGATATCAGAAAATGGAAAGATCTCCCTTGTTCTTGGATTGGGAGGATCAACATAGTGAAAATGGCAATTCTACCAAAAGCAATCTATAGATTCAATGCAATCCCCATCAAACTTCTTCACAGACCTTGAGAAAACAATAATCAAGCTTATATGGAAAAACAAAAAACCCAGGATAGCCAAAACAATCTTATACAATAAAGGAACTTCAGGAGGCATTACCATCCCTGACTTCAAACTCTATTACAGAGCTACAGTATTGAAAACAGCTTAGTTTTGACATAAGAACAGAGAAATCGACCTTTGGAATCGAATAGAAGACCCGGATATTAACGCACAAACCTATGAGCACCTAATTTTTGACAAGGGAGCTAAAGGTATACAATGGAAGAGGGAAAGCATCTTTAACAAATGGTGCTGGCATAACTGGATGTCAACCTGTAGAAGGATGAAAGTAGATCCATACCTATCACCATGCACAAAACTCAGGTCCAAATGGATTAAAGACATTAACATTAATCCGTCCACTTTGAACCTGATAGAAGAGAAAGTGGGAAGTAGTCTACAAGATATAGGCACAGGAGGCCTCTTCCTAAGTAGGACCCCAGCAGCACAGACAATAAGAGAAACAATGAATAAATGGGATCTACTGAAACTGAGAAGCTTCTGTAAAGCAAAGGACACTGTCAGTAAGACAAAAAGGCTGCCTTCCAACTGGGAGAAGATCTTCACCAACCCCTCATCAGACAAAGGTCTGATCTCCAAAATATACAAAGAACTCAAGAAACTAGGCACTAAAACTCTAATTAATCTAATTAAAAAATGGGGTACTGAACTGAACAGAGAAGTCACAACAGATGAACTTCGAATGGCCAGAAGACACTTAAGGTCATGCTCAACCTCCTTAGCGATCAGGGAAATGCAAATCAAAACCACTTTGAGATACCATCTTACACCTGTCAGAATAGCTAAAGTTAAATACACCAATGATAGCCTATGCTGGAGAGGATGTGGGGTGAGGGGAACACTCATCCATTGTTGGTGGGAATGCAAACTTGTGCAGCCACTGTGGAAATCAGTGTGGCGGTTTCTCAGGAAACTGGGAGTCAACCTCCCTCAGGACCCAGCAATTCCACTCTTGGGAATATACCCTAGAGATTCCCTAACATACTACAAAAGCATTTGTTCAACTATGTTCATAGCAGCACTATTTGTAATAGCCAGAACCTGGAAACAGCCTAGGTGCCCCTCAATAGAAGAATGGTTAAAAAAGGTGTGGAACATATACACATTAGAGTTTTACTCAGCGGTGAAAAATAATGACATCTTGAATTTTGCATGCAAATGGATGGACATAGAAAACGCTTTACTGAGTGAGGTAAGCCAGACCCAAAAAGAGGAACACGGTATGTATTCACTCATAAGTGGATTCTAACCATAATTTAAAGGTCTTTGAGCCTATTATTCGTGATCCTAGAGAAGCTAAATAAGAAGACGAACCTGATGAAGAGTATTTAGCTATCCGCCAGGATGTAGGAAATAGTCAAGAGTCCCAGGTAACCTTGGGTGCATGGGGGGGTGGGGTGGGAGGGTTGTTGGAAGGGGAGAGGGTTGGAGAGAAGGGAGTAGGGGAAGAATGGACAAAGCTCGGTTGACCGGGATGGGGGGAAGGGAGGAAGGATGAATATGGGATCAGGGAAGAATATATTTCAACTAAGGGAGTCATTTTGGGGTTTATAGGAAACTTGGTTATATATGGGATCCCAGGTCCAAGGAGATTGGTCCCCAGATTGTTCTCTGGACAGAGGAGAGGGTGCCTGAACCGGCCATGGCCCATAACCATACTGATGAATATTTTGCTTATCACCATAGATCCTTCATCTGGCGATGGATGGCGATACAGATGGAGACCCACATTGGAGCACCGGACTGAGCCCCCCAAGGTCCAAATGAGGAGCAGAAGGATGAAGAAAATGACGAAGGACTGCGAGGGATGCTATCACCCACTGATACAAGGGGTCGGATCTAATGAGAGTTTACCAAGGGCAGTTGGACTGCGACTGAACCAGCATGTGATCCAACCAGATTCTCTGAATGTGGCCGGATTCTCTGAATGTGGCTGGCCCGGAGTCTTTCTGAGAAGCCATTGACAATGACACTGGGACTAGTTTCCTCTGCATATACTGGATTTTTGGGATCCAGTCTGTTTGGATACTCACCTTCCTGGACCTGGAGGGAGGGGGGACGAACTTGAACTTCCCACAGGGCTGGAAACCCTGACTGCCCTTAGGGACAAAGAGGGAGGTGGAGAGTGGGGGGGAGTGGGAGGGTGTTGGGAAGAGGGGCGTAAATGGAAACTTTTATAATTTAATAAAATTACTTTCAAAAAAAATGTGGTAAAAAAAATAGGTTAAATAGACAACTCATCTTCTACTCAAGACTGCTGTGTTTCCCAATCACACACTCTTGCCTTCAATTTGCTCTGAAAATGATGTGCAAGCAAGTGGTTCCCTGATTCTTCTGTCTTATCTTGGGATTCTTTTATTTTTCTATTGTCATGGCTTATCCAACTTCAGTATGATGGTTTTTGTTTTTATCTTCTTATATTTTATTTTCTTATGTCCTGTTATCTCTTAAAACTCTGTTCTTTTCCAATGAGAAACAGAAATAAAGGTGACTCGGAGGAGAGGAGAGGTGGGAAGGAAATGGGAAGAGGGAGGGGAAGTGGTGTTCAGATTATATTGTATAAGAAAATAATCTATGGCTAATAAAATGAAAAAATAAAAATAAAAAAAAGAAAGCAGTACTGAATATGGACTTGGCAATTAGAATTACTATATTTGAATTCTTAATCTGTTACTTCTTAGTTGTTTTAGGCAAATTGACTCTAGATACCCCATCGAGAAGGACAGTAAAAAATAACTCCCTCAAATATTTATAACATTAATTGGGATACTGTGGGAGACAATGTGATAATCTCAACGCTTAATAAGTTATAACAGCTATTGTGACTTTTAAGCGGTTGGAATAAAGGTCTTTTATTCACCTGAAAAAAAGATAGGATAGATGATAGAGTACTTTCCTTAATTTGTCAAAGTAAATGGACAAAATATTGTAAGTATAATTCTTGCTTGATAACTATTTTTATAGGTAATTTTACTGTGTCAAGGCTAAAACCTTCCTTTTTACTTAGACAGAAAAGGAGAGGTGATGTGGGATTCCCCTCTGTATGGTATGAATATGTTTTATTGGTTTATAAATAAAGCTGTCTTGGCCAATGGCATAGCAGAACAAAGCCAGACAGGAAATCCAGAGATATAGAGAGAAAGTAGGGGAAATCAAAGGGACTAATATAAATAGGTTAATTTAAGCTGTAACAGCTATTATTAAGGCCTGGGCAGCCAGGAACAAGAGAGCAGTCTCCAACTACAGTGTTGTCAGTATTTCACCATTCAGTTTAATTTTTCTGTATTCATTTATTTATAGAATGCATATTATGTGAAAATAGTACAGTATCTTTCAATTCTTACACCTCCATGATTTTTATCATGAATTGATGTTGAATATTATCAAATATTTTCTGCTTGGCATTAATAAAATACTTTTATTCTTCATTTTTTTATATAGTCTACAGTGTTGGCTAGATAGAAAATACTGTTCATGACAGAAGTAATACTCCCCAAATTGTTCATTTTTTTCTCAGGACTAAAATTGGGTTGGGGTAGAGCAAGCACTCAATATGGCCTTACCACCACAACCAACTTTCCCATTCCTGCTAAATGAAAGAGTACCCTAAGCGCAAGACCCCACCTAGCTAACTTTCCAATCAGTGAAAGAAAGACTAAGGCATTGTCATTCTCTGCTTATAAAATAAGTGAGATATGATGTTGCTGCAGACATTACACAAGTGACCAAGGGTCTGTCCTGAGATGGCAGTATTGGCTTTAGAGTCAGAAAAGTTAAACAAGCAAACAAGTTTAGGAATTGTCCTCAACAAGGACAATTTCCCTATAGTGAAAACCAAAGAGAGCAGGAAACCGTGAGAAACCACAATGAAAAACTGTTGAAAAAAAACTTGCATTGTTTCGGTTATCCCTAAATGTTGAAGATGCTATAACAACATATATGTGTGAAAAGAATTTCATAAAGATGTTGGAAACAACTAAAAGGGGGGATTTCTTGATGCAGCCAGCAAAAATGGAGGAGAAGAACCATCTAAGCACTTTGAAATGAAAGATCAAGACACTAAAGATGGATCTACATTATTTGGAGTTTGCCCTGCTGAGTTCTGGATTTACTTTTGTCCAGTATAGTTTTACTCTGAAGTATTACTCCATTTTGAAATGGTAATGCTTATTCTGTGCCATTAGGTAGAGCAATTTAAAATTTCTTTCTTTCTTTTTTTTTTTTTGATTTAACAAGGGGTTACAACTAAGAGATTGCATTGGCATCAGAAAAGACTTTAGAATTTAGAGTGTTTTGTTCTGTTTTTAAAGGTGGGGAATTTAACTGTGTACATCTGGCAATCCATAGGGTGGGTACAACATAGGAAAGGCTTGTGTTGATTCACTCGTAGCAGGAGTAAGAAAAGGATAAAATCCAAACTTCTGCCTATTTCTGTGCAGTGTAAAATGGCTAAGGACGCTTCTCATCTAATCCTCATTAGAGCAGAGCTTTTCCTTGCTGACCATGGAGGTCATAGGATGCTTGTTTCATCATGTGTCAAGCAGGACATGCCCTCTCTTCATCTCTCTACTTCTTACCAGAGGCCAGTTGCACATAGATGCTTAAACAAGGTGCATAGACATGTAACCTGGACATGACAAGTGTTCATTGGGATTTCTCACTTGACCTTTGGTTCTTTATTCCCAAGTTTATACTGTCATTCCATTCCATCTGGATTTTAAATCTTTCTCTCTCTTTCTTTCTCTCTCTTTTTGTCTCTGCCTCTCTCTCCTCCCCCTCCCCTCTCTCCCTCTCTCTCTGTGTTTGTGTGTGTGTGTCCTTTTTTTATTACTGTAACTCATATACACATTCACACACACACACACACACACACACACACACACACACACACACGTAGGCACATTAAGCCCTTTTTCCCTCCCGTTTGGCACATCTCATCTTCCTTTTTAACTTCCTTTCTGTTACTCTCAAAAATTTGTTATACTCTGATCCCCTCACCTCTGATTTTCTCCCCAGGGTTTGATTGCTTGGACACTGGGAACTTGAAATTAAGGACCTTTCAAAAGAGTGGGATTAAAGTTGCTTTCTACAGACGTGCTTTCATTCCCTAATTTGACACAATATCTGAGGTTTCTCAACCCTTTGAAAATATGTTCTCAGTTCTTTATCTCCTGTTTTGCACACACACACACACACACACACACACACACACACACACACACACAGACAAACATAACACATATTTTCCATGTAGGTTTTTGACATTCATGTCTGGTGCCTTTATTTTTTACTTAGATTTAGACCCTCTTTTTTAAATTTTACCTTTTGGTTCTTCTGGAGTGCATTTTATTTGAAGCTGGTAGGTAGGGAAAGCGTCCTCACACCTGTCCAAACAACTGCCTAGGCTGCTTCTCCTGAACAGATTCTTTTCTTGCTTGCATCTCTGCTAGGCACGCCCACTCTTCAGCTTATGCTTGCCTTCCCCTGCTTACCAAAACCCCAAGGCCACAGACCACTGCCTCCCTTCTCCCTTACAGGTGAGCCCTGCCACTGACTAGGGAGTCTCATTAGGTCCTTCTCTGTGTCCTGTCTGCTGGCTCTGACTCTGGAGGGAGCCAGCTCAACAGATACACTCACATATGCACTGACACAGCAGGAACAAGAAAAGGATGGAATCCCCATCTCCTGCCTATGTCGGTGCAGTACAGAATGGCTAGGGAGGCTTCTCACCTGAGCCTCATTAGGGCAAGAACTTTTGCTTTTTGACCATGGAGGTCACAGGACGCCTGCTCCATCATGTGTCAAGCAGGACATGCTCTCCCTTCATCTCCCTCCTTCTTTCCACAGATCAGTTACACATACATGCTATAACCAACTGCATATACAAGTAACCTGAACAGCACCACTTTTCACTGGGGTTTCCCACTTGATCTTTGATTTTTTATTTCCAAGTTTATCCTGTTATTCCATTCCATTGGGATTTTAAATCCCCCCCTCTCTCTCACTCTCTCTGTCCCTCTTTCTCTCCTTCTCTTTTTCTTCCTCACTGTCTCTCATACACACACTCACACAAATAGGTAGGCACATTAAACCTTTCTTCCTCCCATTTGGCACTTCTCATCTTCCTTTTTAACTTCCTTTTTGTTACTCTCAAAAATTTTGTTATTCTCTGCTACCCACACCTCTGGTTTTCTCTCCAGGGTTTGATTGCTTGGACACTGGGATCTTGAAATTCAGGACATCTCAAAAGAGTAGGATTAAGGTTGTTTTCTATAGACCTGTTATCATTCTCTAATTAGACAAAAGATCTGGGGTCTCTCAATCCTTTGAAAATATGTCCTCATTTCTTTATCTTCTGTTTTGCATGTGTGCATGCACAAGGGCACACACACACACACACACACACACACACGAACACAATGCACATTTTCCTTTAAGGTTTTTGACATTCATGTCTCCTACCTTTATTTTGACTTAGATTTAGATACTCTTCTTTAAATTTCACCTTTTGTTTCTTGTGGAGTGCATGCATGCAGGCCAAGTTTTCATCACAAATCTGTGTATCGATTATTTATTCTACTATATATCCAAAGGACTATGCATTTTGTCTATATATTATTCTATCTTTGTGTATATATATATGTGTATATATATATGCATATATATATATATACTCTCTAAATGTAACACAATCTAGCAACTATGCATAATGTGCCTATGGTCCATATAACCATACAATCTATCTTTATGATGATGTGTATAGCACTCTAAATTAACAAACAAAGGACGTAGGTGAAATACAGATCAACATTTTCCTTCCTTTTTTCCATATCCCACACCTCAGTTTTACCTTCATGTCAGAACAGACTACCTGTTGTTGGCTCTCATCTGCCTATGCCCCCATTCCCAGAGAAAAAATCCTGGTGGAACATTATATTTTCTACCTTCATGTAGATCCCTTCAACTCCTGGCTTGAAGCCCATACCCATTTCTAAGTGTCATCTCACAATATCAAGAAACACATTTTATTCAGAAACCATAGGAAACACACATATAAGGATCCTAGAAGAATTTCTTATCCAGGAGCATTACAGCCTCCATGCTTTCCTAAGAATGAGAAAGGACAACAGAAACCAAGGAACAAAACACCTATCCAACAAATACCAGACCATCTTAACAGTCCCAGAATCACAATCTTCCCAAACCCATATACCTAATCTCTAGTGTAAATGAACAAACAATAGCAGTCAGGAAAATAAGTCTTGATTAGAGCCCAGCAACCCTACCACAGTTGACTTTGAAAATTGGAACATAACTGAAACATCAGAAAGAAACCTTAAAATAGCCTTTATGGATATGATATATGTCCTTAAAGAAGAAATGAATAAATTCCTTAGATAATTACGATGCCACAAACAAATAGTGGAAGGAAATGAATAACACAGTTCAAGACCTAACAGGGGAAACAAAATCATAAAAAAACCAAATTGGGAGAAATCTGGAACTAAAAATAGTAAAAACTAAAGCAGGGATCTCAGAAACAAGCCTCATCAACAAAATACACTAGAGGGAAGAGAGAATCTTGGGAGGATAAAGAAATGGGTAGCTCTGTCAACGAAAATGCTGCTTCCAAAAAAAAAAAAGTCCTGACACAAAACCTTCAGAAAATCTATGACACTAAGAAAAGCAAAATCTTGGTTAATAAAGAAGTTGCTTTGGGCCTGGTGATAAGTCAGAACTTAGGTAGGCAGGGAGAGACAGAACTGAATTTGGGGAGGAAGAAAGTAGAGTCAGAGAGCTGCCACAGAGATGCCAGGTCAGACATGATAAATCTTTTTCAGTAAGCCACAACCTCGTAGTGAACACAGGTTAATAGAATTGGGTTAAATCAAGATGTGAGAGTTAGCTGATAGGAGGCTAGAGCTAATGGTCAAGGAGTGTTTCAAATAGTACAGTTTCTGTGTGATCATTTTGGGTGTAAGCTATGGCGGCTGGAACAAGGGGCCCAGCTCCCTTCAACAGACAAGTTACATGATATCTGGAAATGGATAAGTAGGACTGTCAAATCTTGCCAAGACAAGATATGATGATTTTGAAATGTTTCCTGCCTCTGAAAATGGTCTGTCAGTTATGCTAGACTGTAGTCAAAGTTGGTTGTTTCAACATTGCAAAATGAGACTTTGGGTGATTGCTCAGGTAGCTAATTGTCTCTGTCACATATTGCTCACTTTCAAAGCTACTTGATTGTACTTCCTGCCTGCTTAAGTAATACTACCCCTCTTCTCAGGCCTTTGATAGGTTTAAAGATTAGATAGTCATAGTTATCGTCCTCTTATAATCTAGCCAAGCCACTTCCAATACTTACACTCTTTAGGATAGAATGTTTATTAAAACATTTAGCACATGTTCCTTGCTTAATATCCTATGCTGATTGCAATTCTAATATTATACTTGATATCTCTTTCTAGTGTTTATTGTTTTGTATTGGGTTTGGAGCTCTCTTACTTAAACAAAAGGGGGAGGTGCTCAGGGAGCTCCTTCTGCTCTTTCAGCCAATAGCCTTTAAGATACCAGTCTGCTTGGGCATGGTCTCTTTTGCTTTAAAAAGCATCAGTAGCCCTGCTCTTGCTCTCTTGCTTCTGGTTCCCGCTTCCAGCTGCTAGACTCTGTTCCTGGTCATGTCGAGGGCTGTTGTCTATGACAGTGATCTGTAAGTTTTTCTCCTTAAATAAATAACCCTTTTATTAATCATAAGTGAGTTTCAGGTCTGCCAGGGCTACACAGAGAAATCTTGTCTCAAAACCCCTCCCCCAAGGACTGCAAGATTATTGAAAGGGTACATTTGTTCACTTGACATTTTCATGGAAGACTGTTTTCAATTATATAAGCCTATATGTATATAGCAATACCCGTCCCAATTTATCAACCTGACAGTAGTTAAGCAACTGAACAAGAAATATTACCACTCATAGAGGTGTTGTTATTAGAGAAATGGTATGAGATGACACACAGGAGTCAGACTGTGGAATGAGAGATGGAAAAATGCAAAGCAGTATTATTCACATTAAATTATCAAAAATCATTCAATATTTAAAAAGTTTGCTTCAATGTGGACTGTATTCTAAACTAAACCATTTTAATGTGAATATTATAGCATACGTTTCTATCAGCATACTTTCCATATTAAGGCTCAAACTTAGAACATGTTTAACAAGTTATATCAATTTTAGTTGGTACCTGAATAATTTTCTTTTATTCCCTTTCATTTCCTAATTTTCTATATCTATTTAGTTTTATTTATAACCCTTCCTCCTGTACTGCTTCTTCAAAATACAATATGTAAATAATTTTCAAGAAATATAAACTTTTTGTCAATATTATGTATATCCTTTTTATTTTTTTAAAAAAGAAAACAACCTATTATTTTCATTTTACATACCAGTTCTAGTTCCCACTCCATCCCCTCCTTCCATTCCCTCAACCTACCCCTTAACCCCATCCCCCATTCAATCCCCAGAAAAGATAAAGCACATTTCTTTGGGGAAGGTCCAAGTTCCTCCCTATTATACCTAGTCTGAGCAAGGTATTCCTTCAAAGATAATTGGTTCTCAAAAACCAGTACAAGCAGTAAGGATAAATCCTGATGTGACTGCCAGTGGTCCCACAGTTTGAACCAGTCATTCAACTGTCATCTATATTCAGAAGAATTAGTTTTGACCTATGCTGCATTAAACACATATTTTTCCTACTGTAAAAACTTTCTTGTGGCATGAGAGATGGTTTGGCAGGTAAGTGCTCTTGAATATAACAGAAGTTCAGTTCCAAGAACTGAAATAGCAGCTCACAGTCATCAATAATTACAGCTCTAGAAAAGTTGACACCCTCTTCTGACGTCCTCAGTTCCTAAACTGTAGTAAGGAGAAACAGTCTGCATCCAGTCCCAGAGTGGCTTACACCCGGGCCAGTGGGCTCCTTGTCAACCTGGCCACCCAACTAGCTTTATACCTGACATAACCACGCAGAAAACTGTATTAATTAAATTACTGTCTGGCCATTAGCTCTATTTTCGTATTGGCCAACTCTTATATCTTGATCTAACCCATTTCTATTATCCTGTGTTTACCACGAGGTCGCAGCTTACCAGGAAAGATTCTAACCAGTGTCAGTCTCAGGCAGGAGAATTATGGCATCTGCTGCACTGCCCTTCTTCCCAGAATCCAGTTCTATCTTCTCTGCTTATCTAAGTTCTGTCCTATCAAAAGGCCAAGGCAATTTCTTTATTCGACCAATGAAAGCAACACAAATACTGTAGGATCTCCTACACCACTAGACATGCCTGTAGTTTATATGCTTGAGAATAAAATAGTTATGCACATTAAATAAAAATAAATCTAAAAAGAAAAAATTTAGAAACATATTTTTTGCTTCATAACCAACCCGACCTGATTACCCTCTGCTTTATATTCACCACCATTTACTTATTACTTAATAATTAATTACATAAACATATTACTTAATATTCTATCATGAACTTTCATAATTTTCAGCCATGAGTTAGACATTGAGAAATCTGCAATTATTGATAGGATTGTGATGGAATACACACACACACACACACATCTTCCAGGTAGATTTTGCTTTCCTATCAAACTTAAAAAGTAAAAATTAAAGATAATTGTACAGTCCTCTTTTGAATAAAGATGGTCCTCATAGGCTTATACCAAGTGGCTTTATTTAACATGTGGCGTTGTTGGAGTAGGTGTGACACTGGGAGTTGGGCTTTAGGAATTCAGAAGATCAAGCTAATCCCAGTGTCACACTTCCTACTGCCTGGAGATCCAGATGGGAAATTCTCACGTATCTCTCGAGCACCATGTCTGTCTGTGTGCCATCATGCTTCCCACCATGATGAAATGGACTGCCTGGAAATCAATGAAACTGAAGGTACACCATACCAAAACTTATGGAACACTCTGATAGCAATACTAAGAGAAAAGTTCATAGTACTAAATGCATATATACAAAAGTTGGAGAATTCTGGAACTAGTGAATTAACAGAACTTCTGAAAGCACTAGAACAAAAGAAACAAACTCAAACAAAAAGAGTAGAGGTCAGGAAATAATCAAATTGTGGGTTGAAATAATAACATAGAAATAAAACAAACAATAAAAAGGAGCAATAAAACAAAGAACTGGTTCTTTTAGAAAATCAACAAGGTAGACAAAACCTTATCCAAACTGACCAAAAAGCAGAGAGAGAATGTCCACTTAAAAAATCAGAAATTAAAAGGATATACCAAGAGACTTCATGGAAATACAGAGAATCATTAGGTCATACTTCAAAAACCCATAGTCCACAAAATTGGTAAATGAAGAAGAAATGGAAAATTGTCTGCACAGGTACTACATACCAAAATTAAAATCTGATGAACAATTTAAATTGAGATTTAATGTATAAGAAATAGAAGCAATCATCAATAGCCTCGTGATGAAAAAAGCCCAAGACACGATGATTTCAGAGCAGAATTCTATCGGAACTTCAAAGAAAAGCTAATGCCTGTACTCTCTCTATAATATTGCTTTAAATTTCTCCCCATTTAATTTGATGTTGGTTATGGGCTTGCTATATATTACTTTTACTATGTTTAGGTATGTTTCTTGTATCCCTGAACTCTCCAAGACCTTTATCATGAAGGAGTGTTGTATTTTGTCAAATGTTTTCTCAGCATCTAATGAAATGTGGTCATGTGTTTTTTTTTCTTTCCGTTTATTTATGTGGTGGATTACAATGATAGATTTTTGTATGTTGAAACATCCCTGCACATCACGGATGAAGCCAACTTTATCATGGTGGATGATCTTTTTCATTTCTTCTTGGATTCAGTTTGCCAGTTTTTCATTGAGTATTTTTTCATCTTTGTTCTTGAGTGAGATTGTTCCATAATTCTTTTTCATGGTTGAGCCTTTGTGTGGTCTCAGGAGCTGGGAAACTATGGCCTAATAGAGTTTGGCAATGTTTGTTGTGTTTCTATTATGTGAACACTTTGAGGAATTAGGTATTACCTCTTCTTTGAAAGTCTGGTAGAATTGCACACTAAAACCATCCAGCATGGGCTTTTTTGTTTGGGAAGTTTCTGACACAAGTTTCTATTTCTTTGTAGGTTATAGGTGTATTTAAATTGTTTGCCTGGTCTTGATTTAATTTTGGTATGTGGAATCAATCCCAAAAAAATTGTCCATTTTCTTACATTATTTTTTTGCATTTTTCAAATTTTGTGTAGAATGGCATAATGAACCTCTGGATTTCCTCAGTGTCTGTTGTTATGTCCACATTTTCGTTTCTAATTTTGTTAATTTTCATTTTCTCTCCCTGCCTAATGATTTTTCTATTTTGTTAATTTTTCTCAGAGAAGCAGCTCATTGTTTCATTGATTCTTTATATTGTTTCCTTTGTTTCTATCTTATTGCTCTCAGTCATCAATTTGATTATTTCCTGCTCTTTACACCTCTTGGGTGATTCTGTTTCTTTTCGTTCTAGAATAACCAGGTGTGCTGTTAAGTCACTCGTGTGAGACTTCTCCACTTTATTTATGTAAGCACTGGGTGCTATGAACATTCCTCTCAGCACTGCCTTCATAGTGTCCCATATTTACACAATGGAGTACTACTCAGCAGTAAAAGCCAATGACATCTTGAAATTTGCATGCAAATGGAAGGAACAAGAGAAAAACATCCTGAATGAGGTAGCCCAGACCCATAAAGATGAACATGGTATGTACTCCCTCATAAGTGGATACTAGCTGTAAAGTAATGGATATCGAGCCTATAGTCCATGATCTCAGAGATGGTAAGTAACAAGGTGAACACTAATAAAAACATACATAGATCCTCCTAGAAAAGAGAAATAGATAATAAGGCCAGAAAAAATTTGGGGAGCATGGGAGTAGGGTGAGAAGGGAGAGTTAGAGAGGAAGAGGCTGGGAGCAGATGAGTGAAGAGAACTTGAGGCAAAGGGAGGGTGAAGATGGAGGAGGGACAGAGACATAGAGCAAGGAAAGAGATATTTTGATGAAAGGAGCCATTGTGGGGCAAGCAAGAAACCTGGCACTAGAGAAATTACCAATAATCCACAAGGATAACCTCAGGTAAGACCCCAAAAAAGTAGAGGAGGGGATGCCTAAAATGCCCTTGCCCTGTGGTCAGATTGATGTATATCTTAAATGTCACCATAGAATCTTCATCCATCTACTGATAGAAACAGAAGCAGAGACTTGCATCAGAGCACTAGACTGAGCTCCTAAATTCCAGTTGAAGAGTCGGAAGAGTGAGAATATGAGCAAAGAGGTCAAGACCATGATGGAGACATCCACTGCAACAGTTTAGATGAGCTAATGGGAGCTTACCAACTCTATCCAGACAGGGAAGAAATCAGAACAGGGCAAGAATAGGCTGTCTGAATGTGGGTGACAGTTGTATGGCTTGGGCAGACTATGGCGGACACTGGCAGTGAGAGTAGGACTTATTCTTGCTGCTTGCATTGGCTTTTTGGGAACCCATTCTTTCTGGATGGATACCTTGTCAAACCTTGATATAGTAGGGAAGGCCTTGAACCTCCCCCAAAGTAATGTGTCTTATCCTCTCTGAAGAGTGGATGAGAGTATAGTAGGGGGTAGTTGTAGGGATTGGGAGGAGGGGAGGGATTTTGAACTGGGATTGGTATGTAAAATGAGAAAAGATAGTTCATTTTCTTAAAAAAAACTAAAATAAATTATAAAAAACAAAACGTTAATGACAGCCTATGTTGAAAAAGATGTGGAGTTAAGAAGCACTCCTTCACTTCTAGTAGTAGTGTCAACTTTTCAGCCACTTTTGAAATCAATTTGGCCATTTTCTGAAAATTAGAAATCTTTCTACCTCAAGACTCAAAGATACCACTCTTAGGCATATACTCAAAGGATATTCAATCACACTGCTAGGACACTTGCTCAACTATATTCTTAGTAGCATTATTCATAATAGTTGGAACCTGGAAACAGCCTAGATGTCACTCAATTGAAGACTGGAAAAAGAAAATGTGGTATAACTACACAGTTGAGTGTCACTCGGTGGAAAAACAAACAATGACATCATGAAATTTGCAGAAAAAAAATAGTTGAACTAGAAAAAATCATCCTGAGTGAGGTGACCAAGATCCAAAATGAAAATCAAAGTATGAACTCACTAATACATGGATATTAGATGTAAAGCAAAGATAAGCAGGCTACAATCCTCAGCCCCTGAGATGCTAGGTAACAAGGAGGACCCTAAAAGGGACACACTGATCTCCCTGAGAAGAGGAAATAGCTGAGATGTCCTGGGTAAACTGAAGGTGGGTGGGATAAAGGGAGGGGATTGAGGGATGGGAACATAAAGTATTTGGATGGTTTAGTTGGGAGTGGGATGGAAAAAAGAAATAATGAAAGAGGTATCTTGAGAGAGTGAGCCATTACAGGTTTAGGGAGAAACCTGGTGCTAGGGAATGTTCTAGTAACTGACAAGTATGAGCCCAGCTAAAACTCCTAGCAAGAGTGGAGAGGGTGCTTAAACATACATTTTCCTAAAATCAGAATAGTGATCATGCTAGTGTTATCCTAGAACCTTCATCCGGTACCTGATGTTAGCAGATGCAGAGATCCACAACCAAGCACTGGACTGAGGTCCAGATTTCCAGTTGAAGAGCAGAAGAATGATTTATATGAGCAAGTGGGATAAAGATAATGATGATAAAATCCACAGAAACTACTGAACTGACCTTGAAGAAGCTCATTGACTCTGAACTGATGCTAGGGAGGCACAAGTGATTGATCTAGACCCTCTACATCTCGGTGACAGCTGTGTAGTTTAGTCTATCGGAGGGGTACTTAGCAGTAGGACCAGGACCTGTCCCTGTTGCATGAGTTGGCTCTTTGTCACCCTATTGTGGGGGGGAGCCTTGTTCAGCCTTAAGGCAGGGGGAGAAACTTGGTCCTGTTTCAACTTGATATGACATTCTTTTTTGATTCCCTTGAGAAGGCTCACCCCTTCTGAATGGAGCAGTAGACAGTTGGGGGTATAAGGGAGGTGGAGGTAGGGAAGAGATAAAGAGGAAGGAAGGAAAACTGTGGTTGGTTCCTAAATCAAAATAAAAAATTAAAAGGATAATGAAATGAAAACCTCTATAGTTGAGGAGTTCTGGCTGGGCTCTGCTTGGGAAAGTACTCAGTTGCATATAAGGATCTGACTCCTGAGATTTTTGACCATGCGCCAATGAATACATGGACAATAGAAACTGGATTTGGTTTTTGTATTGCTTTTTCTTCTTTGGAGGGCAAGTCAGAAAAGTTGGGGTCATACATGGGAGAACTGGGAAGAAACTGTCATGTCATCAAGGTGCATGATATGAAATTCCAAAGTAAATAATAAAAAAAAGTATGCTTGAAAAAACAATTGTAGGTCTTAGATATTGCTTATCCTAGAGTTTCTATTGCTATGATGAAACATCATGATGACCAATGAGCAAGTTGTGAAAGAAAGGGTTTGCTCAGTTTACACTTCCACATTGTTTTTTATCACCAAAGGAAGGCAGGAAAGGATTTCACACACCTCAGGATCTTGGGGGCATGTAGCATGAGGGCCGGCTTGTTGGGGTTTCTGTCCTGCTCAATACCCCATATCTGGCAAGTCCCAGAGAAAATCAATCACACAGAGATCTCTTTAAGTTATAAAGCTGATTGGCCCATTAGGTCAGGCCACTTATTAGCTCTTATAACTTATGTTACCCCATTATCCTTATCTATGTTAGCCATATGGCTTGGTACCTTTTTCAGTTGTCAGCTCACATGTTGCTGCTTCGTTGATCTGCGCAGGAGTGGTGGAGGGAGCTTCCTCCTCCCTAGCCTTCTCCTACTTTCATTGCCCCGCCTCTACTTCCTGTCTGATTGACCCGCCTATACTTCCTCCTTGGCCAATCAGTGTTTTATTAAAATACATGATTGACAGAATACAGACAATTTTTCCACACTGTTTCCCTCTTTTTTTTTTTTAAACAAAGGAAACTACCCATAGTCCAATTGTTGGAAATGTGGGCATAGTATTTCAGGCTATTTCCTGCTGGTTCGAGGCGCTGATAATCTTATGGGGACCTAAAGAAAATTTAGAGTTATAATCAAGTCCTGACTGGAGTATCCCGTGAGTCTTGATCATCTCAGGCAGCATCTTTTTTTTAATTTATTTTTTTCCTTATTTATTTATTTAAAGAATTTCTACTTCCTCTCCTCCTCCCAATACCCTCCTGCTCCCCCTACTCCCTCTCCTCCTCCCTCACCATTCCCAAGAGCAGTCAGGGTTTCCTGCCCTGTGGGAAATCCAAGTTCCTCCCCCCTCCCTCCAGGTCCAGGAAGGTGAGCATCCAAACAGATCAGGATCCCAAAAATCCAGTCCATGCAGATGAAACAAGACCCAGTGCCATTGTCAATGACTACTCAGTCAGCCCCCATGTCAACCACATTCAGAAAATCCGGTTTGATCACTTGATCACATGCTCGTTCAGTCCCAGTCCAGCTGGCCTTGGTGAGCTCCCATTCGATCAGTCCCCTTGTATCAGTGGGTGAACGCACCCTTTGCGGTCCTGACTTCCTTTATCATTTTCTCCTTCCTTCTGCTCTTCATTTGGACCTTGGGGGCTCAGTCCAGTGCTCCAATGTGGGTCTCCGTCTCTATCTCCATCCATCCTCGAATGAAGGTTCCCTCTGGTTCTGCTTTCCTTGTTCACGATCTCCCTCCCTCTGCTTCTCATTTGGACCTAGGGAGTTAAGTCCAGTGTTCCAATATGTGTCTCTGTCTCTATCTCCATCCTTCGCCATATGAAGGTTCTGTGGTGACATGCAAAATATTCATCAGTATGGTTATGGGCCAAGGCCAGTTCAGGCACCCTCTCCTCTGCTGCCCAGGGAGCAATTTGGGGACCTCTCCTTGGGCCTGGGAACCCCACCAAAATCAAGTCTCTTGCAAACCCTAAAATGGCTCCCTTAGTTGAGATAAAATCTTCCCAGCTCCCATATCCATCCTTCCTCCCTCCCCCTCCCATTCCCCCAAGCCATCCCTAATCCTCCCCCTCTCCCCTCTCCCTAACCATGTCCCCTTACTTCCACCTCCCCCCACCCGCCCCCCCGTGACCCAAGTTTGCCTGGCAATTTTGTCTACTTCTAATATCCATGAGGATACCTATATGATTTTCTTCAGGTTCACCTTCATATTTAGCTTTTCTAGGATCGCAAATTGTAGACCCAAAGACCTTTAACTATGGCTAGACTCCACTTATGAATGAGTACATACCATATTCCACTTTTTGGGTCTGCGTTACCTCATTCAGTAAAGCCTTTTCTATTTCCATCCATTTGCATGCAAAATTCAAGATGTCATTGTTTTTTACCGCTGAGTAAAACTCTAATGTGTATATGTTCCACACCGTTTTTAACCATTCTTCTATTGAGGGGCACCTAGGTTGTTTCCATGTTCTGGGTATTACAAATAGTGCAACTATGAACATAGTTGAACAAATACTTTTGTAGTATGATAGGGCATCTCTTGGGTATATTCCCAAGAGTGGAATTGCTGGGTCCTGAGGGAGGTTGACTTCCAGTTTCCTCAGGCAGCATCTTGAATCCGTTCTGGGTGTAGAACTCCGACATCCAGGTCATCTGTTCCTACTGGAGATTTCTCAGGACGTCTTCCTTGTTCAAACTGGATTTTTCTTAACTCAGAATGAATCCACAGCCTCTCATTTCCTGTGGAAACAAAAGCACAATCTCTTCTTCAAAGAAGCATACCTTTTGACTTCAATTTTGAAGCCAAGGTATTTTCAAAATATCTATCTTGGATTAATTCAGCAGCATTTATAAGCAAAAATCTTTTTAGCAGCTGTTGCTCCTTCCTCAGCATTCAAAGAATATAAAGAGAGCATAATAACACACAGTAACAAGATTCTCTGTGTATTTTTCATCCTTGTGGTTTTATTTTAACCTCTATTTCTTTTGTTTTTACTTTTACTTTTTGAAACAGGTTCTCTATATATCTTTGTCCTGGAATAACTCTGTTACCAGGCTGTCCTTGAACTCACAGAGATCCACTTGCCTTTGCCTCCCCAGTACTAGGATTAAAGGTGTGTGCTACCACACCTTGAACTCAGAGATCTGTCTGTCTCTGCTTCCCAGGCATTGGGATTAAAGGCGTGTGCTACCATGCCTTGAACTCACAGAGGTCAATCTACCTCTGCCCCTTGAAGTCACAGAGGTCGATCTACCTCTGCCTCCCAGGCATTGGGATTAAAGGTGTGTACCACCACACCCTACTGCTATCTTTCTTTCTTTTTTAACTTTAAGAACTTTAACATTTAGCTTGCATATATTTTTAACACACTGTAAACCATTTATTGGTTTTCTTTCTTCTTTGAATCTCTTTACTGTATATCTCTCTTTTTCTGACTACATGAGTCTTTAAGGAAAGGATGAAAGACATGGCTTTGACAGATAGATCCAGCCCATTCTTTAGCGTTCTAGCCTCATGGCAGAGGTACCCCCCGAACCATTTTTATAGTCACAACTCTACAGTGTTTTAAGGTCCTTGCCAGCAAGCAAGCTGCATCATTCTGCTCACAGACCACACTCAGTCAGACTACCTGCCTGAAAGAGTCAGAGTTTGCTCTGGCAGGACGGCCCAGAAAGTCGGCATTTAAAAAAAGCACAGCTTTTTTCCTGCAATGGCTAAAAACCAAAAAGCGTGCATTCAGCTTTTCATCAACACGGTTTAAGTGTTTCGTGGCAGGACTTCTTAAAGAGCTGCAAGGTTTTGCATCTAAAGCTGAGTCAGGAAGCCTATCTTAGATGAGAGCTTTGCTTGCCTCTAGAAAGCAGAGCTGAACCGAGAAATTGCTGCTACCAAGAAAACATGTTTTACTCTATTCTTTCCCAAGCTTTCTCAGGCTTTCTGTTGATTCAGTTATCCACGTCTGGGCGCCATATGTAACATGAGGGGCCGGCTTGTTAGGGTTTCTGTCCTGCCTGGTATCCCACAGTCGGCAAGTCCCAGAGAAAATAAATCACACAGAGATCTCTATAAGTTATAAAGCTGGTTGGCCCATTAGGTCAGGCTACTTATTAGCTCTTATAACTTATGTTACCCCATTATCCTTATCTATGTTAGCCATATGGCTTGGTACCTTTTTCAGTTGTCAGCTCACATGCTGCTTTGGTGATCTGCGCAGGAGTGGTGGAGGGAGCTTCCTCCTCCCTAGCCTTCTCCTACTTTCATTGCCCCGCCTCTATTTCCTGTCTGATTGACCCGCCTATACTTCCTGCCTGGCCAATCAGTGTTTTATTAAAATACATGATTGACAGAATACAGACAATTATCCAACACCAGGGGCAAGAGCTGATGAAGAGAGCATGAGGAGAGCTGCTTACTGACCTGCTTCCTTGAGTTGATCAATATGCTTATAGAAGCAAGGTCTATTCAACTAGTTCTTTGAGGTCTGTCTCAAATATCATAGCTGTCCTTCATCTGTACAGGAGTGTCACTGCCTACCTGCAAGAAAAGAAGGAAAATCACATTGAAAGCTGAGGCCCAGAATCCTGGATCAAAGGTGCCTCTGGGCAAGTCTGAAAGCTGCAAAGGGTAGAATCACCTTGCTGCCAGTTTCCTTCAAGGAGTCCCCTCAAGTCACCAACCTTGTTTCCACCTGGATGGCCCAGAGTGCTCTTCCTAGCACACTGACCAAGAAGACTCAGCTTGGGCACACACGACTAACTTCAAAACAACAAACTTTTTGCATCCCACACCTGTCTGGCTCCTGCAGAAATTCAAGCAAGGGCAATTTGTTGAGTCCTCTTGGCCCTGGGAAACTCACTGCCATCCCATGGCAGAGAAAGCTGAGCACTGAGAGTAGATGTAAGCATGCCTACTCCAGGCCCACACTAGCCAGCCAACTCACACCAAGACTGAGACCTAGACACATCTGCAGACTGTGGATGCAAGAGACCTGCAGACTCTGGGTGCAAACGTTGAGCCCATATCAGAAGCACACAAGTCAAGAAGCCACAAGACCCCCAATTCAAGATGATCACCTTCCACTTCCAGTCCACATGCACAGGACTGGAGAACTTGAACCAGGAGGACAAACCTCCTCCAAAAAACACTCAAGCTGCATACTGGACCAAAACTAAGAAATCTGCCCCGCTCATAATCAAGGTTCTCAGAGATGACAAGAACAGATACTCTTGCTGTTGAGCCAAGTATTTGCTCTGCAGTGGAATTTCTCCCAATTACTCTGGAGCTGACTATCTCTTTCCTATTCCAAGGGGCACATGCAAAGTCCACACTTTCCAGCCCCTGTTCTTGGGTCCCATGATCCAGTCCAAGGCAGTCTTCTCTCTAGACCCTGATCCCTAGACCCAGGTACTATACCTACCCACCAGGGAATTCCTAGACCTCACAGGTAAAAATACATTGGTTCCCAGGGGAAACACTCCACCTTTGAATTTCCCTCCACATTATCCATTCCCAAGGACTCAAGTGGTGAAGACCTGGGCTTCAGAAAGGAAGAAGAGGCCCAAGACCTCAGACGTTTGCCTTCGTCGTCCATGCTGACTTGACTGCAGACAGACACACCAAACTTCCTGATTCACACCAGTAGTGACTTTACAAACAAGTATGGATGGATGCTGATTCCAGCCCCACCTCATGCCCACTCAAAAGTGGCTGGTTCCTTCTGTCAACTAACTAATCCTTTGCCTGACACACTTGTCAGTGACCTTTCTGTCTTTGGACAAGACTTCTTTCCTTCTGCTTGGACACTTGAGTATTTTTACCCTATTGATGTGAGATTCCCCTCTGTACTCTATGAATATATTTTGTTACCATTGGTTAATAAAGAAGTTGGTTTGGCCTAATGGAGGGCAGAATATAACTGAGCTGGAAATGTGACCAGATAGAGAATAGGTGAAATCAGAAAGACTCTATTTAGCTCCCAAAGGAGTAAGATGCCAAAACCTTACCCATAGAGCCTCTTCTTAGTGAATTTTCTTGCTTTGGACATGACTTCGTCACTTCTGGTTTTACACCTGAGCATTTTCCCCAACACTGTATACAAGTGACTAGTGAATGCACAGAAAAAAACATCAAAGGATTTTTTTTTTGAACATCAATACAGGGAGAGTATTGGGATCTTCTCCCTAATACACAACTGGGTTCTTTTATGCATGTGTTGTGGGATAATGGTCTGTACCCTCTCACTTATATTTTAAATAAATGCCAATTGCAAGATCCCCAGGGTGGCAGGCTGGTCCTGCCATGCAGTCCGGAGAGCAGGCGGGTGGGTGAGCAGGTGCAGCAGATAAAAGGCTTACAAGACATAGTAAGTAGACATAAGGCTGAACATAAAGATGAATATTTATTACTTAAAGAAGAGGGAGAGAAAGAAAAACAGGAATAGAAAGAGAGAGGGAGGGAACACGTGTGCACACGCCAAGAGAGGGAACAGAAAGGGAAGGAAGATGGTGACGAGATGTCAGAAGTGTAGTTCCTGGGAGTAGAAGTGGCTTGCCCCTTACAGGGACCAGACCAAAAGAATAACATTCCCAGATCCTTTTTATAATAAAAAGTAGATTAGACATCACAGTTTGAAGGAATTGGGGTGGCAAATTCTCAAGACGGCTTCCGGCTGATTTGTAGGCGTCGTCTTTCGGGGGGGATTCCGAGAGAAGGCTGGGTGCTGTTCACATCCTTTCACAGTTGGTCTCTGCTCCCGACAGGTGTCTGTGGCATGGAAATGTCTGGTGTCCCTTGTACCTGGTTAGGGTGTTGACAGAAGAGAGGACAAGGTTAAATTAAGAAAAAAAAATAGGACCAGGGAATTGAGGGGTATGTACCTGACCTGTTTACAGTGGGTT